>NW_028327174.1:83032565-83364648 GCF_987537825.1 Furipterus horrens | reverse complement strand
TGGATCATACCAAATAGATACTTACTCTATTAATTTGAAACATAACCAATATAAATTAAGCATTAGACAAAAGAACACACAATGTTTTTTATTATTTGTCTAATGTCCAGCTTAAATTTTAGAATAATTTTGAATGCCATGTTTGTGTCCATATAAATATCTTAATATTTCCCATAGTTTCCCAATATATTAGATATAAAACTATAGTTTCTGATTTCTATAAGTGAACTATTTTCCTCAAGAAGATAGAAAAAAGTCCTGTTAAACTATGTTTATTATATTGCTATAATACTATTTTTAGCATAATGCCTACAACTTATGTCTTAAACATGTGCATTTCAAGTCATCTGTATTATTGTGTTTTATGAACACATATACCTATATCATGTTAGAGAATACAACTATAATATATTTAATTATTTGTTATTTATAACTTCGTTATTTATTTGCTTTCCTATATATTTAAACTTTTATGGTTTTTAATATTGAGATTGTTCATTTATATACAGATAATATCCATTAGTATGGTATAGAATAGTATGTGAAGCAAAATAAGAAAAAATATCAAGCTGATTATTTTTCTCTTTTCAATCTCCATAATTTCATAATTCCATTAGATATAAGAAGCCACAATTTCACATCTTCTAACAATGGTGTTGATAATCCCTGATATCACTCACTAGCTAGTGTATATTATTTCCCTGAGAAGTTTGTCAGTTGACAGAATCTGTCTGTTTAGTTAGACTTTGCTGATATTAATAAGAATGAATTCTCCTAGCTGTTGTGAATATATAAGTATTGTAATGACATACATCTAATTGTTCCTTGCTGACTAAATTTTCTGTTGTTGTTCCTGTTTTAAACAGAAGCTTACATACATGAAAAGAAAACATTAGAAATTAT
The DNA here is from genome assembly GCF_987537825.1 of Furipterus horrens. Lineage (NCBI taxonomy): Eukaryota > Metazoa > Chordata > Mammalia > Chiroptera > Furipteridae > Furipterus > Furipterus horrens. Next base: position 83,363,745 of record NW_028327174.1, on the reverse strand, counting down.
TGGCATAAGAATCTTGTTTAAACAATACAAATCACCATTCTTTCTGTTTCAAAGATAAATTTGGGGGAATAATATATTTCTAACTCTATTAGAGTGCAGACAAATCCTGTGAATGTTAAAATTACCCTTGTTTTGTTCTGTTTTTCTTTCCCCAAATTGATTTTAAATTCTTCTCCTGGTTAATTGATAGCTCTACAAACTCTCTTTCAGGGTTCAAAGCTTTCATAGTTTAATCCATTGGTTTAAAGAAATATTTTTACAAAAAAAAATTATTGTGTGCATTTTAGATTTTATATAAAATAGGTATAAAAAGGCATCTTAAATTAAAATTAGCTGTAAGTGTTTTTAAAGGCTGAGCACTCAGGTACACTTTTAGGCTATTGATCTTTTTTGATCTTCCTGTTTCTATTCAATGGGCTTCCCTGAGGAAAATTTAATTGATTCCCTTTGGTTTCATCCTTCTTTGCTATTAGATTTTCCTTTTCTTGTCTGCAAGACAGTAGATAGAAGTGATGAATGTGGATGTGCAGTTTTCAGAGAAAACTGGAGCCATGTAGCTCAGAACAGGGTCCATGTGTTATTCATGCTTTGTACCTCTAACATCTAACTTAGTGTTTGATATAGTGTAGTTCAATAAATATTTGTTGAAGTGAACAAGGAGGTCATGGACATGTTCTCCTGAATCAACATGTTATTGTGCTTGAAGAAAGACAAATATATGGTTGACTACGTAAGTAACGGTAGATTTGGTAATTTGGGTTGAGGTGGGGGCAGTAATATAAAAGTTCTCACCTGATTTCTCCTATTTTTCAGTAAAATAAGATGTAAGGAGATAAGGTAAGGCAGAGAAGAGAGATAGGAAATGTCAGAGGTGTAAGGAGATAAAGATATAACTTTATCAGAATTGAGTTATTTCCAGATATTAAGAAGGAAGGGAAATGAACAAAGGAGTTTCTTACCTGTAAATACAAATTCCCAAGAAGTTCTCTTCATATATTCTATTCCAGTCATACAAATTTATTCTTACTCTTCAAATATATCTCACAACTGAGACCTTTGAAAACTCTGTTTTTTAATATAAGAACTATATAATTTTTAATTATTTTTGAACCTTGATTTAAATTCCAGGAAGCCTTTTTCTTTTTTGACAACGCCTAAACTTCTACTATCATAGTACTTTTCATATTATATTGTGTACAGTTCTTTCCTTTCTGCCAACAGACTGTGTATTCCTCACATAATGGTATTGTATTTGCAGTAGCTGTCGGTAAAATGTTGCATATTATAAAATGACATAGATCCATTATTACATGCAGGTGACTTTGTTTTGTTTTCTCCTCCCAACCAAAATTTAATTCAATAAAATTTTAATTCCGTGAATGTCAACAAATTTGCATGCTACATTTGTATTTAAAATTGTATGGTGTATTTGGAATTAGAAATTACTATAAGTACTTTTATTTTATTCAACCGTTCTATTCACATCTGCACAAAGGAAAGTGGTATGTATAGATTTTAGGGGGAAAAAAACAAACTATTGATAGAAGGTGAGAAAGGAATACTAACGATAAGAAAATTCCAAAATCTTAAAAGTTCACTTTGAGTTTAATTATTTCTGAAGAGATTAAAATTACATACAATTCATCTTCTAGCTAGCAGAGTTTTTTTTAACGGTGTTTCATAATTAAACATGCTATTCAAACTTTGACCTCCATACAACTATAAAGGTATAATTTAGATGGATAGAAACAGGCTTTGCAATAAAACAATGACAATAAGAGACTTTTTTCTTATTTCATTCAATGACAGGAAAATGGAAAAATCTGTCACTTTTGATGGAGAACAGAATATAATAAATTTAGTCTTACTTCAGTTCTTTGTTTCAATTTGATTTTCAGTTAACCAAAGCTCATTGTTCAGTTTAAAAGCTTATAAATTTGATTTTCTTATCTGCACAAAGAGATACATTTAAAGTACTACATATGATTTTTAAATATACTTTCAATTCTAAATGGTCTACATTATAGATTTCAACTTAAATTACAACTGATTCTCTTTTAAAGAAGAGATATGCATTTTTTTCCTCTCTTATTTTCCTGTCTCAAAGAGATTTTGTTTGTTTTTTTAAACTGAGAATTATGCCTGTGTGATGTGTACTAGAACAGAGTTTATCTGCAAATTCCTATTTCTTGCATATACATCACTAATCACAAATTTATATACAATGATCTCTAATGAACTATATTATAAATACTGTTCTCAGGTGTATGTGTATATATGTGTATATATATATACTGTTGAACAAGATGAATCATGCAAAGGTCCCATTTTTATTGAAGGGTCTTGCTTTTTTCATTATGATAGAACCATAGAAAGTGTCAAAAATTGATTTAAAAAATCCTAGAAATTAGGTCATGTAAACTTACATAATACAAAATCCATAGTGTGCAGGAAAGGGATGTTGGATGACATCCATGTATCTATGGATTACTTTTAATTGAAATATATTTATATCCTAACTTACTCCAGAATGTATTATAGATGAATCTTATAAATCATAGCATTCTCATAGGAAAGAAAGAATCCCCACCCCAAATTCATTGTGGAGTTCTTCTAAAATTAGGAAATAGACATAAAACATAAGGCCATTTGAAGTCACAGAATCTGAGAACACACTCTACAAGAAATGGATATGATGCAATTTGTTGTAACTTTAGAGTCAGTTCTTTAGTTCCAAATGAAAGAAACTTATATTTATCATTCAGCAAATATTAATTGTGTATTTACTCTGTTTCAAGTATTACTCTAGACAAAGGGGACAAAGCAAAAATGAAGATAGACAAGATATATACCCACGTAAAACTTTCAAAAGGTGGTAGAGATAGATTATAAATGAAAATCTCAGTGTGACAAATATTTTGAAGAAAACAAAACACGGTAATGTGATAGGAACTGATTAGCATAGGTCACCTAAATGAGAGCTTCTAGGGGAAGGTCTCTCTATTGATATGCTTTGTAGAGAGCATAATCCAGAAGGAAGAGGATTTATGGAGAGGGCACAAAAGGTGTAAAGGCACATAACAAGAGTAAACTTAGAGATTTAGAGAAACAGTGATAATTCCATTACATCTGGATTATAGAAAGAGCTTTTAAGAGTAGTCAGAAATGAGATCACAGAGGTAGGACCAGGAAAAGATGTAGAGCCTGGGAGCCCATAGAAGAGCGTAGTACTCTATGGGATGAAATGAAAACTTAAGGGAGGATCGCAGGACCATGTAGACTCCCAGGTGGCTAATGGATTACCTGGGCACTTAACAGAAGCAGAAAGACTGCTTCCAGTAGTCTAATAAAGAGTTGATAGGGATTTGATAATTTAGCCCATCAAATAGAGATAAAATTTATGTGATCTAAAATTTTTCTTTTCCAGATAACTTTATTACTCTCATTTTCGAAGTTTCTTAATATGTCCTCTCCACTTTTAACTTTGATTTCAATGTGCAAAAGCCCTTTTTAATAACATACCATATAATCCACCAAAATGGATATGGAATAAATGAATATTTGTACATATACTTTTGAATTAAAAATGGCTAATGTCTCAATGCATTTTCAGATTGATGTCCTAGTATTTTTTTAAAATTAATATCTTCTAGAAAATCATTAAATATAAACTCTTACGATGATTGTTCTTTAAAGTTTGTTTTTTAAGTAGTGACATAACTACTACCTATATCAGTGAAAGAACACAGTGTGGTGTCATCTACTATTTCTTTTCAATGTGAGGTCTAGAATTATTTCATTAAATGCCTAAGAGGTATGTACTTCCTTGACTTACCGTGTAGTACCACCATGACTTTACAACTGTATAGTCATTTTGCCCCATATGTGTGAACTGATCAATACACCACAATGGTCTCCAGTAGGGATGGTCTTGAATAGGACAAATCAGCATTAGGTTTCAGGATCACTTCTGGAAAGAACTGACAAGTGCATGCTTCTGTCCCCAAATGATCTGTTAATTTACATCACTGATGTCAAAAACAAGAAAGGTAAGTTATCAGGAAATCTCAAATAAATTAAAAAGATACCCTCTGGTCACAAATTCTCTTATCCTTCTGCACACAAAGCTAATGATCCAGGAATCTAACCACTGAGATGGTAAAAGACATGTCACACCCTGAGCTCCATGAGCAACCATGTCAAACTGAATCCACAGAACACAATCTTTCTTGATTATTTTTAAAAGCACAGTCCATGAAAGAAACTTTTGCTGACAATTATAAAACAATAATCTTACTAACGAACAAAGATTGTCTTTTTTTTACCTTTCTATTTCATAACTATTTAAAGCTTTATATAACTATCTGCAACATAAATTGGCATTTAAATACCAATTAGGTGTTGAAGTAAAATCAATAAACAAATACAATTATTAAAATGTCTTCTGTGTCTACTTGTTTATCTTGGGTTCTGGCAAAATAATGTCACAGTGACCTTTTTTTTTTTTTTTTTACTGTTAGAGAATGGTGTATTTACTTTTCACTCATTCTGTTTTGCTCAAACACATATATCATTTGTAGCTTAAAATTGTAATGATAAAATAAGTATTTTATAAGAAATGTAATATAATACTATCTATCGATGGATTAGATGAAGATGTTAGGGTTTTTTTCAGGTGGTTTGATGAAATGTTATTTAGTTAGAGAAAAACCTATAATTACTTTAAAAAGAATAGTTTAGCAGATATGCAAATGAGATGGTTATTCTGTCATCTATTTTCTCACCTCCATACTATCCATGAAGGAATAAGAATTATAAGCCTACAAGCTTTGCATTTAGGGAGGAAATTAGTCTCTTTCTTTGATGAAAATGTTAGGTGATATCAGAAGACTTTTTTCTCTCCTAAGACAAACAATTCAAAATTACAAGGACTAAACATGGGTCTGGGAATAGTTTCTGAAAGGATTCTATTTTAATATACAAAGAAAATGGCTAAGATCACATCAATCATGCTCATTTTTCACCGGGTGAAAAAACAGGGTGAAGTCAAGTAGGAAGAGAAGAAACTTGTCTCAGTCAGCTCCTCTGCAGGCACGGTATTATTGACAAAAGAAACTAGTAGAAAGAATTGGAAAGACAGTGACAAAACAAGCAATTAGAGACAAAGAGAACATATTGAGAGTGAAAATAGTTACAAGACTTCTTTTTTTTCAAAGACAAGTGGAAGCAAAGAGGCTATTGCCCTGTATTACTCTCAATCCTTGCTCATTCTGAGTTAGCTCTCTGTTCTCTATGTCCTAATAGAACTATAACAAATTGTGTTGATACACTAATCACTTTGTGGCATAATTGTTGGCTTCCTTCTGCAATCAGATTAGGCGAAAACTGAAAGTAATATGAAGTCTGTTATTTCTTTATCCCTAGTGCCTAGTACAAGATCTGAAATGTATTAATTGTTTTTCAACTATCTGTCAAATGAGTCAGGTTTCAACAGTATACTACCCGGAGAGAGACAAAGTAATCAAGTAAACATCCAAAACCAAAATGAATATTACTCTGGAGGAAAATCTGAGGTAAAATGGAAATGTACGATGCTTGGCCTACAGGTAAATTATGCTTTAAAGATAAATGATAGTTGTGAATTAGGTATTCTGAAATGTTGAAAGTAGTTTATTAATGTTTCTAGGTAAATTTAGTGATGCCTAGTGGGAAGCTAGTAGGGTAGAACTCCAGAAATTTATGAAGATCTTGTCTGGAGTGTTTCTGAACTAGGAATAATGCTGAGCTTATTGGTGAATGTCAGATGATGCCAGCCTAGGATAGGAAAGCTGTCAACAAGGGAAATAAGACAAGCTGGCATCTCACATCACAATTCTTTATAGTCAACTGATTTATTTCTCACACTTCTGTTTACTACAGTTCTGCACTTTGTTGTCAGAGATTTGCTAAACAATGGAAGTCAGTCTTTGCCCTAAAGTAAATCCAGACATTTAAAAGCGATTTATATTGAAGGCAAAGATTAACATAACAACTTGATTAGGATATATTTATTGAAGAAAAATTGAGACACCTAAGTTACACTAATTGTCTACTAAACTTATCTGTGACTAAAATCCTTGATTCCAATAGAATATTCTGAAATTGATAGAACATGATGATTAATGGGCTAAGCAGATAATATGGGGAGCAAAACGGTTTCAAGAAAAAGAAAAGTGAAAATTGAGCCTAAATTTTCAGGCTTCAAATTTGAGAGGATAACAGTCATGATCTGTATAATTATTGAGGCAAAATCAAAGGCAGATGAATGAAAGTATTTTTACTTCCTAACTGAAGTGCAAAAGTTATATTCTAAAACTCCTAAGATGATTTGTTTGTTGTTTGTAGAATAATAAAGCTCTTTCTCACCTTCATATTTGGTGGTTATAGAATAGAAAACTGAGAACTTGTAGGAATTATTGAACTGTGAAGTAAAAAATTCACATTCTCATTTATGCCAGGTTAGATTCCTTATTCTCATGCCTCTCTTTTTTGCTAATGCCTAGTCTTGTTTTTGAACCTCTGTCCAGAGTAAGATGGAAAATATTAGTCATTTTCATTATAAGCAAGTTGAAAAATAAAGATTGATTTGCTTAAGATCTATTAAATTAATTAAGCATGAGGTTTGGGAGAATTTCATGTGTCTTAAAACATGATGCTAATGTTAAGCATATTAGGAATGTTGAAAGTTGCTAAAATTATTGCAATTTGGAACTAAATATAAGAATCATATGAAAAATAACTGTGTCAAAAGTTGTAATATCCTTCTGTTCATATTTTCCTTGGAATAAATCCAAAAGGATAAAGAATACTGATAAAACTGTGGCTTTGAAGGTTTTACTAATGATAAATCATAAATCACAATACAGAATTAAATGCACTATATTTACTTAAAAATAAACTCACTATACTTACAGATGTTTTTTTACACAAGGATATCTGACTTTAATGCTATGTAAATTTTAATAATATATCTCATAACTTCCATTAAGTTAAATCTATTTTTAGAGAAAAAATAATGTAAATTATATTAATATTGCATCATATTGGTGAATATGAAATATAAGCTTCTTTAAGAATTATGTGGATGGAATGTTATCAGCTTTTGTTAAGTCATATTTTCTTTAATTAATAGAAAGGTCTAATGAAGACCTATTCATGCAAGGTTCTTATGCATACCAATAATAATATTTTCATCAGGAAAATGTAATGTCATGTTTTAATGCAAGATTTAGACAAAAATATCCATATAATTTAAAAATTGAAAGTCATTTTGAAACTAGTATATAAAGTTGTTAAAAATAATAATAAACTTTCATTTTGGATTCTTATTAGCTACTTGAATATATCTAGTTTTGGGAGATAATCAATGTACTACTTAAGAGCATTAAGTACATAGTTGAAATTTGAAATTTTAGGATTAAATTGAATCCAGAGGTTTCCTCTCCAAAATGTCACTATCTTTAGAGTTTGAGAGAGTATAACTATGTCAGAGTAAAAATTGTACTGAACAAAATTAAGAAGGTAAGACAGACTTTGTCTTTGGCAATTGCAGTAGGGGATGCAGTCTGAATGCTTGCAGGGCCTTTGGTCCCATCCAAGACATTTACAGAGACATTTAATCCTTAGCAGCAGTGCCTGAATTTTCATCCCATTCAAAATGTCCATGCAGATATTTGGTTCATAATTACTGGTAATATAAATCCTACTCTTTTTAAAAACATTTACATCTCAAAAGGGAAGAGAAATGACTTAGAATGATAAATTTTCTAAACTTAATTCTCTAAGAAAAGAGAGGTTCTCTATAGTTAGACCAACTGGATTCTGTAAGGGGGAGAAAAGAGTTCAGGGGCCCAGAGGCAGAAAGCAGAGGGAGAGGTTAAGGTCATCTTGGTCCATTATAAGATATGTAGGAAAAGTCTAGAACGATGGCCTTCAACACTGAGTTAATTTCATTTTTTTTGCTTAGTATCACCTGAAAATATATACTATTAACAATGTGATTCCTTTTGTACCCATTTTTTCTTGTATTCCAAATAAATGTTATTAAAAAATTTGCTAGTGAATTAGAAAAGTTATAAATGCTTATTAATTCTTCATTCCATGGAGAACATAGGTTGAAGTTCTTATCATTACTTTTTTCCAAAAATGGACATGTTCTAATTTATTCTCCTTTCATCCTACAGGCTACATAAGATTATTGCACAATTGTGAGGTTTACTGTATGTATTTAAAACTGGCATTTTGTATGTATTATATAAGTGTTAAGCAAATCATCTTGCTTTGTTCTCCTTATACATGCTGCAGTTCTTGCCCCCTCCTTTCTTTGTTAGTAGTAGTATTTTTTCTATACCTGTGAAGATTTTTGTAGAGTTCACATTACTATTTAGTCCTCCAAGTAAATACTCAAAATTTAACTCTTAATTCTCTTTTTATATCTTTGCCTTCCTACTTGATTGGATTATGAAAGCCAATTGGTAAATGTCTGTTGAAAAGAAGAAAATAAAACTAACTGAAATAAAGGGAAAATGGTGAGTGTGTGTGTGTGTGTGTGTGTGTATTTATGCTTTGAACATTTTTTAGGAGTACTTTGCCAGATTCTTGAAATTAATATATTAAATATACCAATATGACACTTCAAACACAGCATATGTCTTTGAATTTTTTATGCCTTTCACTTAATATACAGTTAATAACAGTTCATTTAGCGGGTGGGATAAGGTAAAGGGAGGACACCCCAAGGGGGGAAGGAGTGAAGAGTGAGAGGAAGGGAGATAGATCGGGGGAGGGGGGGAAGCAAGGGATAAAAAGAAAAGGAGAAGAAAGTCCAACGACGTGATGAGGGAAGTAAAATTTAAGGAAGAAGAAAGGAAAGAAAATAAATAAAAATCAGGAGGTTTCCATTTAAATATCACCTTCCTCTGTGATAAAAACTTAGTGCATCCTGCCAACACTTCTGCCCCCAAAGCCTGCTGCCTGCTATCACCTTCTTGGACCAGTCAGCACTTCAGCTTCCTTATAACTATTGGATAGTGCACAATGTAGCCTAACATAGAGAGATAAAGCACCCATTTGTTATCTATCATTTTCTTACTTACCTAACAGTTTTTATTTTTTTGAATTTAGAGTATCCAATTTTCTTATATCTATTTTTAAAGCCATGGTTGTATGACTGATCCTTGTTCAAAAATGCCTCTGTAAATTGTAAAGTTTTTTGATAATCAACGTACAGTTGGACTAGAACTGTTTTGTGCATATGTCTCATCAGGCAAGAACAATCAAAACAAAAATAAACAAATGGGAGTAAATAAAACTAAAAAAGCTTTTACACAGCCAAGAAAACCATCAATAAGAAGAAAAAGCAATGTACTGAATAGGAGAAGATATTTGCAAATAATGTATATGATAAGGGATTAATATCCAAAATATATAAAGAACTCATAAAACTCATGTCAAAAATGATCTGATTTAAAAATGATAGAAGACATAGATAGATTTTTTTCAAGACATACGGATAGTTAATAGACACATAAAGAATGTTCAACATCACTAATCCTCAGGGAAATGAAATCAAAACCACAATGAGATATCCCCCTCACACACCTGTCAGCATGGCTATCATCAAAAAGACAACAACTAACAGGTTGCTGAAGGTGTGGAGAAAGGGGAACCCTAGTGCACTGTTGGTGAGAATGTACATTGGTGCAGCCACTATAAAAAAAATTACGGAGGGTCTTTAAAAAAATAAAATAATACTACTATATTATCCAGAAATTTCATTTTTGGATATTTATCTGAAGAAATTCAAAACAATAATTTGAAAAGGTAAATATACCTCATGTTCATTGAACCATTATTTACAATAGCTTTGTAAAATGGAAGCAACCTAAACTTTTATCAATAAAATTCATAAAGAAGATATGATGTATGGGTGTGTATGTGGAAAAAAATCAAATATTGCCATTTGCAACAACATGGGTAGACCTAGAGGGTATTATGCTAAGTAAAATAAAACAAACACAAAAAGACAAATACCATATGATTTCACAAACACGCGGAATCTGAAAAACAAATGAACAAACAAAACAAAACAGAAACACTCTTAGATACAGAGAACAATATTATGGTTGACAGTGGAAGAGGGGTAGGTGATGGGTGAAAAAGATTAAACCAATTAAGAGATACTAACTCCCAGTGCTAAAATAAGCTAATGAGAATGCCATGTACAGTATAGGAAATATAGTAATATTGTAGTAACTTTGTACATGACAGATGGTTACTAGACATGTTGACCACATCACAAGCTGTATAAATGTAGAATTACTATGCTATACACCTAACACTAATATAATATTGTATGTCAAGTATACTTCAATAAGAATATAATAAAAATTAAGCATGATCCCTTGAATAATAACTCTATTAGCATTATGAGCATTTAATTTTTTAGTTAAAAATGGAAATATTGTTGTTAGATTATTAAAATACATGGAGATACTAAGGGAATATTTAATGTCATCTGTACTGTAACACATATTAAAAGATAAATTATTTATTACTTCTCAAATTTCATATTTGAATATTGCATTTTAAGAAAGCAATTTTTTATGGACCAATTTTTGATATGATAAAATCACTTTGAAAAAAATTAACTGGCATGAGTTATAATCCTCAATAATCAAACTGAGAGAAATGATTTTTCAGTGCCTACATGATATTAAATTTTGGCTATATTTTAACCACATTTAATTTCTACAACTCATTATTTCATTAATGAATTATTTCTGTTTAATTGCAATTTCACCATGGATTATACAAACTGTTGATTTTTAAACTTATCTCCCTGAGAATTAACATTTATTGATTTCATAAAAATTGCTGAATTCAAATTTTTACTTTTGATTTTTATACACTTCTAGAATAGAGTTAGTACTCTATGATATATGCAAAGATCAACATTTTTGTGTCTGTTCAATTATATAACTTTTTTCAATCATTTTGCATTATATGTAATTCATAACATATAAGTAAGTTTATCTTAATTCTGTTTTATTTATTTTTGTTTTTGTAAAGTATATTTTATTGATTTATGTTGTTACAGAAGTTCCAATATTTTTCCCTTTGCTCTCCTCTTCCCAGTACCCCCCTTCCCTCCAGCAGACCCACCCCCCTTAGTTCATGTCCATGGATTGTGCATATAAGTTCTTTGGCTTCACCCTTTCTTATATTATTCTTAACTTCCCCCTGTCTACTTCGTACCAACTGACTATGCTTCTTAATCCCTGCACCATTTCCCCATTTCTCCCCTTCCCTGCTCCCAACTGATAACCCTCCAAATGATCCCCATACCTATGATTCTGTTCCTATTCTGGTTTGCTTAGTTGGATTTTGTTTTTATTTTTTAGATTTAGTTGTTGATAGTCATGAGTCTGTTGTCATTTTAATGTTCATGGTTTTGCTCTTCTTTTTCTTAAGTAAGTCCCTTTGACATTTCATATAATAATGGCTTGGTGATGGTGAACTCTTTTAGCTTTACCTTGTCTGGGAAGCACTTCATCTGCCTTTTCATTCTAAATGATAGCTTTGCTGGATAGAGTAATCTTGGTTGTAGGTTGCTTTTCATCACATTGAATACTGCTTGCCAGTCCCTTCTCACCTGCAAAGTATCTTTTGAGAAATCAGCTGATCGTCTGATAGGCACCCCTTTGTAGGCAACTCTCCACTTACCTCCTGCTGCTTTTAGGATTCTCTCTTTACCTTTCACCTTTGACATTTTAATCATGATGTGTCTTGGTGTGGTCCCCTCTGGGTCCAGGTCACCGGGACACTCCGTGCTTCACGGACTTGTATGTCTATTTCCTTTGCAAAATTTGGGAAGCTTTCCTCCATTATTTTTTTACATAAATTTTTAATTTCTTTCTCTTCCTCTTCTCCCTCTGGCACCCCCATGATTCGGATGTTGGCACATTTAAAGTTGTCCCAGAGGTTTCCAAACCTCTCCTCACATTTTTTTTCAATTCTTGTTTCCTCATTTTGTACAGGTTGACTGTTTTATTCTTCCTTATGTTCCAAATCATTGATTTGAACCCAGGTTTCCTTCCCTTCACCATTGGTTTTGTGTGGATTTTCATTTGTTTCGTTTAGCATAGCCTTCACTTCTTCTCTTATGCGTTTGCTATACTCTAGCATTTCTGTCAAGCCTATGAGCATCTTTATCACCAGTGTTTTGAATTATGCATCTGTTAGGTTGGCTTTCTCCTCGTCTGGTAGGTTGGCTATCTCCTCGTCACTCAGTTCTCCCAATGGAACCTTGATTTGTTCCATCTTTTGGGCCATACCTCTCTGTCTCTTCATTTTGACAGGCTCCTGTTTGTTTACCTCTGTGTCTTGGGTAGAACTGTAGCTCCTGTTATGTTGTAAGGGGCGGAGCCTTAGGGATTCATCAGTACAGAACAATCTGTTTCACCACATTGTGGCACTGGGAGGGAATAATGCCACTTTCCCAGCACTAAACCCTTTTCCAAGCACTTCTTCCACTTCCAGAATGGACGGGTGCCCCTCTAGCTGTTACCCTGGCCGTCGTTCCCAGAGTGAGTGGGCCTGTGGGTATTCTAGGACCATGGGGGCCCTTTAAACAAGTGGACTGTGCTGAGAGACTGACAGTTTCTGCCCCAACCCCAACCCCCATTGGTTTGCACAGTCAGAGGCAATGAGGTTTGATTTTTCCCCGGTGCTGGGACAGAGAGCTGTTCAGCCTGGTGAGGAGCTGGGAATGCTCCCCAGGTGTCCCTCCTGACTTTTTAAAACATGTGACTATGCTTTCTGCCAACCTGCCACCGCTGCTACTGCTGCCACCACCACACCATGTCCTCTCCTCCCCAGCTCTGCCCCTCCTACCTGTCTGGATGAGTATTTCTATTTTATATCTTTGTTTGCTGGATTTCCATGCAGTTTGATTTTCTGGAACTTCTGGTTGTTTCTAGTTTTGATGTAGTTTTATTCCTTTTTAGTTGTAAAGGGAGACACCGCGTATTTGTCTATGCCTCCATTTGGGCCAGAAGTCTCAGCTTAGTTTTCTCTGAGTGAGGAAGAAACACCTAATTTTCTTTTCTTAAACCCCAAAAGACATGAGTATTGTTTTATATCATTATTTTCCATTTAAATAGATTCACAAATTACTCCCTCTTGTGGTTCTTTTATTATTTTTTAAATCTTAGCAATTCTAGCAAAATTTTATTTTTAAATAACTATGCCCTTGTCATCAAAATTTTTTGAAGTGAAAGTGTATTGGTGGAAAACTCTGTTTTTGATTGTTTGAACATTTTCTATTTTGATCTATTTTTTAAAATATATTTTTGTTGAGGTGTGCTATCATGTCTTGATTTTTTTAATTAAATTTATTTTCTTTGTCTTTATGATTCTAAGGTCTTTGTTGTCTAAAGGTTAGTTATAGTGCATTAAGAAATTGATGTATATGTATTCCTTTTGTGGCGAATAATATTCTTGGAAAAAATTAAAATATGGAGGCAATTCCTCTATTTAACATGGCAGTTGCCTGAGGACATTTTATTAATTTCTACAGAGAGCTATAGAAACAAAAATCAGGGCTTGGAGCTACTAGAGCAACTAGAATTTGATCAGAGTAAAAGAGGGAACATAATCTGTCCAAGAAATACTCTAGAATTCTGTTTTAGAAGTGTTTGAGGATCTTCAACTGAGGCAGGCTTCATGTGTTCATAGTGACTCTCTGCTAGACCTACACGAGAGTAGCTACTGTGCAGCTCAGATATGAATGGAAGTACCAGCTATCATACTGGTACCGATATCACTGGAGTTCCAGAATAGCCTTGGAAATTCATTTGAGACTCCATACTCTTGTTGGAATGAGAATGTCACTTTTTAATCAGCATACAACCCTTGAATGAAGGAGACGACAGAAATAAACTCACCCCAACTAAAGCATAAAATAAAGCCTAACATCATGCATATATTTCTGGCTTAGACTGTGGTGGTGGTTTTATGGATGTATATTTATCTCCAAACTCATCATGTTTAAATATGTACAGCACTTTGTGTGTCAGTATACTGTCAGGATAGTCTCTCAGGAATTTTACAAGCTATCAGAACAAAACTCAGTGCCACTGAAAGAAAGAAAATATAATCTTTCCTCTCAGAGCAACATTGACAATATACAACATTAAAAAAAAAAAAAAAAAGCCCTAGCTATTTAAGAAAACAGGAACATGTGTTGCATAATTAGCAAGAAAATGAGTCAGTAAAAACATATTGCTAAATGAGAGGTTTTGAATTTGCAAAAATTATTGTAATATAGCTATTAAAATGTTTAAGGAGTTAAAATATGGACATATTAGGGAACAGTTAGTAAAAAGGCAAAGAAATGGAAGTTATAAAAATAAAATGAAAATACAATCATACCTCTGTACGTCTAGGCTTCAGAACTCATCAAACCTGGTCCTCATCACATTTTGATGAGAAAACAAAACATTTCAACACTTGGCACTTGCTCATCACTCATCGGAAAAAATTAACAAGGTACCACTGTACTAGAAAGAAGTGCAATATGTAAAGAAAATTTATTAGAAGGGCTAAAAAGGCATTTTAGACACAGAAAAAAGAATTAGGGAAATTAATTACAGATAAATAGAAATTATGTAAATTAAAGATTCAGAAAAACAATTTAAATATTAAAAGTAGAGTTGATGATATGTGGGAAAATGTCAAGTAACATAACTGAATAATGGTGGTTCCACTTCTGGAGAGAAATAATAAGACAGAAAATATTTTTTTTAAATGGCTCAAAGTTCACTGAGTTTTGTGAAATACATCAACTTATATATCTAGAAATTCACTAATACATAAGCAAAGATGAAAAACTCTTTAAGAAATTGTTAATATATTGAATCCAGGAATAAATAAAAACTGTAATTCATCATGATTGATTACATCTTATCCATGGAATGCATGTTTGGTTTAAGATTTAAAGAGCCATTAACCTAAAGTACAACATTAATAAAGGAGAAATTTATGACTGCTTCATTCAATAATCTTTAACATATAGTCATGTTAATAATTCACAATAAAATTAGAATAGATTAAAATTTCATAACTGATGAAGTATATTTCTGAAAATTCAACAGTTTTCATACTACTTACTGACAAAATATTGATGTATTCCTCTAAGATTTGAAACATTGTACTGAAGATCAGGACAGTGTGATTAGGCAGAAAATGAGGGGGAAATTTAGTATAATGACTGAAAGAGAAGGAGTAAGTAAACATTCTTTATTCACAAATAACATGATTGGGTATGTAAAAAATCCTAAGAACTATTTGAAAAATATAATAAATATTAAATCATTAAAACTCACAGGATACATAATAATATAAAAAATTGTGTGATAGCAAAAGCAATTGAAAAATTAAATTGAAACATAATACAATTTTAATAGCATTAATATCATAAAATCATATGAATAAACTTACTGAAAAACATGCAATATCTTTGAAGTGAAAACCAAAAAATTTCTAAGAGAAATTAAAAATCAATGGCAAGATAAATCATGTTTGTGTCTTGGAAGGTTCAATATTATTAAAGTGTTTAAGTTATTCAACATTTTCAAAGCAACCTTTATAAAAAGCATGAGCCAATTTGTTACAAATTGACTAAACAATTTTAAAATTACTTCAGAATTGGAAAGGACCTAGAATATTCATAAAAATAGTAAGATCAAACATAAATTTGAAGAACATTGCTGTCTAATTTCAAGACTCATTTTATAGTTTCATTAATCAATAGAGTGAGTTATTGACATAAGAATGGACAAATAGAACATTAGAACAGAGTAGAACTTTTACAGAGTAGATTAGAGTAGATACACACATATAGACAACTAATAATAAAGATGTCAAGATAGGTCAACGGGAAACATAATATATACAAAAATTATTTTGAGATGAATTATAGGTAAATGTAAAGGTTTTATCATCATAAAGTTTCTGGGATAAAACATATAAAAAGTTATATTCTTGAAAACACAAATTACAATCTGGGAGAAAATATTTGTTATTCATCTCTTTGACAAAGGAATTGTACCTAAAAAGCATAAAGAAACATAAATCTTGGGGAGAAAATGGGTAAAGTGTACATGAATGTCTAATAAAAACATGAAAGGTGTTCAACTTTGTCAGTCACCAGTGAATTACACATTAAAACTACAATGAATTATAACTTTCTGTCTACCAGAAAGTCTACATTTAAGTGAAAAAAGTTAAAATTATGGACATAAACTCTAAAAATACATTGATAGTGCATAAAATTTTCAGCCATTTTGGAAAAGTATCTGGTAGTTTGCTTATTTTTTAATAAAGTAAACCATATACCTACACCACATTAATTAGCTTTTTACCAAGGAGAAATGAAAAATGTCCATAAAATAGGATTTTTAGAGAATGTTATGATTAATAACCAAAGTCTGGAAACTAACAAATGTCTATTAAGAAGAAAATTGATAAATTGTAATATATTCATAAAATTTAATACTGCAATGCATTCAGTGATGAATTACAGACACATCAATGTAGATGGTTCTCAATAATATAGTGAGCATAGGAAGCCAGACATAATAGTGTACATATGAGGTTAAGCAAAAGGCCAGATTTATCTGTGAGATAAAAATAAACATAGACTATCTATGCAGAGTAGAGTTTGATAGAAAGGGGCCATAAGTAAATTCCCTAATGATTGAACTTTTCTATATCTTCACTTGGAGATTAGTTGCATGGTTCATACCAATGATTTCCAACCTTTTTATATCATGGCTCACATAAACCAATAACTAAAATTCTGCAGCACACACACACAAAAATACATTTTTTTGCTAATCTAATAAAAATAGGTATGATTTTGATTGATTCACAAAAAATAATAATAACAGTAGTTGCCTATCCTTTTTGTTCCAAAACGACTTTAAAAAATTAGGTGCCTATACTTATATATAAGAATTTCTCATACCTTATTATGCAACATGCCCTATAAGGTGCAACTCTATTACATGACCTATATATTTATGGTTCAAGACAGGGCATTCATACGTGATGGCTGTTGTTGGCTATTGTCATTTTTTTTTATTTGACAATCTAAGGGAACATAGGTCAGTGCTCTTGACTAAATAGTCAGATATTGCATATTTTAAAAAAATTTTGGAGCACATCAACTGAAAACCAATCACTGGTGTATACAACATCTGTTCAGAAGGTATCCAGCTGTGTAATATGAAAGATAGAGACATTTATTGAAGAAGATACAAGATACAAGAAACATTATACATAGGGCAATGATGCCTCAGTCTCTCTCAGAGTAGGCATTATGGGAACCTCACACAGTTCTCCCAGCATCATTAGCAACTGATGGCAGAAGCTGTAAAATGAATTTTGGAACTCCATGTTTTATACCAAGATCCTGTGTCAAAATCTCAGACACAGTAGATTTTGGAATCCTCAGATCAGTTTCTAGTTCTCATACTGTCAGTTGCCAATCTTTGTCAACTGCAACCCATACATGATCAGCATTCTCAGGTGTTCTGTTTGTTGCAGGGTTTCCAGAATGTGGATCACTTTCAACAGATTCTTGACCATATTTGAAGCATTTGTGCCACACTTCTTTTGTGCTGCACTCATTGCATCATCCCTGAATCATCCAAATAGTTTCCATGGAGGAATGTTCGAGCTTATAACAAAATTTGATGGAGATTAATTGCACTACTCAGTCATTTTGAATGCAATGGTTCACTTAATAGAATCTACCACTCCCACTGACTAGTACAGTGAAGTTGTCATTGTTCACATATCTGTGTTCCAGTCCATTCTCCTTGGCTGCCAGGTTATATTGATGTCACACAAACTATTCTCATCATTTTAGCAATGGCTGGACTATTTCTGAACAGATCTCATTCATGTGTCAAAACTCATCTTAATTGACACTTGAGAGCTATGCTTTTTAATGTATGTTAATTTAACATCAATTTACAAACATTTTTAAAAATATTAAATGGTAAACTTTAGCAGGTGGTTTTCTGTTTGAGTGCCACTTTCTAATATTGCAATAATCTTCAAAAGTAATGTTACATTTATTTAGAGATTGATATTTACATATCTCAGACATTATGAAGTATTTTGCCTCTATTATATTATCACTTATGACAACTGTCTTATCAATTACTAATTATGCAGACTATAATTCAAACTTGATAAAAGAATATATATATTTTTAATATTTTATTTATTTTTTAGAGAGGGGAAGGGAAAGAGAAAGAGAAAAAGACAAACATCAATGTTTGTTTGCCTCTCATGCACCCCCAACTGGGGACCTGGCCCACAACCCAGGCATGTACCCTGAGTAGGAATTGAACTGGCATGCTTTTGGTTCACAGACCAGTGCTCAATCCATTGAACCACACCAGCCAGGGAAGAAGAGATTTTTAAGAATATTTTGCTTTTACCAATATATCTCTAATGTCTACAATAGACACAGGTGATATAATAAATACATTATATAGATGCCAAGTGACAGGATGGATGATGAAATTAAATATGACTTGGAAAATTTAAGAAACTTTACAAAATTATGTAACATTCTTGGTGAACTCAGAACGCACTGCTTGTTGAGAAAAAAATCCTACTTTCCTCTCCTAAATAATTTTAAAAACTTATTGTCTCTATCATCAATTCAGCAATCTCCTGGCTCCTTTCTTTTCCTCTCTGCTTCAGCTCCTTGGTGACTCAGTCATAAGCCTTGATGTTCCAACTGCTACTCATTCATCTTCTATTGTTAAGGTCTTACAAGTGTTCTCACTCTCCTGTTAATGTGTTTCCTGTTGGCATATCAAAAGTAATAGCCACATGAAGAAAGATCTGGAGACACAGCAGCAGCAGTCTATCAGGATATTTGAACCCTGAATAAATTTTAGAACACATCAATTTGGAATAATTGTTAAGATATAAGCATCATAAAACTAAGGCTATTAAATTGTTAAATAGTGTTTTATTTCACACAGATGGAATTTGTTCTTGGGAAGTTCCAGTGAAGGAAAATGAGCAGATTCTGGCACAGAACTGAACCTTTGCTGTATGTCTTTGCCTGTTTTTGAGCCATATGTGATACCTAAGCTTTTAAAAGTCCAATATTCTTTGTGGGATACTCTGTGGTACATCTTTGGTGCCTTAGAAACAGGAAATTTAACTTGAGATTGAAGATGTGCTGGTATGTTGAGCAGGGGAACAAATGGGTGGAATTAAAGCTAATACTCAGAGAAATGCTCTCAAATCTTCAGTGTGTCATAAAATTAGTCCATTCTGAACCAAGAGTCCTAATCAAAGTATAAATTCTATCCACAAGACAGTCACAACTGATAAAAGTTTATAAACTCCTACTCAAACTGACTCAAACTGTACCAGTAAAATAAGAAGAATTTATGGAATAGGAATAAATGTCTGTCATGAACAATGAAAACATGAGAAAGGTACATCACACAAATCCATCAAAATACTCTTCCCAATAAACTTATCTAAAAAGATTTAATACTTTATAACTGTTGAGAGAGTTATTTTTAAAAAAGAAAAAAACAAATTAGAAAGTCAAATAATATGCTCATGGTAAACAGAAACTAAGATTAGAATAATATTTATTTGATGTTTTGAAATAGAGTTGATATTACAAAAATGTTGTGACTCAAAGACCTTTAGACCTTACTGATAAATGGAAACATATTTTTGAAAGATTTTTGATGTATCATATATTTATAAATTCACTTAGACTGTATAATCCAGTATAATTTACTGGATTTTTTTCTAATGTATTACAGTGACAATATATTTGAGACTTTATGTTTAAAGATATTTTATTAAACCTAAATGCATCAGCCAGTGTTTTGAATATCTCTCAAAATGAAGTTTCTCATAAAATTCTGATCCTATTACGTCGTGGACCTCTGACCAGCAGAGTCCACGGCGTTGTGGATGAGGGGAATAAATGCACAGTGACTGCAAGAATTCTGTGGAGAAGAGGGGACAGAACTGGCCACTTTCTAGAAGAGAAAGTGCAGTTTGCCCCTGCCTGAACAGGTTTTTATTAATTCTTTAGGGGATTACATCCAAGAAAATTATAAATTATCATGCCAATCATTGCCTTATATGATTACTTTTACATATTAGAGAAAAGAATGTTACACATGCATGGATGATAAGGAAAACTTGTCTAGCCACATCCTGTTCTTAGAAATTGGTCCAGAATAGGTCCTGAGAAACTGCTTCAAGGTTACACGCTGAACATCTGTTGTTCTCAGCCCAGGATGAGGAGGTCTTTTAGCAGAAAGCAAGCTTTTTAACTATTATATAAATTCAGGCCTGGTTCCCCATGGGAAAACCGGTGTGTGTAGTGGGTCCTGCATGCCACCATGCTTCCAGTGGTTTTCCACCTGGGGCGAGCTACATTTGCCGCCACAAGAACCCTGGCTTCCCATACTATTATATAAAACACATGAGCTTCACAATTTCCATTTGCTGAGTTGTTTGTTCTAGTAATATTCTAATTTACCGATTTTTGGCCTTTTCTGTTTGTCAATCAACAAAGAAGATATATCTCTCAAATGATATATTATTTTAGTGTTTACAAGATTTCACTCTTATCTTTATACATCACAATTGATATTGCAAGGTATCCTGCCTAGGCTTAACAGTAATCCTATTAAAAAATCCATTTTTTTTCAGTTAAAACATTATAGTATTCCCATTTAAAAATATTATTATCTATCTATCTGCCTATCTATCTACCATCTATGCATTTGTCATCTCTACTTTTTAAAAAAAGGATAACCAAGTGCTCCATCTAAAATATATTTCATAATTATATAGGTCTTGTGAATATATACAACTTACCTATACTTGGTAAAGAAAACTACTTTTACCCTTTCCAAAGTTAAGAACTGTAAATAAATTATACATACTGTACGACTTTTCCTATGTAATATACACATATGTGTGTAGAAAATAAAAATACATGTTGCTATTTAATGTGTATGTGTATTTGTGTCTGATACATGGAAAGGATGTATTTTAGAGTCATTTGACTGATATCCTATAAAACTTTTAGTTAACAATAAAATATTATTTTCTTAATATTGGTGAAAAACAGAAATCACAACTTTAAAATATTGAAAAAACTCACTTAAACATAAGTCTTCTCCTGGCCTGGTTGGTGCATTGTCCTGTACGTCAGAGGGTTGTAGTCAGGGCACATACCTATGTTGTGAGTTAGATCCCTGGTTAGGGTATGTATGGGAGACAACAGGTGTCTCTCCCTCCCCTTTTCTCTCTCTGTTCCTTTCTCTATCTCTAAAGTCAATAAACATATCCTTGGGTAAGGATTTAAAAAAAACATAAATCTCAGTATCTTTGGTTTTAGATCATATCAGTAATGGAATTAAGCACACTGATTTTCTCCATAATAGATTTTTATTATTAGTTTGCAATTGTTTGAATGATTACAGCTTTCATAATTGACAATTTCTTTAATTCAAATAAAATTTGTATTTACAAAATTCTTTAAAGCTGTTTTATTGAATGTTTCGATTGGACAGTTTAATCAAATAATTTTACTATTTGCTTTATGCTAAACATATGGACTGAGTGCTAAAGTTAGAACATTGAGTCATTCTTAAAAATCAACTGAAATGTTTAATGAATTCAACTAATTAGAAACAATTACACAGAGAGAACAAATAATTTGTCAGAAAGTTCATCATCTGTTAGACAATTTATTTAAAAAATAATTAATAACTTTTCACAGTATTTTTTATTAAACTGTTTGTGACTTAGTCAATATGTCATCTCCAGATTTCTTCTAATTCATGTGTCAAACTCATGTTCAATAAATATATATGATCAGATTTGCATGACAAAATTATTTATTTAAACACCTGAACTACTTTGGGATTTCTCTTTCCTAAAGCCTTTATATCACAAATGTTATATACTTCCAAATGTTTTCTCAGTATTTTATTTTTATCTTTTGGCAGCCTTATGTTTATGGAATGTTTTAGGTCGTAGTACAGTTAACAATGAAGTCATTTATGTAGTAGAAAATGGGGTGCTTGATGATATATGTAAAAGCAACTTACAGTATCAAACAAGAAGTACAAGAACCTGGCATCAGGCACTGAAAAAACATTCTACACATTATACAGGTACTTAAGGCTCAAGAGACTGAAAATGAACAGGCAATATTGATTTTAGGAGCCATTGCAAAAAGTGTTCTTTATTCACATGAAAAAGAATGTTGCAAGCAACTGCTTCTTCTTTATTCTTTCTATGCTTCTTTTTGATGTTTGTGTGTGCGTAGTTGGCATACACACATGTATATGCTATATTTATATGTGTGTATTTTGGCATATATGTATATATGTGTGTGTGTACACTCACACACAGATATGAGAGGCAGGTAGAGAGCAAAATATTTGTATCTGCCTATTGTAACACATGGTTCAATGTAATGCACAGTTTCAGATATTTGTTTTCTGTTATAATTGTCAATTCTCTCATAATCATCAATTCTCTCATATATGGATAAGTATAATTATCTATATGTGAGTATGGTAGAATAGATGATGTTTTTTCAGAAGATATAACAAGTAACTGAAATATTTTAGTCTTTTTACTTTCAAAAATATCTATTGTCATAATCAAAGATCAGTATTGTGTTAAGAACTTAAAGATATTAACTCATAAAATTAATCAAAAAGTTTTAAAATATTTTAAAATGTCCAAAATCTCCTGCATTAAATATTTTATTTTATTAATATCCTAATGCAATCATTATAATCTAATAAGGAAAAAACTAGCTTATAGGGAAACAAACAGATTGTGAAAGCAACTACAAAACCTATTTTTATTTAAATCTATTTCAATATTTTGGAGAGCTACTTTGACACCCAGCACTTAAGCAATCAAAATCCTGAAGAGAAAGGAACTGTGCTGAGCAGAGGCTACTTCCTGTGCTACTTTTTCCTTACTGAATTGTGCAAAGAATAGAGTACTGAGAAACTGATGAGAGCTTTGGGCAGTCTCTTGAGATTAGCAAAGTGAAAATCAGGATTGATTTCTACCAGGGCAGCAAGAACTTGAGGTGCCAGGAGCACAGAAAGAAAGAGAAATGCAGAAAGGGGAGTCTAATAGCATTTGGCACCTGCCTACGCATTTTCTGATGTTTAAACTTTAGCCAAAATGCTAAGATGCTGAAGGGAGCTTTTGCCAATTGTATGGGCAGGGGAGACAAACATTTAGTTCAGAACCTGTCAAAAAAGATGTACTCTGGTAA
The DNA here is from genome assembly GCF_987537825.1 of Furipterus horrens. Taxonomy (NCBI): domain Eukaryota; kingdom Metazoa; phylum Chordata; class Mammalia; order Chiroptera; family Furipteridae; genus Furipterus; species Furipterus horrens. The sequence continues at coordinate 83,340,320 of NW_028327174.1, read as the reverse complement.
GAACTTTAGGCTTCAACTGGGGTAAGAGTGAACACAAATAAATTCTCTTACCAAGGCCGAAAACCAGCTTTGAATCAGTTCTAACCCAGACTGCTTAAATTAATCTTTCACTAATCTACTGCTTGCTAGACATGTAAACAATCCTCTCTGGTTGAAAATAATGACATTCAGAACCTCAAATTATTTTTAAAATATTGCATACACAGGGTTCAGCATTCTATCAAAAAATAGCAGATTTACAGGGAGTGGGACTAAATGGTGAAAATAAAGGGATTAAAACAACCATTAATGGAATTATCATATGTGGATTTTTAAATAACAATAATGTGCACGAGTATATGTGAGATAGAAAATGACAGCATAAAATTAAGATATATAAAATATATCATATGATAATATTTAGAACACAATTTAAGATATAGCTAGAGTAAAAGATAGTAAATAAAAAGAAGACCATTAACAAATAGAATGAGCCACAGAGAGAAGGATACACTGAAAGTACAGTAAACAGCATGCAATATTCATATGTGATGAAAATTATAGTATGTCTTCTACATAGCAGAATGAGAGGAGAGAGAGGGAGACAAAGATAGGAGGTAAGAAAGGTAACTTCAGGTGAGATGAGGCAATCTGAGAGAAGAAAAGAAGCAAAACAAAAGCAGTAAGTTGAAGCCATGGCTGAGAATGTTCTCAAATGGTAGAACAAGAAATCCCAGAATTAAAAAGAGCTATGTACCTCCAGGACAATGTATACAAATGAAACCTCAACTTTCTCAAAGGTAAAGAGAACAAATATCTCAATTTTTAAGATATGCTCTTCTTCAAAGAACCAATAATATCACTTACAGTAGACATTATAGCAAACAGTAGAAACTAGAAAAATATAGTATGTTATTAAAAATCTGAAAAAAATTACTGCCAACATAGAATTCTATACCCACAGAAAATATCCTTCAAAGGAAGTGTGTCCTATTTTCTAGGATAGACGTGAACTCCCTTAAACCACAACAAAATAATACAGACATGTAAAATAGAGAAAAGATGTGCCTTTCTTCTCAATAATCCCTGCTGTAACATGTAAGTGAATATCAATCTTATAAGACGTTCAGGACTTTTTATTTCTTCCATTCTGTTCCTATTTCTGCATTTTTCCTCAAATATAATGAGACCCAAATAGAATTAACCAACTGAGAAACTGCAATTTGGGTATGAAAAGGAAAGGTGCCATCATATGTTCTTCAGAATCAGAATCACAACCAAATGATATCCTATGAGAATCAAATACTTAGTCTTCCGTTTGAAATATATTAAGCACTTAAAGGACCAGGTATTGCATAAATGTAAGTATGAAAAAGAGGAAGCTGAAATTCTTGTGAGAATTACTCTGTGGCACTGTCAGATGAAACGCTTCTGAAAGTGCGCATTCATTGGCTTCCCAAATGCACAATCATTCATTCCATGAATACAAAGAATGGCTTTGGAGACAATACATAAAGACTTAGAAGTGCACTATAAGAGTTTCCCCGCTACCTGGCTACTCTTCTTTTTTGTGTGTGTGGTTTTTGGGTTTCTTTTTTTGCTTTCAGAGAAAAATAGGATTTATTATTTCAAATGTGAGAATTTCATGCTTGTATATGAAAGTGTTTTCAATCGTAATGAGTTTTTAAGAAATAAAAAAAAATTCACTTGACAGGAACTCTTAGAAAAGACTATTTTTCTTAATTTAAAGTTTCTACTTATGTTAGGAAGACTAAGAAAGAAAAAATCCTTAAATTAAAAAAAATAGTGCAAAAAATATCAATGTCTTTTGATTATCTACTTTTCCTAATATTTCTTATTATCACTGTCACAATACTAACTTCCTTTTGTGATATTATATATTATTGTGATATTTTTTCAGGTGGGTGGCTACTATAATACATTATTACTGCAAAGGAAGACTGCAGATTGTAAATAAATATATCGTGCATTTAGGAATTTCAGTTACCTAAATAAAGTACTTATATTAAATTTTTTTGGTATTTTAACAGTGACAAAAATAAAATATAATTTTATAAGGAACTAAAGCAATTTTGCCATACCAATTCTCTCCATGGTAGGTGAGAAATTGAATGATGATGTATGAGGTCTGGTGTTCTCTTTTTTTTTTTTTTTTTTTACCAAAAAAGAAAATGTAAATTTTCTTTTTTGGTTTTTCAATTACATTGTCCTATTTTTTTCCCCATTGCCCCCCCCCACCCAGCCCACCCCCTCTCCCACAATCATATTCCTCCCCACTGTTCATTTCCATGAGTCATTTATACACATTCCTTGACTAAACCCTTCCCTTACCTATCCCCCTTCTCTCCTTCCCTCCTCACCCCTATTGACTGCTATTCTGCTCCTTGTCCTATTTAGTTCGTTTGTTTGTGTTGTTCTTTAGTTTCCTGTATTATGTGATATCATATGGTATTTTTCTTTCTTTCTTTAAAGTGTTATTTTTGAAATAGATAAGACAGTTAAAATCACCCCTAATTTTAGAAAGAGAGTAGCATTAGTCTTAATCAAAAATGGAAAAAGATCAGAATCATTACCAGACTCAAGTTTAAAAAGTATGTGGTCTATAAAATATATTTCTCTATCTTCACTAAAAACCTATTATTTGATCAATTACTCTAACCTAACTAATATATATATGTATATATATATATATATATATATCATTTAAACATATTTAAAAGTTAATTATTTATAAATCTATTCATCTTATTTAAAATTCATAATTTAATAATTGTTTTAATATTAATTAAATAATGTCATTATTAGAAAGTTTTAGTGATTTTTTTTGCTTCCAGTATATTCGAATGCACAGAAAGTCTTGTGCTTGTTGCTCTTTTAACTGGCATTGGGATTTTAAAATTATATTAGTTAATGAATTTCACTTAGGGCCATGACTATATATGAAAATGCACAAGTCATTTGTTTCAAAAGTCCCAAATGCCATGTCTACAATGAAGTGTAGAAAGAATTATTTTTCATTTTAGTGAATTAGAGGTTATACAATTTATTTATTTTGAACTTACAGATTCTCCTGGGGGTATTTCTGTTATGCACGGGTTTATGCATTCTAAGTTTAGTGCCTAAGAATCTGTGGGCCAAAGTGGTGAGCATATCCCTCCTGGTCAGCAATTTCCTCTCATCTTGCATGTATTTTCTTTTCCTTTAATGTCTTTTTTCCTTATTTAATTCATATTATTGATTATGTTATTACAGTTGTTTCACTCTTTCCCTTTCTGTCCCCTCCTACCCAGCGTCCCTCACTCACTTAGGCAATCTCCACACCTTTGCTCAAGTTCATCTGTCATGCATAAAAGTTCTTTAGCTACTCTATTTTCTATACTGTATTTTACATCCCCATGGTTATTTTGTAACTACAAATTTATACTTCTTAAACCCCTCACCTCTTCACCCATTCCCTCAAATCCCCCTCCCATTTGGCAATCTTTAAAATGCCCTATGTATCCATGATTTTGTCTCTGTTCTTCTTGTTTGCTTAGTTTGTTTTTAGTTTCTATTGTTGATAGATATGTATTTATTGCTATTTTATTGTTCATAATTTTGATCCTTTTCTTAAATCAGTTGCTTTAGCATTTCAAGTAATAATGGTTTGGTGATGATGAACTCCTTTAGTTTTTCTTGTCTGGGAAGCTCTTTATCTGCCCTTCAATTATAAATGATAGCTTTGTTGGGTAGAGCAGTCTAGGCTGTAGGTCCCTGCTTTTTATAACTTTAAATATTTCTTGCCAACCCCTGCTAGCCTGCAAAGTTTCTTTTGAGAAATCAACTGACAGCCTAATGGGAACTACCCTGTAGGTAATTGCTTTTGTCTTGCTGTTCTTAAGATTCTTTCTTATCTTTAACCATTGGCATTTTAATTAGGATGTGTCTTGGAGTGGGCCTCTTTGCATCCATCTTGTTTGGAACTCTCTGCATTTCCTGGATTTTCATGTCTCTTTCCTTCACCAGATTAGGGAAGTCTTCTTTCACTATTTTTTCAAATAGAATTCCAATTTCTTGCTCTTTCTATTCTCCCTCTGGCAACCCTATGATGTTAATGTTGGAACACTTGAAGTTGTCCCAGAGGCTGCTTACAGTACCTCATTTTTTTTGGATTATTTTTTTCTTGTTGTTGTTATGATTGGGTGTTTTTTTTTTTCTTCCTTATGTTCTAAATCATTTATCTAATTTTTGGTTTCATCCACTCTACTGTTGTTCCCCTGTAAATTGTTCTTTATTTCAATTAGTGTATCCTTTATTTCTGACTGGATCTTTTTTATGCTGTTGAGGTCCTCACTAAGTTCTTTGAGCATTCTTATAAGCAGTGTTTTGAATTCTGTATCTGGTAGATTGCTTATCTCCATTTTGCTTGATTCTTTTTATGGAGTTTTATGTGTTCCTTCATTTTATCCATGTTTCTTTGTCTCCTCATTTTGCCAGCCTCTCTGTGTTTGTTTCTAAATATTAGGTATAGCTGCTATGACCCAATGTCTTGGTACATATCCTAATGTAGTAAGTGTCCTGTAGGGTTCAGGGACACAGCCGCCCCTATCATCCAATCTGAGTAGTTGAGGTGAGCCTTCCTTGTGGGCTGAGTATACCCTTCTCTTATGGATGAGACTTGGTTGCTATTGGCAGGTCAATGGGAGGGATTTACCCAGGCCAGTCAGCTACAAGGACTGGCTATTACCACTGACCACCAACTTCTACCCTCTGTGGATGATCGGCTGTGCATGGGTATGGTGGTGGTGCTCCAAAGTGCTCTATAGCTGTCCACTGATTATGCAGGCTCTGTGGTTTCCTATGTGGTGCAGACCATGGCCATCCCACACCTGTGTTCTTTCCAGCCCCCCCCCCACCCCCCAATGAGCTACAAGTAAGTCTAAAGATGGCTGCTACTTGTGTGGAACTTCGAGGTTCCCAGGTGAAGCCAAGTTGTGAGCCTTGTCTGACTGCTGCTAGTACTGTGCTGGGGCCACTTAGCAAGAGATTTGGGAGCTGGGGACTCATTAAAGCCAGCTGTTGCTTGTTTGAGAGAATTTAGGAAGTTGTGAAGCATAAGCCAAGACCAGCCATTCATATGGAAAAGCCACTGTTAACAGTTTTTGTGGGCCTGTAAATTTGGTGAGGCAGGGCTCCAGGGCATTTCAGGGCAGAGCCCTGTTAGCCTGGTTGATGGAGACTCAGATATGGCACTCATCTGCTGGCTATGTGATTCTGTGAAAAGAGGGCTCAGAAAAGGACAATGGCCTGTGCCCGCCTTTATGTCTGTGAGAAAGCTTTCCCCCAGGTTTTGCCTTGATGCCAGACACTTTAGTTTCTCCCCATATTCCACTGGTGCCTTTCAAGCAGGTACCCTAGTGCTGGAGCTCAGAGGGAGTGAGTCTGAGTAAGTCCATGTGTGGGTTCTTTAAGGGGAACTGCTTGGGACTCCAGAAGTTTCTTCCACCAATTCAATCCCTGCTGGTTGTTGCAGCCAAAAGTTATATGGATTTATCTTCCTGGCACTGAAACCCTGGGCTCAGGAGCCTAGTATGGGGCCAGGACCTATTGCTCTCGAGATATCTCAAATTTTTATCCAGCACGCATTGATGTAGGACCAGCTCATTCAGCATATACACATCACTTTGTCTCCTATCTGGATGAATGTGGTATCTTTAATTTTGTAGTTGTCAGATTTTCATTCGACTCAATTTCTGATGGTTCTGAGTGCTGGTTGTTCTATAGTTTAGTTGTAATTTTGATGTGGTTATGCAAGGAGGCAAGCCATATTTGCCTCCTTGACTGAAAGTCTATAAATATGTTCTTTATGTTATGCTGCACTGCCCACAGACAAGGAAGATAATGTTTACACTTCTGAGGAAATTTTAAATACTGTTACAAAAACTTTCTTTTGTAATATGCCACCAAACAATCACTATATACTCAACTTCCAGGCTTATTTTTCCCAGTAGAAATTTATCTCTATGCTTGAGTGGGCAACTTAAATTCCATTCTCCTAAAATAACTGCAATTTTCAAACATTTTCATTGTCATTCTGTTTCATTGTTTCATGCTCCTTTTTGAAAAGTATTTCTCCAGCATAACTTGAGCAGAAAAATTGAACAAATAAGAAAAATCCAATCAATTCTTATTCAAAGAACTATCTTGAATTTGGGCAAAAGCTCAGTAGGTTCTTATCTCATCAGGAAATATGTTTCATCTTCCATGACAGTATCCTTGGGATGTCAATGTTTTATGTAATTTGGGAACCATCAGAAAGAAAATTGGCATGTGATATGTCAAAGTAAATTTCTCCTTATTTATTAGTATCTTTGAATTTCTGAGGCTTTTCCATTTTTAAGTTGCATGACATGTTTTTAATGAGGTGCAACTTAGATAAACATCCCCTATTAATATTTTCAAGCCTGGAACCTTGAAAAAATGACATTTTATTTGCAGGAAAACACAATATCTAATTTCAAAGTCATAATACTCTGTCTCATTACAACAATCTTTTTGTTCCCATTATAGGTTTTCTTTAAATAACAATGAAGTAGTTTCTATTTTAAACATCTTGTTATATAACATTCTAGAAAATCTATAGTAATGTTATTCATATCAGTGGTTACCAGGACTAGGAGGTAGTAAAAATAAAAAGACTACAATGGGTAATGAAAACATCTTTTTGGACAATGGTAATATATATATATGTGGTGGAAGTTATACTACTATAACCATTTGTCAAATTCACTGAATTTTATATCTAAAAAGGATAGATTTTACTGAATATTACCTCATTATACCAGAAAAAAAATGTTTTACAAAATACTAAATTCATGTTAATTGAGGGCTCCAGCAAATGAAATTAAAATAAAGCCATATCAGAGAGCACCTTTAGGAAATTTCAACTACATAAATTAGGCTGGCTTACGGATTAAAATATTTCAATATGAAATTAATTGTAGTACAATGAAGTGGGAAGAGTGTAATTTCCACTTTTAAAGATGTTCAAGCAGTGCTTTGTTGAACTCTAAAAGTGTATGATCTAAAGTAATGATGAATAAGATCACTGATATAAGAAAACACAGAAGTATAATTAAAATGTTGACAATGGTTTGAAATGTCTCATTTAATATAAAATAACTCAATACATTAAAATTAATTAAACATATTAAATGGTGAAAATGAAAAAAAGAGACATTGCTTTTATTTGATACACAAGAAATGTAAGAGCAAAGTTAAAAAAAAAAGTTTTCTTAACTAAGATTTCCACCAGAATTTATTTCTTAGTTTTTCATAATTAGCTAACTCTAATGTTCATGATAGAAGTGCTACTAGTCATGATAGAATTTATTGATTATTAGATACAGAAGTGTTCAGATTAGTTGTTAAAATTTGCATTACATAGGTTAATATAGTTTGGATTCAGTAAGCATTCATTATCTGAAAAATTCCATGGAATATTGTACATATTATTTAATATAGTTATTTCTATGATATAGTTTAATGTTTAATGGATTGAGCGTCGGCCTGCGAGCTAAGTGTCGCTGGTTCGATCTTCCAGTCAGGGCACATCAGAGAAGGAAAACTCTGACTCCAAAAAACCTCCGCTGCCTTGCGGCATACCTCTTCAGGGGAAAGGCTAAGGGAGTAAACCCCGACAGAAAATCCGGAGCCGGAGTCCCTAAGGCGGTTTGACGTTGTAGTCAACACCGGCAACTCCTGCGGCGCACCTGAAGCCAAGCTGTATTGACTCCGTCTTTCCCTTGGACCCTTCAGCTGCGAAGAGAGGGGGCGTCTGCTGCATGGGCAACAGCAGACCCTCCATATCACCCTGCCCAGGCTCTGTAGCTTCAGCTCCACTGGAGAGGACACTCCAGCGTCATCGCAAGATGTTGATTCAACACGGGAGGAGACAGATACCGTGTCACTCCCGAGTCGGACTGCACAGCCATTCTCGGCGGTGCAGATAGACTCTTAAGAAGCTACACCATCGTCTCTCGAGACGGACGGCTGCCGACAACGAGTTTAATGTTATAATCAACTGCTTCTGTGTTGAATTTTGTACAACTGTTGCCATTTTCTTACCTCAAAGTAGTACATAAGTTCATGTCTCCTGCAAACCTTATACTGATATCTGTATCAATGCCAGAATTGGGTAGCTACTTCTGGTGAGGGAAGATAAGTGTTCAGTTACTGTTAAAACAGTCCTTACTCTAGAAACAAGTATATCCCTAGAATGTGAGGAGTACAGTGTTGGATAAACAAGCAGGCTGGAAAGAGTTTTGATCTAAGGATCCAGAAAAATACCAGCTACAGTATCATAACAAAGGCCAGAGCAGAATTTGGGAGTTTGGCCAAGACAGTAATCTAGAGTTGGTTGAGCTAGACATTGTGGAGAGACATCCTAGTTAAAACAAACAAAACAAAAGTGCTCAGATCATGACTAGCAATGAAATGATAAGGGAGTCTTAATGTGAATGCAAGTATCTTAATATTAATTTAATGGTTTTAAAGCAACTGTTTTACATGTTTCTGTCTCTGGGCCCCAATCTAGAGACAGGGAGTTATCAGTTTAAATAATCACCACCATGGAAATGAGCAAGTTTTTGTTTGTTTGTTTGTTTGTTTTTTAATTCTTCATTTGAGGACATTTTTTAATTGCTTTTAGAAAGAGAGGAAAGGAGAGAGAGGAACATTGATGCCAGAGAGAAGCATTAATTTGTTGCCTCCTGTAGGCACTCAGACCAGAGATTATATGTGCCTTTACACCTGGGAGCAAACCCCCAATTTAAGAATGTGCCCTGACTGGGAACTGAACCCACAGCCTTTCAGGTATGGGAGGATGCTCCAGCCTACGTGTCACATTGGCCAGAGCTGAGCAGGGAGATTAAGGGAGAGCAGTCTGGGAGGGAAATTTCTGCTAAGGTTTCTTCACTATAGACAAAAACAGTAACAATAGAAATGTAATGAATAAGCAAGAAGTGGTAGGGCAAAAAATGTTATTTTAATTTTCTGAGAATAGTAAAAGCAAGGAGGGAAAAGTCAGCATTCTGCTCTTAATCAAATTCTCAGGGTAACTCTGAATATCCATGCACTCAAAACAAAAAGTGAAGAGATTAAAAATGCTCTCCCTAGCCAATATGCTCTTTGTAAATTGTCTATTTAATATTCTTCCTATCAATATATTTATTGTGTTTACATTTTATTTTCACATTCTTGTTATCTTAAAATATGAAATTCTTATTCAATGATAAGTATAAGCAAACTGCCTTCTACGTTATTATATTTATATATTTATATATTTATATAAATAAATATATTTTTAAATGACTGTCCTAAAAGGCTAGATTTCTTGTTCAATATTAAATAATAAATCTCAATCTAGTTGGATAATCATAATATAATTCGAATCTGTCCTTATAAGCATCAGAATGGAAGGCAAAAATTCAGATGTAATTGATTAGTGGGAAGAGACATAGCTCAAAATGTATTGTTTTAGGCACTGTAGTAATGTTTTTTGTAAATCTTTGTGCATTATTTTAATGATTTTATAAATAACATTTTATTTCAAAGTCATATTTTGCATATGTTATATTAACTATTAAGGTGCTGATGACATAGTAAAGAAATATTTTATTTTTATGAATTCTATATGCATAAAAAGTTTATTCCACACCACTATTTCTTAGATATCAAGGAAATCTAATGTTCATTAGATTGTCTATTCCACTTTGTAGGTATACTTGAATTTTTCTGCATGTTTTTCTTTCTACATATTTTAATGTACACATTGAAATCAGTATCTGTTATCATATTAAAGGTGTTATGTATCAAATTATGGTGGAGAAAGTTAAAAGAAAAGCTTTCATCTTTAGATATATCATTGGTTTCTTGTACACTGTTTTTGAGAACATAAGTTAGTATAGTCATTATAGTAAACAGTAAAGAGTGTCCTCAAAAAATTAAAAATAGAAGTACCCTATAAGTTAACAATATCATTTCTAGATAAATATATGCATATGAAAGAAAATCAATATCTTATAGCAATATCTGCACTCCTATGTTCATGCAGCATTATTCTCAATAGTCAAAACATGGAAACAACCTAAGTGCCTGTAAATGGATGAATGGGTATAGTATGATTACAACACACACACACACACACACAGAGGAATATTATTCACCCACAATAAAGTAAATCCTTTGATTTTTAAAACATAAATAAACCTGGAGAGCACTGTGCTAAATTAAATAAGACAAATATACTGTATGATCTTACCCATATGCAGAATCTAAAACGCTGAACTCAGATGCTGAGAGTAAAGTAGTAATTTTCAAGGGTCAAAGAGAGGGTGGAAATGAGGAAATGTCAGTCAAAAGTATACTTGCAATTCTAAACTAAAAAAGTTCTAGAGACCTAATATGCAGCATATTGTATCCTATACTTAAAATGTGTTGAAAAAGTAGCTCTTAAGTGTTGTTACCACATACACACATGCACAAAGGTAACTGTGAGGTTACCTTAATGGATACATTAATTAGCCTAATTATGATAATCATTTCACAATGTATGTGTATATCATGTCATTTTATTATATAACTTAAATATATACAATTTTTATTTCGCAATTATATCTCAATAAAACTAGGGAAAATATAATGGGGATATTTCAGGAAAGTTCATCTCATTATGATATCTACCACCATACTGAGTATTATAGTTGTTTTTTCTAGTTAGGATGTCCAGTTGTGTCTTCTATCTCCCACCAGCTTCTCTGTTAATGAGAATTCATCAATACCTGCATATCCTTGCTAGAATGTATACTTGGCATAAGAATGTCTTGAAAGAGCTCTAGGTTAATTTTGTTGAATAGAAAACTGGTATTCTTATGCAAATGTAACCAACCACACTACATAAGATTGAGAAGAGATGATGGAATAATAACTGGGTCATACATACTACATGCTGCTTCTCTATTTGGGAAATTACATAAATTAGAATAAGGCTTCTACCACATAGGAAGTTCCCGATAGATTCCTTAGTTTTATGCAATAATTAACAGTTACTTAATGTAAACATTATCTCTCCTTACCACTTCAGAACACACTGAATAACTGAATAAGAAACACAAAACAGTAAATACATACATATATATACACATACATATGTATGTATATATGTATGTGTATATATTTATATTTACTTTAAAAGGATGTTATTTAGGATATAATGTATAATTTAACAAATATTTTATGCCATTGTTAAAATTCACAACACAGTAGAAAATGCCCTTATTTATTAAAAAAATAAAAAGAGCCTTCAAAGAGGTTTAAAGAAAAACACGTAGACAGATTCAGTAGGTGGGGCGCTCTTGGAAGCGGCTACGCAGGCCTCTGTGGAGCCACAGAAGTCGTATTCCCTTAAACCGTCAAACCGCTCTCCCCACTGGGGCCTCCCCTCAACGCCGGGGCGCCAGAAGCCCGAGTCCGGGGCAAGGGCAGTACCGGGCACGCTGCCTCAGCGTGTCTACACCCCGGAGGTTCACTCCCCGACTAGAAATTCCCCTTCGGCCCCCTGCCGATATCTCTGGAAGCTGCTTTGCTCCCTTGTGGACATGACCCCTTAGCTGGCATTTTGCATCCCAGTAGTTTTGTGATGGAGTCGTCTTTGGGAATTCAGGAGGATGAACCTAATGGCTTTTTCTCGCATGTGTGACTGGTTGCAGGTGGATGGCCCATTAAAAAAACATGAGCAGACTTTTAAACTAGCAGGTGTTAAAAAAGATATTAAGCAGCTTTATGAAGCTGTACCACAGCTTGGTAATGTGTTTAAAATTAAGGACAAAATTGGAGAAGGCACTTTCAGCTGTTTATTTGGCCACAGCACTGTTACAAGTAGGGCCTGAAGAGAAAATTGCCCTAAAACACTTAATTCCAACAAGTCATCCTATAAGAATTGCAGCTGAACTTCAGTGCCTAACAGTGGCTGGGGGACAAGACAATGTCATGGGAGTCACATACTGCTTTAGGAAAAATGATCATGTGGTTATTGCTATGCCATATCTGGAGCATGAGTCCTTTTTTGGACATCCTGAATTATCTTTCCTTTCAAGAAGTACAGGAATATATGTTTAATCTGTTTAAAGCCTCAAAACACATCCATCAGTTTGGTATTGTTCACCGTGATATTAAGCCCAGCAATTTTTTATATAATAGGCACCTGAAAAAGTATGCCTTGGTAGACTTTGGTTTGGCTCAAGGAACTCATGATACGAAAATAGAGCTTCTCAAATTTGTCCAGTCTGAAGCTCAGCAGGGAAGTTATTCACAGAATAAATCACATTTAATTACTGGAAACAAGATTTCATTAAGTGGCTCAGCAGCACCTAAGGAGCTGGATCAGCAGCCCACCACAAAAACTTCTGTTAAAAGGCCCTATGCAAATACACAAATTCAGATTAAACAAGGAAAAGATGTAAAGGATGGATCTGTAGGCCTTTCTGTCCAGCGCTCTGTTTTTGGAGAAAGAAATTTCAATATACACAGCTCCATTTCACATGAGAGACCTGCAGTGAAACTTATGAAGCAGTCAAAGACTGTGGATGTGTATCTAGAGAGTTAGCAACAAAAAAGAAAGCTGTTTCTACAAAAGTTATGAATAGTGGTGTGATGAAGAGAAGTACCAGTTTTTGCTCAGCCAGCCAGACCTGTGATTGTTATGCAACCGCAACCGATAAAGTTTTCAGTATTTGCCTTTCAAGGCGGCAACAGGTTGCCCCAAGGGCAGGTACACAAGGATTCAGAGTTCCAGAAGTTTTGACAAAGTGCCCCAATCAAACTACAGCAATTGACATGTGGTCTGCAGGTGTCATATTTCTTTCTTTGCTTATTGGGTGATATCCATTTTATAAAGCAGGTGATGATTTAACTGCTTTGACTCAAATTATGACAATTTGTGGATCCACAGAAACTATCCAGGCCGCTAAAACTTTTGGCAACTCAATATTGTGTAGCAAAGAAGTCCCAGCCCGCCCTGGCTGCTGTGGCTCAGTGGATTGAGCGTCAGCCTGCGAGCCAAGTGTCGCTGGTTCAATTCCCAGTCAGGGCACATGACTAGGTTACACATCAGGTCCCCAGTTGGGGACGCGAGTGAGAGGCAGCCACACAGTGATGTTTCTGTCCCTCTCTTTCTCCTTTACCCTCTCTCTACAAATAAATAAACAAACAAACAAATAAATAATTAAAAAAAAAAAAAGAAGTCCCAGCCCAAGACTTGAGGAGACTCTGTGAAAAGCTCAGAGGTATAGACACTAACATTCCCAAATTAACAAGTGATATACAAGGATCTGCTCATGACCCATCAATTTCAGAGAAGACTGACTATAAAGCGTCTCACCACAAACAAACACCATAAGCACAGTACTCAGGAAATTCATTGTATAAAGGGCACAGAAATGGATGTGGGGGTTATTTTTATGTGAACCAATTTAGAAGTCTGGGACAAAGTACCTGATGAAGCTTATGACCTGCTTAATAAACTTCTGGATCTTAACCCAGCTTCAAGAATAACAGCAGAAGAAGCTTTGTTGCATCCTTTTTTAAAAGATTTGAGTTTGTAATTATTATTCTTCATTTAATGTTTGCTGTTGTGTATTGTGAGATGGGGTGAAAAAGTTATTTGTATAGCCATAAGTTCTTGATTAGAGAGCAGGGCAGGATGAATAATTTATTTTAAAGTTTTAGTATTTGTTCTCTTGGCAGATTATAAAATATGAATTAAGATTACTTGTGGTGCTTGGAATAGTTCTTTGGACTAAAAACATGATCTTTGAGTTAGATCTACGCAAGGAGAATCAGCACTTTAGTTTCCCTAGTTACTTGTCATTGCCATATGCAGTTTTAGCTGGGTACCTAGGGGTTCAAGGTGCAAGTCTGAAAATTAATGAATGTATTAGGGATTAAATGAGTCAAAAGACTTGCTTTATTGGTTTCTTTGAGCAATGAGCTGTGTGTACCTTTGGAGAACTCAACCTGGTACTGGTGCTCTAACCATTCTGTAGGTTAAGATAATTTCCTGTTCTAGAGGCATATATCAGTACCTTTTATCAACACTAAAATAATGAAAAAGTATTTAGAGGGGCTACTGCTTAAAATTGAATTGAATTTATCCATTTTAAAAATATTTTGGAAAGCATTTATTTTGTGAATTGACATTTTTAAAGTGGTTTCTCTCTTGGTTTTTTTGCCTTTTCTACCCCCACATTACACGTTCTTCTTGGAAATTATATGATGCTTTCCACAAAGTTTCTGGGTGCTCTGTTAAATATTGTATATGCTTACAGTTGGGAACTTAAAATAATGCATATACTGGTTGATAAAGGGAAGCCATAGGACCAAGGTGAAGATCGATAGTCCACATTTTTTTCTTTTTCTCTCAGTGTGTATGTTTTTTGTTTTTTAATGCACCATTTTAGGTATAATTAGGTAGCTTCTAAAAGGGAGAGTGAACACATAGAATTGAGAATATTACTGGAGACTTCTCCTCTGCTTGGAGTCATCCAGATCTCTGTTTTATCTAAGTTGATCCTGTTCAGAGAAGGTTGATTACTGGAGTTTTGACTGGGGTGAAAAGAGAGATAATGAAGTAAGCAAAGTAAAAAAAGACCAAAGATAGAGGTTTATGTATTACTACATTCCAAAATAATATATATCAATGATGGCTTATCTAACTTTCTATGAGAGATAAGTCTGGGGATGTGGATTTATCCAGAAGTTTCTATTATTAGCAGTCATAGAATATAGAACTAGCTTAGGGACGTATAACATTCATTTTATTTGAATGTTGAAGTCAGTATGTCTACCTACTCTATTTGATAAGTATGGTATATATATACATATATACCGTTACCATTGATCGGTTCTGTGTTATGCTGTAATCCTTTTTTAAAAAACTTGAATGTTTTTTAACTTGTATGGTTAATAAAGCTATCCCTTTATATAAAAAAAAAAAGAAAAATGAAAACACCTATAATACTATTAATGAATAGATATACTTTTAATTCTTATTTTTCATACTCTTTCAATAATTGACATGTGCATATTTTACTTTATGGTATATATTTATAAAGCTGGAATGACAGAAAGGTTTCTGAATATATAGAGAAATAAGATGAGGAATTCACAAGAATAGTATGCAAATCAGAAAAAAACAATTACTAATTATATTTTGGCAGGTATGAAAAGTTATGTACAGGTACTGTATGGCCTATGAATACTACAGAAAAGAGTAGTTTGGGAATGCTTCCAAGCCTAAACTATGTTTGAAGTAATTCTAATGTGAGTATTAGCAAGCCAAGTAGACAAGGTTGCAGAACAATGAAGTAGTTATATAAAGGATGTTTCATAAAGAATGAACATATGGTCCTGTATGCATATATACAAGAGCCCACAGTGTTTAGCCTACATGGAAAATACATAAGTTTGAGACTATGGTGAGAGATCAGCTTTGAAAACAAAATGAATGAGGTCATGGATAACAATTTAGGTCACATTAAAGTAGTAGTTCTCCAAGTATGGTCCCAAGATCAACATCGCCTGGAAATGTGTTAGAAAAACTAGTGGGTAAGGCCCACTCAAAAATACTGAATCAGAAACTCTGAGGTAGGGTCCTGGGAAGATTTTTTTTTTTAAATAATCCCTTCAGATGATCATGACACACATTAAAGTTTGAGAACCATTGCACTAAAATATTTGGTATTCATCATCATCTGTTGGCAGATTCATTGAGAAGAGATATGAATGAAGCAAGAAGATGAACCAGTAATATTTTGGTAGTTTAGGTGACACATGATGAGGTTTTCAATATACTAAATATGGTGATATAGAGTATGATGCAGACTTAAGAGAGAATTGGGGTATAAAATTGAGATATGAACAAGAGGATACAGAAGCATAAGGAAAAGGGATAAATTTTTATTGATTTTGATGTTTCTAGCTCTGTGAATTAAATAAAGCAATCATATTATTCATAAAATTATTTAATATACTGCCAGGTCGTCGTCGTCATCGGCGTCGGCAGCCGTCCGTCTTGAGAGACGATGGTGTAGCTTCTTAAGAGTCTATCTGCACCGCCGAGAATGGCTGTGCAGTCCGACTCGGGAGTGACACGGTATCTGTCTCCTCCCGTGTTGAATCGACATCTTGCGATGACGCTGGAGTGTCCTCTCCAGTGGAGCTGAAGCTACAGAGCCTGGGCAGGGTGATATGGAGGGTCTGCTGTTGCCCATGCAGCAGACGCCCCCTCTCTTCGCAGCTGAAGGGTCCAAGGGAAAGACGGAGTCAATACAGCTTGGCTTCAGGTGCGCCGCAGGAGTTGCCGGTGTTGACTACAACGTCAAACCGCCTTAGGGACTCCGGCTCCGGATTTTCTGTCGGGGTTTACTCCCTTAGCCTTTCCCCTGAAGAGGTATGCCGCAAGGCAGCGGAGGTTTTTTGGAGTCAGAGTTTTCCTTCTCTGATGTGCCCTGACTGGAAGATCGAACCAGCGACACTTAGCTCGCAGGCCGACGCTCAATCCACTGAGCCAAACCAGCCAGGGGCACTGCCAGGTACTATTTGTATATATTATCTTTTAATATTTTAATCATTTATGAGGGCTTTATTTAAAAACATAATTATACTCTATCTGAACTTTGTACATTCTTTATTTGGTTTAAACCAAATGTACCTACAATAATTTAAATGACAACTGAGTTTCTTGTTTATAAAAAGGGACTTACACTATATACAGTGAATTATACTTACCAGCTGATATATATTGGAACCATTTTTTGAAAATCAAATTTATTATTAATATGTAAGTAATTTTAATTATCATATAGTTAAATGTTAATATTCTTTTAAAATTAGTTTAATAACATGAATTCCAAGCTCATTACAAAAAATAAGAATGAGTACCAGACAATGAATCTTCCTTCTTTATTTTTATCCCTAAAATAGCAAATTCATTATTACTCTTCAACCCCTTAAAATCAATGGTAGCATTTTTTTTTATCCTAGGATGGAGTTGTAAAAAGCTTGTTTTAATAACTTTCATCAGGAATATTTAAGTTATAGGAATTATTAACATTTTTATAATAAGTAAAACCACAGACTTGAGCTATAAAAAGAGAAGAAAGAAATGAGAGCAGAATCTTAAGGAAAGTTTGGTTTTAATAATGAGAGGAAGAAACAACTCAAAGATGATACATATATATCCCATGACATCTTCTCTCTAAGTACTGTAATTATGTCATATGTATTATTTCATTTAACCTTCCAATGGACTATGAAATAGGAGACAATATTTATATTTTAAACTTTACAGATGGCAATTTAAGACTTAAATAACTTATTTGGTTCACAGAACTAGTAAGATAGAATAATACCAGAATTAACATCCAGAAGTGTCTGTTTCTGGATTCACAACTATTCTTTACTACCTTGTACAAAAGAAGATGGAAAAAAAGTGACTGCTCAAGTACATAAAGACTAAGGTAAATATAGTAATAATGAAAGCAAAGAATATAGAAATATCCACAGTGAAAATGAACTAAGTTAGTGGTTTATTTGTGTGTGTGTGTGTGTGTGTGTGTGTGTGAGAGAGAGTTGTGTTTTGGTGAGAATAGCAAACTTTGATTTTTATTGTAAAAAAATTGACAATGGCCTTTGGGTCACCTATCCAATATTATACTATTGGCTATTTTCCTTTTTGTATAAAAATGTGACAGTATTGCTCAACCTAGAGACCTATTAAAGCATTGTTTATTGTAAACAAAAATTATATCACAGTACAACCAAAAAAAAAAAAACACCAAGAAAGGAGGAAGAAATGGAAAGAACAGTATTATGGGTCATAACACATAGTCTAAAAATAAATATAGACAAGTCATAAATATTAGGAAAAGGGCACAAAAAAGGTATATTAATGACAATTTTCCTTTTATATTTTCATTTGCTAGGTCTGACTATATTTTAGAAATATTTATCCTAGCATATATAAGTTCTGTCCAAGAGATATCAGCCATATAATATGAAAAATACAGACATTTGTTGAAGAAGATACAAGATAAAAGAAACGTACACAGGACAATGATGCCTCAGTCCCCTTCAAAGTGGGCTCCTTGGGACCTCACACAGTTCTCCCAATCGCCATCAGCTGCCCTGTTGCATTTTCCTGAACCTCATTGATGGTCTGAAATCTTTTCCCGCTCAAAGGTGATTTTAGTTTTGGGAAAAGACAAATGTGGGCTGTAGGAGGGCTGAGTCACCTGGGTGATTTGATGTTTTATCAAAAAACTGTACACAAGACATGATGCATAAGCAGGTGCATTGTTGTGATAAAGCCACCAACCACCAGTTGCCCATAGCTATACAGCCTTCTGAATCACCCCAAAATTTCCAAAGATATATGTTCAAGCTTAATGCAAAATTTGATGCAGATTTTTTGATCTACTGGCTTAGTCATTTTGAATGTGACAGCCACACAGTACACATGCTCACTCAATGGCGTCTACTGCTCCCACTGACTAGTACAGTGAAGTCATCATTGTTCACACATGCACATTCCAGTCCACTCTCCTTGACTGCCTGGTTATATTGATGTTGCTCAAACTATTCTCATTATGTTAACAATGGCTGGACTTTTTCTGGACATACCTAGTTTATTTTCCCCACATTTATATAAAATATCACTAAATATGTATATATTAATATTTTTCTTTCAAATGACTAATAAAATATTCTACTGTTTAGAAGAAATACTGAAAGGTCAAACAAAACATCGAATTACTACTTTGAGCATAAATGTATTTTTTGGAAATGCAAATAAATATAATATAATTGTGTAAAATATTGCAGCTCACTGTGACCAATTTCTGCTCATACTTTGCATGTTCTTTGAAAAAAAACAATAACATTTTGAATAAAAATAAGTATCTATTTGGAATATCCAAAAATAATTGTTCTGTTGTGGGCATTACTGCTGGAGGTATCTATGATAATAATTACAAAACTCACATTAACATTTCTAAAACTATATCCTCCTAATGTAAATTAATGGGTCAGTCATATTGTTTTAGTGATATTCAGAATATATAAATGTTCAAGTATAATAAATTTAGTTGTCCAATATAAAAATTGCTAATACAGAGTTAAACTAAATGTTCATAGTAATAAAATTCACTATTAGGTGAGGGCTTAACAGAAAGCTCTTCTAAGAAATATATGAATTCCTGTTTACGTTATTTATTCCCTTATACTAAGCAATTTAAAACCATGATCACAATTTATTCCAACCTGAACTAGAAATCCCCAGCAAAACAGTAATGATTGCCTTAATGTATATTTTGTAGCTAACATTTTTTCTCTATGACAGTTTCATGTTCAAAATTGTATGTGCATGACCCTCTATGCATATAATTTTATGATTACATTTTAAAATATAATGACTACGTAATTTTATAACTGAAAAAGTCATCAATGGACTTAATAACTTTAATAAACTTAATCATTGATATTAATTATTAAAAAGATATGTAAAACAAATTGAATCAGAACACCTGGGTTTGGGACTGTCAGCATCATTATAGATGATCTCACTTTTTATTTGCTTTATCACCACTAATCTAAGAAAAAATCAATTAAGTTTCCTCTGAGTTGAAAATCTAACATGTGTCCTTAGCAGAATTAAAGAATGTACAGATAATTAAGTAAACTCCATTAATCAAAACAGTAAGTGAATGACAGATCATATGTTGCATATGTTAGCTCTAATTGAGTGTTTTCTGGAAGGTATGGATATACTATATGTAATTATTATTATATGCTCTGGCTGGTTTAGCTCAGTGGATTGAGCGTCGGCCTGCGAGCTAAGTGTCGCTGGTTCGATCTTCCAGTCAGGGTACATCAGAGAAGGAAAACTCTGACTCCAAAAAACCTCCGCTGCCTTGCGGCATACCTCTTCAGGGGAAAGGCTAAGGGAGTAAACCCCGACAGAAAATCCGGAGCCGGAGTCCCTAAGGCGGTTTGACGTTGTAGTCAACACCGGCAACTCCTGCGGCGCACCTGAACCCAAGCTGTATCGACTCCGTCTTTCCCTTGGACCCTTCAGCTGCGAAGAGAGGGGGTGTCTGCTGCATGGGCAACAGCAGACCCTCCATATTACCCTGCCCAGGCTCTGTAGCTTCAGCATCATCGCAAGATGTCGATTCAACACGGGAGGAGACAGATACCATGTCACTCCCGAGTCGGACTGCACAGCCATTCTCGGCGGTGCAGATAGACTCTGAAGAAGCTACACCATCGTCTCTTGAGACGGACGGCTGCCGACGAATCCCCTTCTCTCTGGCAACCACAACGCTGTGTTATGTGTCTATGAGTTTTTGATTCTTTTTCTTTTTTGTCGCTTTTGGCTTTATATCCCACATATGAGTAAGATCATATGGTTCTTGATCTTTCTCTGTCTGACTTACTTCACTTGACATGATATTCTCAAGATCCATCCATATTGTCACAGATGGAAGTATTTTGTGTGTGTGTGTGTGTGTGTGCGTGTGTGTGTGTGTGTGTGTATGGCTGAGTAGTATTCTATTGTATATAGGTACTACATCTTTATCTAATCGTCTGTTGAAGGACACTCCATT
Source organism: Furipterus horrens (assembly GCF_987537825.1). Lineage (NCBI taxonomy): Eukaryota > Metazoa > Chordata > Mammalia > Chiroptera > Furipteridae > Furipterus > Furipterus horrens. The sequence continues at coordinate 83,319,618 of NW_028327174.1, read as the reverse complement.
TTTTCTATGTCTTGGCCAACACAAATAATGTTACAATGAACCTCAGATTCTTGATCTGTTAAATTGGGGATTATAAATTGCTGTTATGCTTGCTTTAATGAGCTATGAAGATAGTTGATTGACTTAATGTTTGTGAAAGGACATTGTACACAGGCTGTTATGCAAATTTTCAGTTATACTTTACTTGTTTACATTTAACTCCCATGAGAGTAAACTTGAAAACAATGCTTCATACATTTTGGAAAGTCTCAGAGTATCCAGAATATGCCTCCTATTCAGAATCTTTTCTCCCAGGAACCAATACCAAGTATTTAAGCTCCAATATTGGTAAACATTCTGCTTAAATGATTTAGTAGCTCTGCCTGCTTGGACAAATGGCTTAATATTTTTTGATTTTACCTATTCACCTAAAAATAATATCAGGCTATTCATCAGGTTTTTTTGAAACCATATATTTTAATTAAAAATGCACACTTGTGAGAGAAGCAATGAGTTAGAGCATATGAGTGCTTTACTTATTTGACACAATCAGTTGCTTAAATTTACCCAAAGGGAGGAGTGTTCTAGTTACTGTTTTTAAGGAAAGCAGGTTAAAATACATAGGCTGATAAAGGAAATTTATAACTCTAGGGCCCCTCATACCACCACCAAATAATTATTTGTATTTAAATTTGTTATCTAGGATTTTTTCCCAAATAATAATCACTTGCCTTTAAACGGTATGTAACTACATGCTTCTCAGCCTCACACCCTAGTGGTACATAATTCCCATAGGCAGCAAACCTCAGCAATAAAGTCATCTTTGCATCTTCATCAAGTTTTTAAATGAGACATTGAAACAATGTTTACAGATCAGTGACACATAGTAAATGCCTAATAGATGTTATATATAATGACAAAATATTAATTGAGTTAATTTATTAACATACTAATGGCATCAAAGCATTGGCTTTTCAAGGAAATCTACACTTTAGGACAGAATCTCAAATAGAAGATTTTCTCAAATTGTCTAGATTTAAATGGCATGATTTGGAGGTTAAAAGGACATTTTAGTGACCTTGTAGACACTGAATTTGTAGCCTAGCTCTTCTTATGAGGATTCTAGTAGCATGACCAATCACCCTGGTTTTCTCAGCACAGTTGTTTTCAGCACTGAAAGTCCTAATTTCAGAAAACCCTTAAACCTAGGCAACTGTGACAGCTGGTTACCAATGTTCAAAGAACTCTAGTCACACATGAAATCTCTAGCCAAGCAACTAATAATACAATGATACCCTCTCTTCTGCTTTCTGTAACACATCAGTCGATAAAAAGTCCCTCATCTCTTTTTCACTTCTAAACCATATGTTGTTGGTCAACAGAACTATATTTACATGGAACATCTCTGACCTGGTAAACAATTACTGAAGTTTTTGCTGTCTGTATCTCCCTTGCTAAGTTAAGGTATGAGAAAGGGTTGCAAATTTTGGAAATAATTATATATGCAACTCCTTTCATTTCCCTTTTTAATGTATTTTCATTCTGAGAACTTTTTTTTTTTAATTTGCCTTTCTCCATATCCTTTTTGCTTCTTAGCTTTGGTGGGGTTTTTTTTGTTGTTTTTTTTTTTTTTTTTTCTTTGTGTGTGTGTGTGTGTGTGTGTGTATGATGTATTCTATCCCTCCTCCCCTCCAAATGTATGCATAGTCTAGAAAAGTTGATCTACATTGCTTATGCATATTTTATCTCTACTTTTCTGTATGTTCCATGTCTCTCTCTCTCTTTCTCTGTCTTGTTAACTATTCATGAGCATCTGCTTTGTGCTTAGCTCTTTATTAGGTGTAGATATAGAGATCAGATAAGAAAGTAACCTTACCATTGAGGATAATGATAGGTTAAAAAAAAAAAAAAGAATAAATTGTTAGGGTAGAGTCAGCTTAGGCAGGAAGATGAATAAGAAAGAATTTGTGTGGAGTAAAGCATGAGCTTGAGTTAAAAAATGAATAACTGTTCTTCAAGTGGAAGAGGTTTAGGGCGTGTAAATTGTCATCCCTAGTCAGAGAGAACCACAGAGGAGTTATACAACATTTTAACGTGTTCAGGACTGATGGAGAATCAGATAAGGGGAAAGTTAAGACCAACCAGAAATGAGGCTACAAACTAGGCAGGGGTGAGACTATAAAGACCCAAGACATAGGAAGCATTACTCTTTTCTGTGTCTTCATCTTTACTGTGCTTATCTGCTTATCTAGTTGTGGACTTCAAGTGTAACGGTATGAATGGAAATAACAGAAGAAAGTGATGCATTCTCTTTTTATCACCATTAAAAATTAATAAGGATGACACCCAGTAAAACAACTAATGAAAATTGGTGGTGGTTGTATTTATCCTTTGACTAACACATGAACTTTCCAAAGCCTCCATCATAAAATTTATTTAAAAAAATAAACCAAATAAGCAACAACAACAACAAAATGTGCTGTTAAAGACCCCGTGCTGAGAAGTTTCTGGTGCTGCTTGGATTCTACAAGATTGCACCCAACATGGAGCTATAGCATAGAAAACAAAGCCAGAGTGATATAGAACCTGAGCAGGGCACAAAGCAAAGGCTTACAGAAGGAGATATTGCACCAAATACTGCATTTCATGTTGTCTGTGCTCACCATTCCACATATGGTTTCATCCCTCTCATATTCCAAGCTGTAGAAATGGCAGAAAACATATAATCACAATACAACTTTAAATATCAGGCAATTAATATTGTTATCTAATATCCAGACATTATTAATGCCTTCAATTGTCTCAAGAATGTCCTTAACTCGCTCCCCCGAAAAAAATATCCAGAATCATGTCTTGTATTCAATTGTCACATGCATCGATCTGGCACACTTCCTAAATCTGTTTACCTTTTTTTATTTTATTTTATTTTTTTTTTGGTAGGGGGGCATTCTTGACAACTTGACATTTTTGGAGAGTTTGGAGTTATTTTGTTAAATATCCCTTAATTAGGGTTTGCATGACGTTACCTCACAAACTTCTTTTTCTTTCTTTCGTTTTTTTTTTTTTTTCTTTTGGTCTTTTGACAGAAATAATTCATAAGAATGGTGTGCATTATATAAGAAACTACAGCTATGACTTTGTTTCATTACTGGTGATAATTGCTCAAGAGAGAATTCAATACCAGCAAACTAATTTAACATTATAAATGTATGACTGGGAAGTTTAAATATTACAGTTAATAAGGCTAAATTTAAATTAAAGTTTGTTTTTCTGCATAAACACAATGAAAAGATCAGACAATTTATAGGGGTTTGTAATTAAAGAAAAATGCATTTACATCTATAAAGTGTCACTAAAATAACGTTAAATATTTCTTGAATAAATTCAAAATTCATTGTTACAAATGATATTTAATAAAGTATCCACTGAGTTATATTATTTAAATATATTTAGAAGTTCATTATGAACAGCAATCCTAGTTTTGCGTGTTTCTCGTGCAATTCTCTATCAAAGCATTTAACATATTTAGAAAAGGTTGTAAGCTCATGGAAGACAAGCAATATATCTTATTCACTCTTTGACTAAGGTCTAGCTCATAGCATTTCCAAATAAATGTTTTAGTAGAATTTAGTTATAGTTTAAAAAGATAATCTTAAATTCTGAATGCTCACTAATTCAGATTAAACTTTCTTCAGTTTTGATTAATAAAATTTCAGTGTTTACTTATTCAGTAAATAACTATTAACCACTAGCTACATCAGTGCTTCTCAACATACTTGTGATAAATACTGTGGACATGATTTATGAACTAAGAACAATGTATGATTTATAATATATATAGATATTATCATCATGGTTATTGTATTATTGTATTGTACTGGTTATTATAACTTATAATTACAATTTTATTATCCCTTAGTGGAAATGTGTTATTCAACACCAAATTTGCCATAGAAAATTTATTACAAGTATGAGTTTTGATATTAGGATAAAAAGTCTTATTACAGTTTGTGGATCTATGTCTTTCTAGACATGTCACTCTAAGTACTTCACATAAACTCATGAACCTTGGTTTCATAAACAGGATTGTTATGAAGATGAATGTAAATGAGATAATGTACCAAAATATAAGGTATATGACTTAATAATGACATATGTTTGCCAAAGATGTGTTTAGTATGTCAAGTTCACTGGCTTTTATTTTGTATTCCTAATATTATAAATGGTTGTCTTTTTTCAGTTATTTTCATATGTTCATATTATTTTTATTTTATTACTTTGAGAATTTTTATTGTATGTTATATAATATACTGCTGCTATAATATAGAAGGATGGAAATAAAGGTTACCTACTTTTCCAAATATTGTTACACTATGTTTATTAGGAATCTAATAGTAGTTTAAGGCTACTTAGTCAAGTTTGATTTCAAGCACAGAGTTGGGTACTTTTCTTCCTTCAAAGTTAAATTCATCCTTGAAAATGCTATATCATGTTTGGAATCAGTAACAGTTTTGAAGTTAAGTTGCATTTTATTACTTTAATAGTTTTCTAAATGGCTTGCAGCCTGTCAAAAGATATACTTATCCTTACTTGAGCACCTAATCCATTATAGTTGACTGTAATTCTGTGTCTATGTGCCCTTGCTTTTCAACCTCCAAAACATTTAGATAATTTTGGCTGCAGTACAAAGGCAATAAAAATAAAGAAGGTGAACACAGAAAAGCAACACACAGGTTCTTTCAGCATATTATTTTTCCTTGACTGCATAATGAACCTTTAAATTTAAGTGCATAATTTAAATACTACTTAATATTTTAATTTACTAACTTTGATATGTTTTTTAAACACTTGGCTCAATAGTTTCAGACTCTGATATTGATGAGATCAGAATCAACTCCAATATGGCCAATAAACTCCTTTCTGTATTGCAGTATTGGATACTTATCAAAATAGATAAAGTAGCTGTCCATTGTATTAGTTAAATAATGGACATGATTTTTTTTATTAAATTTTGTAATTATGGGTTTTTTTGGTAGAAAAATGAGTTTAGAAAATATAATATAAAAATTATTGTAACACAAGACATACGGTCAATAATACTACAATAACTAGGTATGGTGACAGATGGGTACTAGACTTACCAAGGGATCACATTGTAAGTTTTATAAATATATAATCACTATGATATACACCTGCAACTAATATAATATTGTATGTCAACTGTAATTGAAAATAAACTTTAAAAAAAGATTAAATATACTTGATTTGTATTATTTCAATTAGATTTGAATCAAAATCCCACAGGGGATTTTTTTTACAATGGTAATGTAATTCTAAAATACTAAAATGATTCAAATAATGTACCAGATTAGGAAAACAAAATATTTTGAGGAGGAGTAATAAAGAATTTTCCTACCACATACTTCAAGACATTGTTAAGCTCCAAATAAAGTTCACTTGGTGAACTAATGCACAAATAGAAATACTTTTAGAGGAGCAAAGTGTTCAGTTCTTTGGTACATAGAGCTTTTGGTATTCAGTCAAATTGGTATTTACTTACTGTAGAGTAATAGGTTAAGAAAAATATGTGAAAAATATGGACTATTATAAAATTATGCTTAAATCACATGCAATGGTTAAAAAAAGCAGACACCACCGTTTCTCTTTTCAAGACCAATGTCATTAAAATGTCCTAGACAGCCTGCTTAACCTAGCTCCTGTCTCCCTCTCCAGCTGCACGGCTTCCCTGTCTCACCCTCTCCCTCTCTGTAACACTAGCATTCTCAAAATTCCCACGTGTATTCCTGGCATATTAGGACTGCTGTATGTGTTCTTTTTTCTGCCTTTAATATCCTCTCCCCCAAGCCCATACTCGCATTTCTACAAATCTATCAGAACTCAGCTTAAAATCACTTATGTAGCAAAACCATCCCCGAAGCCTTAATAAATGCTCATAAAACACCATTTAATTTTTCATAGAAGTTATCACAGTTTTCGCTTAAAAATATAGTTGTGTGACTATTTGATTAGCCTTTGTCCCTCACATTAGGATTTAAGCTTTCTTATGTTGTTTTGATTGTTGTTGTTTTTTTGTCTTTTTTTTTTTTTTTTTCAGCATTGTATTTTCATTACTTAGCAGAGTGCCTGGCATAAATACTCATTGACTGAATATATGATGAAATAGCAAGATACTTGCATTTTGATTCCTAAACACTTTGTTTTCAATTTTAAAGACATTGGAGAGGAATTGCCCAGGAAGGCCAGTGCCCTTCAGTTTGTGGAGCTGCTCGTCAGCACGGCCTTTCCCAAGGAGCCCTGAAGCGATTCACTGACGCTTCTGGTGTGCGCCATCTCCGGGTGCTTATGATGTGAAAAGTTCAGAAGTATTGAAAGGGCCAGTATCCTTTCAGAAATTACTAAGATTAAAAAAAAAAAAAAAGAATCTCAACAAAATCTTACTGTCGACAAAGATACTAACTACCTTGATGGTTTCAGCAAGAAAAGTCAACTTCGGGATTTAATAGGAAATCTCAACACAATGTTAAAGACTTGAGATGTTGAAAAAAGAGCTTTGTGTCCTTGTGTAGAAACGTGATGCTCAGGACAAGCGACTCCCACTCCAGGATCTGGAAGCTGAGCTGGAGAAGATGGTAGGTAGCAAAGCTAAATGCTGGTGTGTCAAGGAAAAGACGTCTCTGCAAAAGCAGCCTACTGAATGACCCAGGACTAGTGGGCCACTAAAATCTCAGTATTCTGAAGATGGTAACCACAAGACTCTGAGAAGTCTAAGCCTTGAGTTGATGAAACTTAGAAACAAAAGGGAAACTGAGATGAGGAGTGTGATGGCGAAACACTAAGGCATGGAGGCGAAACTGCAGGTCGCCCAGAGGAGTCTCAGGGTCTCACGGAAAAGCACACCTGAAGGGAAACTGCTTCATACAGAAGAGATTAATGACAAATCTTAAAACAGAAAAGCTCTTAGAATACATTGAAGAAATAAGTGGTGCCTCAGATCAAGTGGAAAAATACAAGTTGGACATTGCCCGGTTAGAAGAAAATTTGAAAGAATCATGATGTTCTAAACCTTAAGCAGTCTCGTAAGGAAAATGTTATGCTGTCTATACAGCTAAAAAGCCTAAGTGCTAAATGTCAGCTGCTTGAAAAAGAAAAAGAATACCTCATCAGAAAGAGCAGAGAATAATGTGAAACTAAATTCTGAAATGCAAAACTTAAAAGAGAAGTTTTTTTCTTGAAAAACAAGGACATGAAAAGCCACAACAAAAAAAGTTGGGAATTGATTCACTTTGGCAACAAGAGAAGGGATTACCTTTCAGCCTTTAGCAGAAGCTATGTTCTTTTCAAGAGGAAATGATGAAAAAGAGGGATCTCTTTGAGGAAGCTCTGGATGAGCAAGATAAATAACAGCCAAATGAGGGAAAAGGATTAGCACCTGGTCAAACAACTGGAAGAAGAAATAAAAGCTAGTGTTTATGAACTGAATCTTCTAGGAGAAAAGCTGAAGGTGAAAGAAACAGAGCTTGAGAAAAGTTAGCTGCTCACACTCAGGTTACCCTGCTTTTGCAGAAAAGGTATAATAGTGCAAAACCTTGCAGATTTATTGCTTAGTTTGAAAGCTATAAAGTATTAACAGCTAGTGTGATAGAAGTTCTTAAGCTGAAGACCTTATCACTTAAGGAAAAAGTGGCCAAGGCTGAGAAAAGTGCAGAGGATATTCAGCTCAGATTTGGCAAGTGAGAGCTCAAATCAAGAACATCCAAGAATACGCAAGGCTCTTCAGACCAGATCAGCACTTAAAGAACCAGAAATTAAAGAAATCACTGTTTGTTTTCTCCAAAAATTAACTGATTTGGAGAACCAACTCAAGCAAAAAAGGTGAAGACCTTAAGAAGGAGCTGTTAGAGGAAGAAGCAAGAAAAGCTGAAGAGATACACTGGCAGAACTAAGGAAATGAACACATGACATCTCCTTTATGAAGAACTGAATAATAAAACAGCCTTTTCAGCCACAACTGGATGAATTTGAAGCAGAGGAACAGGTTTTGTTGAACGAACATGGTGCCGGTCAGGAACAGCTAAATAAGCTAAGAGATATTTACTAAATTATTAGGTCATCAGAATCTAAAGCAAAACAAAAATAAAATTAAGAGAGGAAAATAGTCAACTCAGATTGGAGGTGTCAAATCTGTGCTCTCAGCTAGCTAGAAGAAAACAAAGCAAGAGAAAACTTCAGGACAAGTGGACTAAAGTTTTGGATATCAAATACTTTGATCCTTCAAAGGCTTTTCTTCATGAAAGTAAATTTTTGTTCTCAAAACCCCATTAAAAGAAGGCAATTCAAACTGCTGTTGGGATCCTATGGAGTTTCAGAAATAATGCAAGTAAACATCTGAAACCCCAATTGAAGATTATTTTATTCCTATTCTTTTCATTGTTTTTGCTGTTACGATTATATTAATAATGAACACTTTTATATCTGTTTAATATTACTTGCTATTTTTATACATCTGAAAGCATGTTCAATATTTTACCAATACATTTTCTGGCATTTTATCTGCTATTGTCAGTGCCTCCTCCCTGATGCCCATTTTCACCACTTCACTCTAAGCCTTCTGCTGGGCTTTCCCGTTGTACAGCTCATCCCATCCATCAACATTGCTTTAAAAATCACCGATATTATTATTCCATTTTCTGAACCTTAGATGGCTTCAAGATTCTAATTCCCAAGATGTGTGTGTGTGTGTGTGTGTATGTGTAGATTTAATTGCGTTATTTTTATTTCCTTTTTTCCATTGCCATTTAGCTCCCTTATACTTCTCTCCCCTCGCAACCACCACGCTGTTGTCCATGTCCATGAGTCTGTTTACCTTTCTGCTCAATCCCTCCACCCTCTACATTTCATCCCCTAAATAGCTCTCATCCGGCTCACTATCTAGGAGCCTGTCTCTATTTTGCTTGTTTAGTTTGTTCATTAGATCCCACATATGAGTGAAATCATGTGGTACTTGTCTTTCTCTGACTGGCTTATTTCATTTAGGATAATGTTCTCCAGGTTCATCCATGCTATCGCAAAAGATAAGCTTTCCTCTTTCGTATGGCCCAGTAGTATCCCACTGTGTAAATGTCCCATAGTTACTTCATCTACTCATCTGTTGATGGACACTTGGACTGCTTCTGTATCTTGGCAGTTGTAAATAATGCTGCAGTGAATGTATTCTGAAACTTGAGGTGATTTCAAGATCCTAATCCCCAGGTTTTTTGGTTTGATCCTGGAAGGCTTTTCTAATCTGAACCTCTTAAGCTAGGACAAAAACCTTGACTTATTCTTACCTCGTTCTTGCCTCAACTTTAATTTCATTTATCCAGTTTAAGTAAGAAGTGAAGGCATGTTTAATTCAACAGTATTCTCTTTATCTCTTTAAGTAACTGAGCTGATCAATAATTTGCAGATACCTAGACTCTATCCCAGTCCTGTAAAACTAAAATCTGTGTTTTGGCCTGAAAAATATGCACTTTATACTCTACAGTTAATTGTTGACACATCAAAAATCTAAAAATCACTACTCATAGCTACTCATAGGTTACTCTTAGAGAATTTTTCTTATACTGCTTGGCATTGATCTGACTTTTAAGTATTTGATTAGTATTTCTGTAATGTGAAATAAAAATCAAACATTAAGTCATTAACCAAATTATTTATTCTCTGTGCCTTTCTTTCTCTCCTCCTTACCTTCTCTCTAGAATTGATATGGTAGTATACTATTTTGATACTGGTAATTCTCCATCTAAAATTTCTGATTTACATAGGTAGTATATTATAAGCCCCCCTTTAAAATAATATCTCTCCTTTGATGAACCAACAGAGATGATAAACAGAATCACTTTTTGTAAGTATTTTATTGGATCTTTAAAAAATAAAAAATAAATGATTAAAGATATTGGATATTATCCTACAGGATAAATTCCAAATCTTTTGGCCTGACAGACATAGTCTCTTAAAACACAGTCAGCCTTTAAAACTTATTTCATACTTTACTCTCTATAAACCCTCTGCTTCTGCCAAATTGATTTACTCTTTATCTCCCGAAGGCATCCCACTTTCTTTTATTTCAGCAAGTCTATAAACAACCTTTCTCACTTCTTTGCTTATTTAGTTTCTAACTGTACTTCAAACCCTACTCAGGTCCCATCAGCTCTAGAAAACTTTACCCAAGGAGCATATTAATTGTCTTCTATTATATTCATAATTGAGAAGTTGCCACTTACAGTCATTCACACTTTCATATCTTTATGTGTGTATATGTCTTCTACAATTAGATTTTAGAGCAACATATAAGCAACAGTCATGTTTTATGAAAAATAATATGACTAATTGGAATTTGCAAAAATATTTATGGATAGATTGAAATTAAAGAGTTAAGAATTGATATTAAGAAATTATGAAATATAATCACAGTACTGATATGAGTTCAGTGGTTTTCTGTGATATCTTAGTCTACCTAATAAAAAAAATACTTCATATTCTCAAGTTACAATTTCAGAAAGTGTTAATTTTTCTGCTTGTAAGCCACTCAGCATTCTTTAATTAGACAGTAATCTGATTAAAACTGTGATCTTCTAGGATTGAAATCCAGTTATGGCATGGATTCATTTAATAATCTAATAAATACATTTGTTATGTTTCAAGCAAATTGATGAGGATGTGGACATTTGTGAGGGGGACAGGTTCTGGGTCTCTAAGACTTGTTAGTCTTAAAGATAATAAATTAATTTTTATAATGCCTTGGGGAAAAGCTATATGCAGAAGTTATGATAAAAGTTGACAATTATTACATTGAAGTGAAGTTATATAAAAAAGATTTTAACTGTGGTCTAGAGATGGAAAATATTGTGAAGGAAGATTGGCAGTAATTAATAACTAATTGTAAAGATTTTTCTCACAGAGAACTCCACATCATATCTGAATCAAATGTGGGAGAGTTGCTTATTGAAATGGACATGAACCACGAGAGGTGGAATTGCTGGTGGAAGGGGATTACTGGGCAGAGGGGAGCAAAGGGGAAAAAATTGGAACTATTGTAACAACATGATCAATAAAATATACTTAAAAAGAAAGAAAGAAATGTAGATTTCTAGGGTCTATCTCAGTATTACTGAGCCAGAGTTTCTATGAGCAGATAGCAAACATAAAATCATTTAAGACAGCTACAAAATTTTTAACATGAGGAGTAAAAACATAGTACTTGAAGATAAGAAGTTTGGTTTCCACATTTGTGGAAGTCTATGTAAAATATCTCACAAATTATTGGAGCTGTAGGACAATTATTTTTAGTGGGAAAAAGCTATTTAAACAAATAATTCATTTAGATTCTATGCAATTTTAATATGTTTTTACAAATAATTACTTTTCCAGTTTATAACATTTATCTAGCACATACATGACTCTTCATAAATATTCATTGATCCAGTATCATTTTAAAGAGATTTTATTATCCTCAATTATGTTTTTATAGATAATTATAATAAACTTTAAGTATGTAATATTCTTTAATGATATAGTCACACATTGCATTTATTGTTTTCCTAAAATTTTCTAGTTTTAATTTTTTAATAATTTATGTATTTGTTTACAGTTCTCTTAAATGGGCAAAAAAGACTGCAGACCATCAGCATCCACTTCTCTAGATTGTTGATTCTTTTAAAAGGAAATATTTGTACTTAGATATAAATTTATATTATGTTTCCATTCTATATTTTTTGTTAACATTTACTTTTTAAATATTTTTTAAAATTACATTTCAATATTTTATTCCTAGCTTAGAGCAGCCAAATTCCAACATTAAATTGTTTTATTTTTCTAACAAATATTGTTTCAAAAGTTAATTAGTGGGCATCCTTCGCAGGTAAAAATTACCAGAATTGTAATTTTATACTGTTACGACTTTTATATTTTTAGAGTTTTAATAAGACTTGGAAGATGGAGCAATGATGTGTGAGACATGCACACTAAATTAATACATTAATGCATTTTTATAAGGGATTCAACATGTGCCCTGGAAATATAGTGAAATATCATTATGATCCCAGGTTTTGATCAGTTGTAGTTTACCAGAAGGAGATGTATATGTAAATTCAATGATCTAATATCTACCTTAAGTATCATTGTCAATGAAATTGGTATATTTTAAACTTTCATTTGAGCAATATGATGCATTCATTATCGTTTTCAATCACTTTAACTGCTGGCCCTCCAAGAAAACAGGGAAATTACATACCTTTTTATTTTTCATGTGATTGAGTTTATATTCAATATTTAAATTCCAAAGTCAGTCATTTTCTTACATGCTGTTTGAAGTGAGTTAGTTGTTGCAGATTTTGCTTAAAACAGATTATAATCATCTCAAAGTTACGACAGTATCTTATAATTTTCTAGTTAACATTCTGTATCAATGAATTACTGAAGTCATATAAGTAAATTTATCATTTCCCCAAGATTCGTAAATGTATTTTTGTCTACCTTCATAACATGAATGTGCATATTAAAGAGTAGGATAAATAAGAAGGCAATATGACATTTATTTAATTTGCATTACATAATATATTCTTTATGCATCACCTTGAATCTCATTGTGAATTTATTTTTTCACTTGAAGTAATCCTTTAAAATTACCATATTTTTAATTCTATACGGATATAATTGATTGTAAATTTGATTATAATTTTAAATTCAGGATTAAGCAATGATCATTATGCATATTATAATTACATAATAGAAAGCTGTAAGTTAAAAAAAGGAAAACTTAATCATCTAGTTAGATTATGAATACTGTTTCAGTTTAAACATTTATAATTATATGTGAGAAAAATCTTGCAGTACTTGTGAAATTGATTTTCATATTTTTCTAGTTCCAAAATGTTCAAAACCATGAGAATATGTGCATTTTCTATATGATCTGTATTTATGTATTATGATGTAACTCCATTGGGTAAGATGTAGGTTACCCAGGAGATAGTTTTACAGTATACGAAGCCTAAAGTACAGCAATCACACACAGCAGGAGGGGAATGAGATTAAAGAGAAGGGAGCATGACAAAACTGCCTATTAACTTTATAACAAATTAAGCTATTTTTATCTGGAGAATTAGCTTGCTCTTGTAAAAAATAAAGATAAAAATTTGAGTCAGACTGACCAGGGCTGTATTTGCTTTCTAACATATTTTAGTTTTGAGACTCTGGGAGAGCTGCTCAATTCCTCTGCCCCCCCAACCCCCCAATAGCTGTCATCCTGCTCTCTATCTATGAGTCTGTCTCTATTTTGCTTATATATGAGTGAAATCATGTAGTATTTATCTTTCTCTGACTGGCTTATTTCACTTAGCATAATGTTCTCCAGGTCCATCCATACTGTTGCAAAGGGTACAATTTTCTTCTTTTTTATGACTGAGTAGTATTCCAATGTCCCATAGTTGTTTTATCCAATCATCTACTGATGGATACTTGGGCTGCTTTCATATCTTGGTTACTGTAAATAATGCTGCAGTGAACACAGGGGTGCTTATGTTCTTTTGAATTAGTGTTTTGGGTTCCTTTGGATATATTCCCAGAAGTGGGATCACTGGGTCAAAAGGCAGATCCAATTTTAATTGTTCGAGGTATCTCCATACTGCTTTCCACCATGGCTGTACCAATCTGTGTCCCCACCAACAGTGTAAAAAGCTCCCCCTTTTACCACATCCTCACCAGCACTTGTTGTTTGTTGATTTATTGATGATAGCCATTCTGACAGGTGTAAGGTGATATCTCATTGTGGTTTTAATTTGCATTTCTCTAATGATTAGTGCCATAGAGGGTCTTTTCATATGTCTATTGGCCATCTTTGGAGAAGTGTCTATTCAGGTCCTTTGCCCATTTTTTAATTGGGTTGTTTTTTGGTGTTGTATTTTGTAAGTTCTTTATAAATTAGTTATACAAATTCACCTATTCAAAGCCATTATCTACATAACAATGGTTTCCAGTTATATATAGTTAATCTTTACATCACATTATCATTTTCAAGAAGATAAAGTCAATAATTTTATATGATGTGAATATTTTTATTTGTTTGTGGATCTAAAATAAACATGTACCAAAGATTCTATTTAATTAATTAATGACATGATGTTAAAATTTTCCCAAAGAGCATATGCAAAAATATGTGTGTGTTTAATATATGTATTTATATATATATATATATATGCAATTTAATAAAGGAATATCAGGATAAGATTTCTGAGCTAGAGCCAAAATTAGTTGATGTCTTATATGATAATAAGTATAACCTTTTTATTATTTCTCCACACAAAAATTATATTCACATATACTAACAATAGCAACTAATCTACAATTTAACCTCTGTCCCTGCAGAGTTAGAAAATATCCTAGTTAATACAAAGCAAGGGCAATGCCACATTGAAAGAATACAAGATAATCTTTTTTGTCTGCTTCCAACTCTGGGATAAGTTTACGGCAGTTTTTCATCAGTATATGTGTATATATATATATATATATATATATATATACACATATATATCTGTATATGTGTATATATATGTACACACATATAGAGAGACTATATATAATTGTTTTTACCAAGTTGTCATTACCAGTTGGCTGTCTAGTAGTGTCATCAGAGTTAACTTATGTGAAACACACACATTAACTCAACCCATTCCTTTCTGGTTTTTTATATCAGTACATAAATCTATTGTCTCTCCATATATTCAAGTCTTGAATCTGGGCATTACCAGTCCTTTGATGAGTCCTTTTCCCATATACCCACATACTGCCACCATTATATCTTGTGTAAAGACTAATTTATTTTACACTATTTTTATTACTACTTCTAGTCCACAGTACCATCATCCCTCACCTATATCACCACTGTGACTGCCTCACTGGTCACCATTGCATCTGGCCTTAACTTCTTACCATTCATTTTCTACACATACCAGTAGCCCATCCAATGGCTATCAATTACACTTTGATACAAAATCATTACTTCTACCTGCAGGCACTATAATCTGGCTCTGGACTAACTTGCCTAGTTTATCTTACACCATTTTCTGCTAAGTACTCATTGTCTTCCAGCCACATGGATCTTTCTGTTTTCTTTAATTCTCCAGGTTCTTTTCCATCTTGACCATATTTTATCACTCTTCCCATAATGTTCATCTTAGGATCATCTTCTTTTATTTGAATCTTTGCTTAAATATTACCCCTTAGTAGAGGCACTTCTTGACCACTCAATTTTATTTAGCACTCTTCCATTGCTTTCTATCATGTCATCCTACTTTTTATTCAGAACACAACATTTGTAACATTTTTTTTTTACTAGCTGGTCTTGTTTCCACTGAAATATAATATCCACAAGAACAGTTGTGTTACTGTCTGATTCAGAAGTTCCCTCATTGTCCAGAAAAGGCAGAGACACATGGCAAGTACTCAACACATGCCATTTGTAGAAAGAATGAATGAGTGATACTGATGAAGGCTAAATGAATTAAGCTCTCAATAAAGGTGAATTTCTAGCAGAAAATGGTGGGGTCCACTGAACACTGACTTCACTTATTTTTATTATTTCTGGCTATGGCTAAAACTGTAATTAAATCTAAGTATATTGTCAGAAAAAATGGGTTACATTTTCAGTTATCATTTGTGAGAATGATATTTGGAATTTACTCAAGAAATACTCAACATCAAATAGGTACTCTTTCATAGTACTCTATATGATGTATTTTTATATAAATATGAATCCCTATATAACTTACATTTTTCTTTTAAATATGCTTTAATTGATAATGTTTTTCTACATTACTAAAATGTTTTTGTCTAAAACATCAGAATCTCTTCTTTACTATAAAGTTTATGTTTATAAGGAGAACAGAGTACCGTATGTACAGTGTTTTGACTCTTTAGCAACCTCTTTGACTTATAACTGAATATGTGAGATAAAATGTAAACTGAGTCCTCAGAGGATTTATTGTTAAAACAGACATTCAATTATGTGGTTTTTAGGGTTATATCTCCATTATTTACCTCATGAACAATCTATTAAATGTTTTACTTTGTTATATTTACCTAGTGTGTGTCGATATATCAATTTGAGGGTAGATATTTTCCTTCAGCAGTCTGAACAACAGCGAATTCAAAAGAATCCTTCCAGGAGCAGAAGAACTAGAGGTCATATGCTTGAGGATTTACAGCTGCTTGTATTTTTTGTATTTTTTGTTCTTTCCTTTTAATGTGGGAGAGTCTGTGACCTTATGGCATTTTCCACTGCATTTCAGGGCATGCAGGGACAAGAAGTATTAGTTTTACAATCAATGGTAAAAATTAGAAACTGTGGAATGGAAAACATAACACTTTGCGCTTTCAGGATCAGGGTACAAATTCCTTAGTGGGATTGAAAAGTCATCTGAGAAGGGCTTAACACATTAACAAAGCAATAAAAGATCCAGGGGAAACTATAAAAGGAAAAAAGAATGTGAGAGAGGGGCTAATTTGAAAGTCAGTTCTACATTATGATCTTATTTTTGTTTATGAAGAAAAAGACTGAGATTTTATATATGTGTTAATGAAAATGAATATGTTAACATAGACATTCAGTTGCTGAAACTACATATTCATATATCTCTTAGCACTAGAACAGTGCCTGGTATTTAACAGTCACTCTGTGAATCCCTAAATACTACTTACTAAATGCATGTTGTGTGAATAAGAGATGAATTTCTCTTTGAACATGAGAACTACCATGTGAAAAGAGGAATCCTTCTAAAGACTGGAAAACTTTGTAAGTTTACGTGCCTGTATAGGGAAAATGCTTAAGAGAAAACTTTATAGAATTGAAAAAAGTCTCATCTGACATGGCAGGAGGTCAAGAGGCTGAAGGTAAAGTGGCAGTTCAAGCAGGCAGTCTCGGGTGGTCTCGAGCAGTGGATCAGTATTCTGGCAGGATTGCTGAACTTGACATTTGCAAACTGGGGTGTGTGTGAGCCTAAGAAGACAGGCTGAATCATATTAGGTCCCAGAACTGGGGAGTCTGGTCCCAGGGTCTATAATTTTAAAAGCAGAAACAGGGGAAAACAAAGTTATAGAATAGCCTCAGTGGTGGGAAAAGAGAGGCTTCATTTAAGGAACTAGGAGAAGGTGTAAACCAAGGCAAAATCTACAAATATCAGTCATGCCTAACACAGATTGAATGAATTATGAAAATTAGTCAGTTAATCAGAAAAACAATTTAAAACATGATATTTTTTAAAGTTGTAATTATTCAACAAGATTTTATTTAATAAAACACATAAATATATACATTCACCAGTCTTTTCATATGGTGCTGAGATATCAGGTTCAGGTTGCTCAAACTCTGAACATTCTGAAGAAGGGTTTATCTTCAGTACAGACCTTAGACTGGCTCTTAGGAGATAACCTGGAGCCCTTAAAAGATTCTACTTGATAAGAGTATTTTTACATGCCTGAGGCCATGGGCCACTCTGTATATAAAGTGAATGCTTGTTCCTGTATATCTGATATCTTGGGTCATGCTGCCCCAGTTTGACCACATAAATTTAAACTAGCGATGTGATATGGTGAATACCTGTTTTTGCTCTGAGGAATGCTGGAGTGTGAGTGGTAGAGTTCAGATCTTTAAGCAACACATGCCTGTATTACTGACCTCCAATAAAAATTCTGGATGCCAATGCTCTGGTGACCTTCCCTGACTGGTAGCATTTTGCATGTGTTATCACACATTATTGATGGGAGAATTAGTGTGTTCCCACTAAGAAGAGGCAGACACCTGGAGGTACTACCTGATCTCTCCTGGAATTCTTCTGATGTACCTTTCCCTTTGCTAATTTTAATGTGTATTTGTCAGTAACAAACCATAAGTATGAGTATAACAGCTTTGATGAGTCCCATGAGCCCTTGTAGAGAATTACTGAGTCTGAGGGTTGTCTTGGACACCTCTGATAAGTTTCTATATAAGTTATACACATAATGCATTACAACATTTGGGGACAGTTTTTAATAAGAAGTTCATATCTCTTGGAATCTGATTGAAGGTTCTTTCCAAATTTTATGATTTTTGAATTAAAAGAAAAGTTCAGCTTGCAAAAACAGCTATGAGAATAACAAAATTGAATCTTGTTGGGTATACAAGAGAACTAGAAGGAGGTGACATGCAGGGATGCTTCTTCTTGAGTAATTATTAGCACTTAATGGAGCATATATTATCCGCAGGTCTCGCTCTATGTGTTTTTTGTTTTTAACTCACTTCACCTGTAATCATGTCACTTAGAAGATATTTATATGAATACAGTGAAATGAATATCTATTAGTAAGCTAGGGCAATTCAAGAAAAAAAGCTTGAGTTTTCAACTTAGTTTATCATCTAAATATTTTTTGCTGAATGTTCTATTTAATTTATGGGAGGTTTAAACCTTTATTAACCACAATAGCTCTTCATAATGTCATTTTTGGAAATAAAATTTGACACTGATATTCTAAATAACTACAAGTTATGTATTGAGGAAATGTAATATAATTCGAGACTGTATTCAACAATTATGGTCTAAGATATACTATAAGGAGTTTCTAATATAAATGGTTCCTTTCTAGTTTTTCTTCCCAGCACAAGTTTTTGAGATAGAAATTGTGATTTTGTGCTTTATACTGTTATAGATCAGAATGCTAAATGTGACTAGACATTGTATGACATGTTCAGGGAAGAGCATACTGTCTTACTTTGAGATAATTGTAATCTGTTTTAAGTAAAACCTTTGACAGCTAACTCACTTCAAAAAGCATATAAGGAAATTACAGACTTTGGAATTTAAATATTGAATGTAAACTCAATCACATAAATAAAAATGAAGTGTATATTTTTTCTCTCTTTTGATTGATCTTAAAAGGACACATCTATGTTCATCTCTTTTAGTATTGTGATTTTAAAATGAGGATTTGAGAAAATATAAAATTTTCAGAAGAAAATACAATTAAATCTATGAATATTAATTATTTTAACATTAAATATTAAGATGCTATTATTATTATTTTGAAATGTTAAACACACTTAAACATTGTTATTAATGTAAAAGCTTTAAAAGACTTCTCACAGTGTATCTAGCATCACAAATCCATTTTTATATTTTCAATATACATCAAATCTTACATTTGGTACTAGGGATGAGAACTTAAAATTTCAATGTATTGTAGACCCTCCCACTGATATGTCATATCACAGCTGAACTTCTATTTTCCTTTCTATAATTGCTCATAAAATGAAAGGGGGGGCTCAGCATGCTTTAGGAGAGATATAAAAATCAAACATTAGTTTTATTCAGATGAGATGATTTGTATGCATGCTGATCAGGCTACAAGCTTATCTCGTTACAAGCTCAAGGCTGTGAGCATTTCATCATTTCTCAGATGCCATTAAGTTTAATAATATGACTGTCTGCGTTGTGTATTAAAAATGTGTGACTGTTCTGCAATTCTGTATAATGATGAAGTGTTTGTGAATATTTATTACTTCTCTCAACTTTATACTAAATAGCAAAGTTAATTGTCTATACTGCTCTAATTGTATTGTTTAGAGAATACTCTCTCCTCTTCTTTTGTTGCAGAGAAAGATCTTAGTAATATGCAGATTTTCTGAAGTGCAATAATTGACATGTTAAAACTTACATAGGCATATAATTGCATCCCACATTGAGACACAGTGGTCATTTTTAGTCTCTGGCAGGGTCAATTAGCTCCATGCCCTTCTCTCTGGGATGTAAGTGGTCAGTCCTACTGATTTTAAACAGTTACAGAGACACTGATTAGCATAAAAAACGTGTTTGAAGAAACATTGGTAAATGCATAATTATTCACGATAAAAAAATTCTTTGCAGTAAGTCTTTTGAAAATTAACCCTTTAATTAATTGCCATTGACTTTTTCTCTTCAAAATTGGTAGTTCTATATGAAATGCTTTAAAATGAATTTTGTTGACATAGTTATATTCTTTTGTTTTTGTTCTTCAAATATTTCTCTCTTTTGTCTTGCTCTCACTGGATCCCAGTAAGTGATCTGTTTGAAAATAAAGCTATGAAATCCAGATGCTTGAGATTTAATCACAGTTTTGCCTCTCAAATATTGTCTTAGAGAAACAATTTTATTTTTCTGTTTCTCTACATTGTCCAAATAGGGCTTTCCTCCCTATATATTACAATCCACAGAGCTTTCTCCATAAGTCACTAATTTCAGTATAATCATAGCTTCTTTGTATTCATGATTTAGCCCTTCCATATAAAAATTTTCACTCAGTATGATCTGCACCTTTTCCCCCTCTCTAGTGATTCACCACGGCTTAGTAATTTCTCTAACTTTGAAGGAGGAGAGCCAAATTTTCTTCTGTAAACATCTTTGATGCCCCACTCAAATGAGGTTCACACTTGATCTAAGTATTTGCTATTGAGAAAGAAAAACTATCCTAAATAATAATTATATTACATAAAAAAAAATTTTTATTGATACTTTTCTTTGCTATCTTGCTGCTTCTCTTTACCCTCACCTCACCTAGTCTCAGACACTTCAATACTTAGATCCACTTTTCTCTGGGTCCAAAGCATATATGCACTTCAAGTTAAAAAAAAAAAAGTAACAATTACACACACATACAAACAGTTAATGGTTTCCAACATGCCAAATATTTTGCTAGGCATTATAAAGACAATGTTTTTAGATGAACCAACAGTTTAGTTGGCCTGCCAAGTGATGTGTAGTAGGGGAGACTTTATAACTTTATAAAGTAGATCAAGTTTAAAATAAGGAAAATATTTCTAGGTCTATAAATAACAAGAATAAAGGCAAATAAATATAAAAGTGTATTATAATCTAGAGAAAAATTAGTATGTACAAAGGAAATATCAAGCAAAGTAGATGTCAAAATTAAAGGCTCTGAATCTCAATGATAATAGCCTTTAAATCATACTGATAACCATTAAGAAAGTATTAAATTTTTAACCAATTTATAAAATAGTGTGAGAAATTTATGGAAAGAGAAGCTTTCAAGAAATAAGAAATACTCAGAAATTTCCAGTGCTGAATTGCCTGGGTTAAAAATTCAGGAGGGGCCCTTAGGTTGGATAACTTGCAAGTTCTTTTGAGATATTTAAATGGAATAAGACAATGTGAAGTAGTAGTCAGAAAATGATATGCTACTTAGAATACTTTAAAAATAGTTTTAATAAATAAATACACATATATGTAGATAACTTCTAATTATCAATCCAGAATTGTGAATGCAAGGTATAGAAATCAAGAAAACTAATGTAAAAAATAAGTATCTTATTTTCTTAAAAAACAGTAAAAACAACAATAAAAAAAAAGGCAAAAAAAAATCTATTCACTTGGCTAACTGAGCAAATTAGTATGTACTGAAGTGAAAAATAGGACAGAAAAATAGGTTCCTCCAAGCCAACATGGGTGTTCATTTTACCTGTGGTTGTCTGCACAAAATAACCTATCAGTCACGAGAAGTTAAAAGGTAGACCTAAAATAATGGATGGATTGTATTATCACTGGTAGGTAAGAGAATTCTTAGACTACAACCTCATGTATTCAGATCATAGGAAATAAATTAGGGAAATGTTTATTCAAATATACCTAAATTGTAAAAATTTGGGAATATGCTTCAGCTATGTTTCTAACAAAAAAGAATGTATACATTGCTCATATCCTAAAAAGTTGTCATACATTTTTATTAGTAATTATAATTAAATTCTTAATGTGTTAAAATATTTTTTATATAAATACTTTTTCATGCCCCATCTGGTAGTACAAACTTATTATCAAGGCTATCGTGGCTGGCAATGCTCTTCTGGGGCCTTGTATTGGACAGGGCTCCTCTGTTATGGTGAACGTTACCTAGTGGAGCTACATTTTTCCCTTGAGCATCTCCTTCTTTTCCTCCCATCTTAGTGCAGTCATCATGAGACTACTCATTTAATATACTTTTGAAATACTTATTATATATTTGTATAACAGTGTTTTAAAAATCATCAAATAAAATATGTACATATGTATGTAAAGTAGATAAATTACTACCAAATTAGCATAAATCCTACCTCACTAATTTTTTGTGATTATTAGACTATCCTCCAAATACAGACATATTTAATATCCTGATATAATATAACCCATTATGAAACACAATTTTCATAACAAACACCTCTGAACCACTGATAATCTCAGTAATGTGAATGTTTTCACAACAATAAATATATTTAGGTCCAGCTTTGGCTTAATTCAGAAGGGTCTGAGAATCTGCTATCTCATAATGCCTAATTGTTGGTAATTATGTTATTTAGTTTTGTGCACAATCCAATTTATTTTTTCTTTGCACCGGAGCCCATGCCAGCTGTACTCTGGCCACAACTGTCAAAAGACTATCAACAAATTAAACACTGATTGTCATCAGAGCTGCATAATAATGGTCTTCTACCAATTTGTATGAAGTAACTAGACTCTTAAGCTGAAAAAAAAAAACAAGTCTGTGTTGAATGCTGGATCTCTCATGTCACTTCTATGATAATTATCCACTACTGGCTAGTCAGGCCAGAGATTTATTCAGAAGCTAGAGGTGAGTGGCCATATAAACTATAGAGATCTATTTATTAATATGTTTAAAATAGTTAAGATACCATTTAGATGTGTATGGCCTGACATAAAATTTAGCAAAATTTTTGCTCTTAAATAGCTTTATGTCTCTGCAGTTGCTTATGATTTATTTTAGTGCAGCAAAATTGAGTCTTTAAAATTATTCTTCCTTTATTTTGTTTTCCTGCAAAACAACCACTTTGGTTTGAGCTTAAACAGTATAAAATGTAGAGCATGCATTGGAAGTTTTTACTGTCTTATTGATTAAATATTCTTTCTCATAAAAGGGCCTCTTAAAATTGAAAATAATTTAAAAATCCTAAGGAATGATTTTACAATATAATTTATTTTTAATATTCTTGCTACAGAAACAAATAACTTTGAACATAGGAATTAAAACATAAAATATGTTTTAAAACTTTCTTATCATGATAATTACTCTACTTTAGCCTGTAGCATATCATTAAGATATGTTGCTGAAAATATGGTCCACATTATAGTGGTGATGTATAATACTGAGATCCCTGATAAAATGAATCCTTAGAGTGAAGGTATTCAGGGTCATAATTCATGGGAACAATAGCTTTTAGCGCTCTACAGTATATCACAAGAGTGACAACTTAGTGATGAAATGTAATGCATAATCCCCTCGGTCACACACACTGATTTTTTGTAGCCTGAAGAATATTTTGTCTCTGTTTTAAGAATAGTGCCATTATTCTTGGCATCATGGAATAAGTAGATATAAGACTGCACTTAAGGGTATAACCAGAAGTGTAGTTTCAATTAGAGGAAGCTATCAGCATTTTCACTGCCTATAGCTTTCCTGGTAATAGAAATATTTCACTTGCTGAAGTAGAAGAGCATTCATTAACATGACCTACAGTGACTCTATATTAAATCTGAAATTAGAAATATGAATTCTAAGGCATAACATAAACCAGGATATCCAGTATTATGTAAAAATCTAAAATAAATGGATGATCTCCTCTATATTTGCCCCATGGCTCCACTGGATGTCCAGTGCACTTTAGTGGCTCCTTCTTCAACAAACCCCATATTTGGACTTTATTATACCAATTATTCTTTTCAATGGAATTTACTGAACACATATTATTTAATCACTGGAATTAATTGAACACATATAACGTACCAGGCACTATCCTAGGGGCTGAGATCACAAAAACAAGTCAATGTTTTCCACTCTAAAAAAGGGAAACCATGGGAGCTGGCCATATAATTTACTTACTATCACATCCTTAGTCTATGATCTTTTTGTTTTCTCTACCCTCCTTACCTTGGTTTCTGCTGCCTTAATGTGCTAGACTCAACAATGCCTACAATTTGATATACTAGCATGTTTAGTAATTAAATGTTGTGATAAAGACACTTTATGTTTCTTTTCTTCTTACCTTTAGTTTCTTCTACCCAGGTTATCGGATATCTGTTTTTGGTTCTTTTCTCTAGCAGATTAACAGTGATATATTAAAATAAAATAAAAACCTCACAACAGCAAAGAATTTAAATGCCCACAACTTCTACTTCTAAGGTGAGAAAGGTTAAATTTTTCCCAAAGAAAAAACACTTTTAAGAAGAAAATATTCCTTTATTTCTAATTCATTGTTTTTCTGTTCTCCCATAGCAAGTGTTCTATACCTCTATTAGAGAACTCACTATGCTGTTATAGTCTGTTGTCTATGAATTTTCTTCTTTTTCTGCACGGCATCATCCAGGTTGAAAAGTCAAGCATAATTCCAGGTAGTAATATATTAAATAAAAATTGATCCTGTCCAGGAAAAATTTTATCCTTAAGGATGTCATGGAAGCAGAGTGTTTTTTATGGATGATATTTATCCAATAACAGATGTTTCATTAACTATAGGAACTTACAAGTCACTCTGTTATTCAGCTTCAATATAAATTTTGGGACTCTCAGGTAGAAATAGGCCCCCTTCAAGCAAAGGATCTGTTAAGTACCTATATTGGTCAGCTCGGGCTGCCATACAACATACCATGAGGTGGGTAGCTTAAACTACAAAGATGTTTTTTCTCACAATTGTAGAAGCTGGAAAGTCCACGATCAACGGGACAGTTTGATTTCTACTGAGAGAGCTTTTTTCCTGGGTCATAGATGGTCAACTTCTTTCTTGTGTCCTCACAAGGTCTTTCTTCTGTGGGTGAGTGAGAGAGAAAGAGAGAGAAGACACTGCCTGGTGACTCTTTTTATAAGAACTCTAATCCTAATGAATTTCACTCTGATCTTGATTGGCTAATAGTTCCTATCTCCTTAATTACCTTCTGATTGGCCCTATCTCCAAATATACTCACACTGAGGGTTAAGGGTTCGGCATAATGATTTGGTTGTGAGAGGGCACATTTTAGTCCACAGCAATATCTTTGGTTATAATATCTTTGGTTAATAACCTCTCACATTTACAAAAATATAGAATGTGCTACAATGTCTCTCTCCATCTCTACAAACACAGTTGCAACCATCAATAATTTTCTATATACATTACCTGAAAAAGGTTAGATTTTGCAAAGGCAACTTCAGCTAGGAGAAAAGAGAAGGCAGAATGTGTATATACAGAGGCAGTTCCTAGAAGTCGGTTGTTGAGATTATAGATACTAAGTTTTAATATGAAATATCTTATTTGCTTACAGGGAAGTCTGACACGCAAATTGGTAAACCAATATTTGCATCTTTTCTACCTTTGGTTACATGAAAATAAATATGTGTAAGTAGGTCTCTTGGCAAAGTAGAGGAAAGAACTGAAAAGCTCTTTGGAATCTAAACAGAAAGCTCCATCTTCAATTTCAGCACATCTGGATATGGGTTTGGTTTGCTCCAGTATCTATCTACATGGCTTCTGGGAAGTGCTCAATGTTTACATCATTTGTCTTATAAAAATATACAGTAAATTTATTATCTAACCCTAAATTGCGACTCTCAGTTTTCAGAGAGAGAATCTGCCTGACTTTAGTTGGATATTTTTATATCAGATTATTTTTTATTATATACTTTATAAAAAGCCCAAGCAAAAACATACCTGTTCCCCAGTTAAGAAAGATGTTCACATCTTTCTTAATCTAGATCTGGCCATTTTCTAAAGTAAGTTAAATTTGGTTTTATATGCTAAGATACTTCTCTCTCCCCCCAAATTTACATCCCATCTACAAAAATGATGCTGCCAAGAGTATAGAAAGATAAATAAGATGTTCTTTCTCTTGTTATAGTACAAACACTTAAGATGACTCTTTAAAGAACTGTGAGAATAAGAAGGGGAACTTTGACCTAATTAAGGAAAGGAATGTTTATTACCTGTAACAAGTAGCTGAATTATTTGTTGTAATTGACACCTAATTTAAAATAACTGGTTTGTAGGGACATGGGCATATAAAACAGGGAGAGTACATGTGCCAGGCAATTGCTCGTATTTATATTTCCTGCCAGATGTCAGCTGGATGTCTGTCACTAGTAGAACTGACTACTTGCGTGGCAGAGTTGGTGAGGATTCCTTAGAATCCCTATTTCTGCATGTGTTTGGAATTTAGCATACAACAGCCACTCTGTGAGAAGTGGATGCTGACTCTCTGGATAAAGGAGGCAAATTCTGTCATCAGCCTTATGTCATGGTGAAGTAGAAAGGCTAGTTCTAATTTCACCCTCCTTGGCCCGTGAATTTAGAGATTTTTCAAGATTATGGAAGTTATTTTCATCAAGAATAAATTTACCAGATATATCTTGCATTTGTATTGGGTTATCTGCATGACTTGAATTATATGCTTTTAGTTATGATGTATTCACTATCTCTGAAACATAAATGGCTTTTTTCCTGTATGACTAAAAAACTGAACTTGAACATTAGGTAAAACTTGTAATTGGCTAACAGTATTTTATATTTCAGTTTTGAGAAGTAGAGGTCATTACAAAAAAAAAAGAAAAAAGAAGATTATAAAACCCTTTCTCTGCAGCTAATGGAAAATGTTCACTTTAAAGCTGTGCCTTAAAATGTTAAGAAAATTGTCATTTTTATCTCATAATGGTCATGATCCTTATTGTTTTATGTCCAGACACATGAAAGGATTTATGTGGTAAAAGGGTTATAATCATAGTTTAATATAAAGTACTCCTCCACTCAAGTTTTCCAATGTTTAATTTATATTTTATCCTCATCTAAATTATTTTGAAAAACATGCTTTTGAGCAGCTATTTATATTTAAACTTAATATAAATAAATTTAATTTTATTGATATTTAACCGAGAAAGCTTAAATCTGTTGTCTTCTTTCAAGAATTGTATCTTTTTAAAATTAACCACCAAATCTTAGTGGCTTATGGAAAGAAGCACTTACAGCTCAATCTCTGAATCAGATTTTTACCTGATCTATACTGGCCCCAGGGTGGCCTCACGTGACAGCCTTATTCATGAGGAACCAGCAAGCTGGATACAGCGTATTCTTCTCATGGTGATAATGGAAAACAAGATGTCATACCTAAAAAAACAAGCATTTTCCAAATTTCTGCTTTTATCTTACCTTTGACAGTTTATTGGTCAAGGCTAACACCAGAAAAATATGTCCCCCTCATAGATCTTGGGGCAATTGGGAGTGTAGGGAGGACATGCTACTCATATAACAGTTCTGAAATAAAAATGAATATAATGTGTGCATATATAATGTGTGTTTGTGTGAAGGGGGTGGGATTCTCATTCCTATTCAACATATATAATGAGCATTGACTATTAGTCAAATAGTTGTAGTTATGCAAAATAAACTTTTGAATTACCAAACAAGAAAATGTAATTGACCTAATTTGTACTTAAAGATTATTAGTAAGCCTATTAAAACACATGCACGCACACACACACACACACACACACACACACGCATACAACATTTCTTAATCATTTTATGTGATAAATGTTGTATTTAGAAAACACAATGTACTATTGTGGCAGTTAAGAAGGGGGCCTAATAAATTCTAGGAAGTCGAGAAAGACTTCCTTGAGGTAGTGACATTTAACATATGATTCAAGTTGCAAAATTAATCAGAAAAATTAGTAGAAAAGAAGAGTTCCAGGAAAAAATTTATTATGTGTAAAAGTCTACGGCAGAAAAGAAAAACCAAAGGCCAGTGTGGAGAGAGCAAGCAAAGAAAGTGTTATAAAATATTAATTGATGGCGAGGTCAGAGCTAAAAGAAATCCTTTGACAATGCAAAAATTTTGGAATTTATTCTAGGATCAGTGAGAAACCATTAAAGGATTTTAGGCAGTTTTTTGGTGACTTAATCAGCTTTGCATTTGTAAAAGGTCATAATAGCTGCTGGATGAAGAATGGGTTAAACCACACTATCAAGTCTTGGAGAAAATGTAGAGCAGTTGAATTGCCCATGTATAAATATAAATTTGTTACAAATGCTTTGAAAAATGTTTTGACATTGTCTATCTAGTAAGACTAAAGAGTGTTCTTAAAAACATGCTATTTTTACTGTTTGAAGAAAATCTTGTATGCGTACTTTATAAGAAATATATAGAAATGTTTATTGAAACAACTTTTATAAGTATTAATTATAATGGAATGGATTCCAAAAATATACCAAAATCAAGATGAATAAATTTTATATTATATTTATATACAATGAAATATTATACAGCAGTAGAAATTTTAAAAATAACAGTTTTACATAATATACATGAATGAAAGAAATGTAATTTTGAGTGAAAAATGCAAGTCATAGAGGAATGCCTACTGTGTCATTTTATACTCAAACAGTTCAAACACAGGAAAAATAAACAATATGTTTTAGAAAAACACATAAATGATGAAGCTTTCAAGACAGTAAGGAAATAAATATTAAAACTAAAAATGAGGACAATGCTCATATCCATGTAAAGGCAAAATGAAATAGGATCAGGAAAAGCATATAAGGATTTTTTAAAATTCTGCTAATTATATACCATGTACTTCCAATAGATTAGGCCCTGGCTGGTTTAGCTCAGTGGATTGAGCGTCGGCCTGCGAGCTAAGTGTCGCTGGTTCGATCTTCCAGTCAGGGCACATCAGAGAAGGAAAACTCTGACTCCAAAAAACCTCCGCTGCCTTGCGGCATACCTCTTCAGGGGAAAGGCTAAGGGAGTAAACCCCGACAGAAAATCCGGAGCCGGAGTCCCTAAGGCGGTTTGACGTTGTAGTCAACACCGGCAACTCCTGCGGCGCACCTGAAGCCAAGCTGTATTGACTCCGTCTTTCCCTTGGACCCTTCAGCTGCGAAGAGAGGGGGGGTCTGCTGCATGGGCAACAGCAGACCCTCCATATCACCCTGCCCAGGCTCTGTAGCTTCAGCTTCACTGGAGAGGACACTCCAGCGTCATCGCAAGATGTCGATTCAACACGGGAGGAGACAGATACCGTGTCACTCCCGAGTCGGACTGCACAGCCATTCTCGGCAGTGCAGATAGACTCTTAAGAAGCTACACCATCGTCTCTCGAGACGGACGGCTGCCGACGACGACGACGACTTCCAATAGATTCCAATACAAACACACTACAAAATCCCTTTCTTTTACAACTATTATTTATATGGAAAAATAGCAGATAATATGTACTTAGAAAGTACAGACTGGTTGGGTTGCTCTTTAATTGTATCTGAGAGAGCTTAGAGCAGAGAGATTGTAGATGCTTAAGCATTACAGTGGTCTGTCAGCCATCAAACTCAAGTCGCTTCTTGTACTTCTAGCCTCCTTACTTGTAAATGAAAGCATTTACTGCCTTCTAAACTTTTGGAAGCATTTAGGATCAAATTACTTTATGTAATAGAGCATTGGAAGAACTTTTCTTAGTAGTAAATGTACAATAGTCTGGATGGACAAATTATTTTCCTCATATGCTGTTTTATCCTCTAAAAATAGGGTTACTCTATAAGAGTCAGAGATAGAATTAACCAATGCTTATTACACTGACTTATTTCACATATTAAAATGCAGGTTAGTCAGTAACTACCTATATTACCTTCTCCTTTTATAAATTAATTCAAAATCCTTTTATGTAAGAGCCAAAAAGAACTGGAATTCTCAATGAAAAATGAATTTGGGTTTTAATAAATCTTCTTTAATAAACACTCATGTAAGTATATAAAATTTTTTTCTAATAGAATATGTATAGCCAATTAGGAAAAAACAAAAACAAAATAAAATATCTTATTCTGTGAAGAATTTGGTGATATGCAATTTAGCTCCTAAATCTAGATTTTATTCTAAACTAAAAATATTTTATTCCTAATTTTATTAGCTATAAAATACCTAAAACAAAACAAAAAGTTTGAATGCTGTTTGAATTGCCATTTGCTTATATTCAAGAAGAGAAAGCAAAATATACTAGAAAAAATAACCTGTTATGTTACATATAATACTGTATAACTCACATAACTGTGATCATTTTTTAAAATTATTGTCTTTCACTTAGATTCAAATATTCTGTTTCTTAATATTCTTGATGAAATCCAAGAATGTCATTCCAAAAAAGTAATATTTTTTGGTTAACTAGTAACTTTTATTTTATCTGTTGGTTTAAATAATTCTTTGCCAAAAATATTATAATATAAACTTTGTTATTACTTACATTAGCTTCAAAATTTTAGCTAACATAAATTTAAAGTTTTAATTTCTTGTTAAATTCCTAAAGGATTTATATGGAAATAATTAATCCTTTTTGGTATTTTTTTTGTAATTAACACAAAATAAATTCAATGACTCCCCTGCTCCCCCAAAAAGTTGTTTTATATTTTTTAATAAAAAAACCTGACAGTAAAGCTTATTTTTTTCTACTTTTCTCCTTTCTTATCTTCACAAATGAAACTGGTCATAGTTTTAGACCGCATGACATTTTGTCATATAGTTATAGTTCATCCTTTCATAAAAGAAAATTAGAAAACCTCTGAGTGTTATAGATATTAATGGTTGTAAGAAAAGTATAATAAAAGGCTCTCTTTACAGAACACTGCTAAGCTTTTATGTCAAGAATGACTAATGCATTCAAAGGAGAAGAGCGCTGATCTCTAAGGCTAAGATGATGGGCAATGCAAAGGGAGAAAGTGGTGGAGAGAAAGCTGTTTGTCATATGTAAAGATTTAATATCAGGCTTGCCTACAATGAGATATTTCAACTGAATTTAGAAAAAGACACTTTATTACATGTGAGGTTATCATTCATGGCATCTTAAATCACCAAGGACACATCTGCTGGACACATTTGGATAACTGAATTTCTTAAAGCATATTAAGAACCCCAAACTCCAGAAAGCAATAAATAGGATCTTCAGTAATAGCATAAAATTACACTTTTATTATTTCTACTCACTTACCAGATCATATATATATATTTCTCAAATTGCAGAGAGCAAAAAGAATCATCAATAGGGCCTCTACATTTGTTGTTCTTTGACTAGAAGCAATGGAAACAAGCTCTGGATTAATTAAAAATGAATTTATTAGAAGATAGGGAGTAGCTTCCAGAATTCCAGGAAACACTGAAGATCAGGGAAACCAGAATACAAAGAAGATTCTGGAATCATGGTAAGAGAAACTAATGGACAGTCTCATTAGGGTAATACCATTAGTAATAATCAGCTCTCGGCATTTTTTTAATCTTAAATGTTTTTCAGTTCAGAATTCTAGTTCTGGAGAGAAATGGTCTTGTTACCCTAAGAGGGCAGTGTGTATGACCTTATTTGTAAAGTCACATACAAAGGCTGACAAGTAGTTGTCCAAGGGAATATTGAGATGGTATTACTTTAAAAAGAGGGGGAAGGATGAATGCTGGTTCAATAAATATAAAGTTATGAACTATACCTGGACTCTGAACATCCTTCAGATCTACTTTTTGTGTGTATTCGATAATTATGAAAGCATGGTGCTCTAACCTACATGCCTCACAAGTGAGACTGATTAGAATTTGGCTCTTACAGGATGGTTGTACTATCTGTGATCTAGCAACACCTTAACATCATATAAAAATATACTAATTTACCAAGAGAGAGTATATGCTTTTCAGATTGAGGTAGTGTATTAATGCACTAATCCCAAACACATCATTGCTGAATTAAGAAGACTGTGGAATCTGGACACAAATTAATTACCTACCAAATGCTTGATGGATCTTTGTTGTGACTTTCTTGGTTTAGGAGTAAAGTCTGTGGAAAGATTATGTAAAAAAGTCACTTTGTTGTTTGAGACTAAAATTGTTGTCTTGGCTTCTTTAGATTATTCAAGAATTTGTAACATGATTGCAGAATCAATTTTGGCTTTAAATAAATAAATTTGTAAGATAAAGAAGAAATTTGATTCTGCAAACAATATTGCTTAAAATGGCAAGAGTAGAGTCCATAAAATAACCATTCTGTAAGCCTATTGCATGTATTAATGAATCTGTTAAATGTATCCTGATATGTTAAAATTATTGAGCCTTTTTCTGAACTAGAGTATAAAAATCCAGCTCATTTGCATTCAGTAGGGAACATTTTTGAGGATAAATTTACTCTTTAGATGCTTCCTAAGGAATCAGGCTAAAGTTTAGACTTTGCCTGAAATCTCACACTTACTTTGATTTCCTCCCTACTCTCTCATCAGTTTCTCTATGAGCACTTAAAAAAAAATCACAAGAACATAAATCATTTTCTCAAGGTCTGCTTCTGAAAACATGACCTAAGGCACCATTCTTTCCTATTTTTCCTCATACATTCTGGTTCCTCTTCATTGCTCTCTATTGCCAAATTTTCCTTTTCCATATAAATGCTTGAGTTCCTCAGCACTCAATCTCAGATACTTTTTTTCATTTATTGTATACTATACCTCCTCCCTAGGCCATTTCATCTATTCCAATGGCTAATGCTATTATCAGTTTCCCCCCAGCCCAGTCACCTACACTCTCCTCTATGCTTCAGACAATATTATATCTAATACTCTCCTTTAATATCCCCTCTTGGATTTCTCACAGGCAATTCAAACTCAAAATACCTAGAATGAAATCTTAATCTATCTCAATTTCCATTTCATATATCAGGTGATCACATTGTGGAAGGAAGTAGATCACAGACTTGTTAGAATAAGCCTCTGTTTTAAAACAATACTGATGAGAAGGCTCCCAAGGAACATTCGATCTTGGGGGATCAGGGTGGAAAGCTTTATTGGGCTAATTTCAAGATTAGATGAATATTTTACATGGATTAGCAGGCATTGTACCACCTAGTTTGTATCAATAGGAGTAGAGAGGAAGAGACAGATGCTAATGTTAAGTGCAAGAGGATGTGGGTGGAAAGAGCTAAAAGATCAAGTATATGAACACACTACAATGGAAAATTCTCAGTCCTTCACAGTCACTCACAACATCGTCCTCCTGGGTCCTATGACAACTCTCCATTTGGTTTGCCTCACTCTGGAACAATTCAGTAAATTTCTATGAACTATTCTAATAAACTTTGAAATGGTCTTTAAACACTCTGGCCTTACTATGATCTATTGGATAAGGTCTTGTTAAATATTAGGTAATTACAAGACATTATTAAAGGCTATAAAAAGATAAAAGACTAAAATAATAAACTTTTCACTTACCCATTAGCTAGTTTAAACATAGATGCTTAACCAAAGATACCAGTGCTTTCACGAGAAAAACGAAGAGAATACATGCAGTGACTAGAGGTAAACTAGTAGGTTAACTGATCGATATTTGTGAATTTCCTTTACAGAGTAAAGAATAATTATCATGATATACTTGTTTACTTACAAATTAAATTTTATGCCAAACATATAGCCTAATAGAAATCAAATTTCTATCCTAACATTTTTCAAAAACAGTGATCATTATGAGCGTCTTGGTTAATGGCTATTTCCTGAGAGATTTTTACAAAAAGTCTTTAAATAGTTGAATACTTTCAAGTCCTTCTGGCGTTTTGGTAACTACTAAAAAGGACAATTATGATAATCAAAATGAAGAATGTATAGTTTTAACATGAAATGACTTGTATTTTCCCCACCTCTACTCCTTAGTCTCCTTGCTTTTTTGTGCCAGTCTGATCTCCAGTGTACACACTATCACTCCCTTCCTTTTCCAGTCCTCTGGAAATTGTAATGACCAGAACAGTACTTTGAATGTTCAAAACTCATGTAATAAAATTTTATCATCTTTGGGTTTTCATCAAATATGATTACTTACAGTTACTTTATTGATTTACTGTTTCTCAGGGATGAGTTGCGTTAATTGTTGTCAGTCTAAGGCACTTCACCATTTGCACGTGCAAGGCTTCTAGACTGTCACACTGCACTGTCCTATTGGGCCTTACCCCAATTCTCTCTTGTCCTCTTCTTTATAAGAATCCACTTAGAGCAGTTGGTACATATGCTGAATTTGTAGGAATCTTGTATATATTTTCCTTAAAAAAGATACATAGTATTATGTTATAATCTCATTGTCTTTTTTCATATTTACTAGCCTTATTGAGACATAATTTATCTACAATAAAATTCATCTTTTTTCATTGTGCAATTCAATACATTTTAGTATATTTATATATCTGTACAACCATCACTACAGTATAACTTTGGAACATTTTCATCAACCCTAAAAGAAATTTGGTACCAATTATAGGCATTCTTCATTACCAACCCCAGTCCCAGGCAAACAATAATATAATTTCATCTCTGTATGTTGGGCATTTTATATAAATAAATCCTGTAATATGTTTTTAAGGAATAATTTTGCTACATAACATGCATTTATGTAGAACATTTATCAGTTCCCTTTTGTATCGACATGTAGACTGCATCTAACCTAGTGCCTTGCTACCAAAAACAATGCTGCATAGTCACCTCTTAAGGAGCCTAAGCTCAAACATTTTTTAAAAACACAAAGGTTTCTTTAGTCATGGGGTATACACAGAAGGATGACCAAATTTTCTACCAGAAAACTGTACCAATATGCACATTTTCCAATCGTTTATAAAGCTAACTAGCACCAAACATCACCAAAATTTTGTAATATCAGATTTTTAAAAAACCTTTAGTGATTTAATCATTTGAATGTTATTGTTTTGTTATTATTTATTTGAATATATCTTGTATTTTATTAACCATTCAGTTTTATCTTTCAGTAGATTTTATATTAATAATCTTCTTCCATTTAGTTATTGTGCTTCCTATTCCTAAATGTTATTGCACTTGTTTTATTTTGCAAGAGTATCTTATATATCTAGTATTGATTCATGTTGAGTCAGTTTCTCCTAACTTATCACCATTAATACTGCCTATCATAACTTTGAATGAACAGAAATAAGTTGGTATTTATGTTTTTCTAAACCTCTTTTAATCAAAATTATACAAGCATGGCTATGGAATAATTATTAACAAAAGTGCTTCTTTCACACACCAAGAAAAATAACTAAACCTCAAATAACCAGCAAATGACTCTCCCAAACAGGGAATTGTAGAAAATGTCACTCTCTTTCAGACTAAGAAATATGTAGACTCAGTAAAGAAACCGAGTCTGTCAAGATAATAAAAAAGTGAATAGTGCCATTAGAGGTAAATATGTATTTTAACTAAATTTACATATCAACTTGGAATTCTTTTGAGAGCAGAAATAATAACATTTAACATTGTCAATTTTCATTTGTGTTTAGTTACAAGTTTTTTTAAAATAGTGTGATTTTTATTTATTTCTCTAGGTAGTGGAAGAACTAGTGAGAGGAGAAGTTGTTTTGGGTTAAAGTTCAATAGGAAATTCAATATTCCAAATATTATGGAATTTTAGAATGAATTTATATTGACAAGAATATTCTATTTAGCATAAAGCTGTTCTATTCATCTCATTAAAAGTTACATATTATATTTGCTTCCAAATAAAGCAACTATTTCAGATGTTCCAGCCAGTCAATTAGAAAGTGTCAATTGACTATTCACTGAATACACTGATGCTCGTTTCAGGATGAAGATTTGTTTTTTAAAAAAAACTTTGACATTACAATAAAAATTCATGAACCTACACAGACTGGCAGTTCCTAAAATAAC
Source organism: Furipterus horrens (assembly GCF_987537825.1). NCBI lineage: Eukaryota > Metazoa > Chordata > Mammalia > Chiroptera > Furipteridae > Furipterus > Furipterus horrens. The sequence goes on along the minus strand of NW_028327174.1, from coordinate 83,283,884 downwards.
TTGGGGTTGAAAGCTGTCCAGAGAGAGATTAACTGTTTACAACCAAAGTGGAATTATTCACTTTAATCATCTGTGCCACATATGATTTTACCGCTTTTAGTATTATCCTGATTTGAAAACATACTAGAGAGTTGGATTTTTATGATTTAACTCAACAGGCTACACAATAGTTTATATTTAATAAATACTATTAATTATAGCACTAAGTTGTCTCTAAAATTTTAGCTATATGATACAGTCCACATTGCTTATTTTCCAAATTAAACAATGTTTCTTTAAACAGTTATACAGACTGAAAAATATTGTTATATATATCACCTCTGTCATGGAACCAAATGCAGATTCCTTCTTGTCTGGCAGTTGAAAGAATATTTAAGGCAAGATTGGAATCACTGACAGTTCCTTTATTGCAAACATTACAACATTCACACTTGCCTTCCACCCTTGGGCTTGCACTGGACCACCATCTGGCCACCGGCCATGCTCCCTGTGCCCCCGCTCACTGTGCCAACTCGAACACACACACACACTTCCATGGGGTTTCTGCCCCTTTTACATTATGCCTAGACAAAGCCAGCTACTAAGCAAAAATATGACATCAATGCTTATGTAACTGCGAGTGTGCTGCACATATGAATCTAATGTTATCTCTAGGCAGCCCATGCCTGGGCATCTGGGGTGAGGAAGACTGACTAGACTTTATTGTCCTCACAACCTCTCTATTTTGGTACTACTGTTTTGCTTATCAGTAAATCATCATTAAAGAATTAGGAGTCTGTGAAAATAAACATCAAAATCTGTCTAGTGCTCTCATTCAAAATAGAAGGTGAAATAAGGAGTTTCTCAGACAAAGGAAGACTGAAAGAATACATCTCCACCAAACCAGCATTGCAAGAGATGCTAAAGGGACTGTTCTAAGAAAAAAGAAGGAAAAAACAAGAGAGGAGAGGAACAGAGGTACAAAGGGAAATGAATAAATACACGTCAATAATAACCCTAAATGTAAATGGATTAAATGCTCCAATTAAAAGACATAGGGTAACGGAATGGATAAGAAAACAGGATCCACATATTTGCTGTCTCCAAGAAACACACCTGAAAACAAAAGATTTACACAGACTGAAAGTAAAGGGATATAAAAAAATATTCCAAGCAAACGGACCGGAAAAAAAAAGCCGGGGTAGCAGTTCTCATATCAGACAAAATGGATTTCAAAGCAAGGACAATAAAAAGAGACAAAGAAGGACATTTCATAATACTTAAAGGAACAATCCATCAAGAAGATATGACTTTGATAAACATATATGCACCCAACATACGAGCACCCAAATACATAAAGCAAATACTAGAAGACCACAAAAAGGATATCAACAACAACACACTCATAGTAGGGGACTTCAACACTCCATTATCAACAATAGACAGATCATCAAAACAAAGAAACACCAAGGATATACAGGCATTGAACAACACACTAAACCACATGGATCTAACTGATATATATAGAACTTTTCACCCCAAAGAAGCAAAATATACATTCTTTTCAAGTGCACATGGGACATTTTCAAAGATAGACCACATGATAGGTCACAAAACAAGCCTCAACAAATTCAAGAAAACTGAAATCATATCAAGCATCTTTTCAGATCACAATGCCTTGAAACTAGAAATCAACCTCAGAAAAAAAAATCAAAGACACCCAAACTCATGGAGATTGAATAACATGCTATTAAATAATGAATGGGTTAACAATGACATCAAAGAAGAAATCAAGAAATTTCTAGAAACTAATGATAATGAGCACACAACAACCCAAAACCTTTGGGACACAGCAAAAGCAGTCCTGAGAGGGAAGTTCATAGCAATACAGGCATATCTGAAAAGGCTAGAAGAATCTCAAATAAAAAACCTAACCACAATGCTACAAGAACTAGAACAACAACAACAAACAAAGCCTAGGGCAAGAAGAAAGAATGAAATCATCAAGATCAGAGCAGAACTAAATGACATAGAGACTAAACAAACAATCCAAAAGATCAACAAAACTAGGAGCTGGTTCTTCGAAAAAATCAACAAAATCAACAAGCCTCTAGCCAGTCTAATCAAGAAAAAAAGAGAGAAGACACAAGTAAACAAAATCATAAATGAAAGAGGAGAAATCACGACTGATACCTCAGAAATACAAATGATAGTTAGAAATTACTTCAGACAACTGTATGACAAGAAATTTGACAATCTAGAAGAAATGGACAAATTTCTAGAAACATACAACCTTCCAAAACTGAATCAAGAAGAAGTGGAAAGTCTCAACAAACAATAACAAAAAAGGAAATTGAAACAGTCAGTAATCCAAAATCTCCCGGCACACAAAAGCCCTGGACCGGATGGCTTCACAGGCGAATTCTACAAAACATTCAGGGAAGAACTAACTCCTATCCTCCTCAAACTGTTCCAAAAAATCCAAGAAGAGGGAAAAATCCCAAACTCTCTCTATGAAGCCAGTATTATCCTAATCCCCAAACCAGGTCAAGACACAACAAAGAAAGAAAACTACAGGCCAATATCACTGATGAACATCGATGCTAAAATCCTCAATAAAATATTGGCAAACCGGATCCAGCAATACATCAAAAAGATCATACATCATGATCAAGTGGGCTTCATTCCAGGGATGCAAGGATGGTTTAATATTCGCAAATCAATAAATATAATACATCACCTAAACAAAATGAAAGACAAAAATCACATGATCATTTCAATAGATGCAGAAAAAGCATTTGATAAAGTACAACACCCATTTATGATGAAAACACTCAACAAAATGGGAATAAAGGGAGCATATCTTAACATAATTAAGGCTATATATGAGAAGCCTGAGGCCAACATCATACTCAATGGACAAAAACTGAAAGCATTCCCCCTGAAATCAGGAATTAGACAACGTTGTCCACTCTCTCCACTCCTTTTCAACATAGTGTTGGAAGTCCTAGCCACAGCAATCAGACAAGAAAAAGAAATAAAAGGCATCCAAATTGGGAAAGGGGAAGTAAAACTTTCATTATATGCAGATGACATGATAGTATACCTAGAAAATCCTATAAACTCCACTAAAAGACTACTCGATATAATAAGTGAATTTGGCAAAATCACAGGGTACAAAATAAATATACAGAAATCTAAGGCATTTCTGTACACCAACAATAAAATAGCAGAGACAGAGACAAAAAAGAAAATACCATTTACTATAGCAACAAGAAAAATAAAGTACCTAGGAGTAAACTTAACCAAAGAGATAAAAGACCTGTACTCTGAAAATTACATAACATTGAAGAAAGAAATTAAGGAAGAAACAAATAAATGGAAGCAAATACCATGTTCTTGGATGGGAAGAATCAACATCATCAAAATGGCCATACTACCCAAAGCAATTTACAGATTCAATGCAATCCCTATTAAAATACCAATGACATATTTCACAGACCTAGAACAAATCCTCCAAAAAGTCATATGGAAACAAAAAAGACCCCGAATAGCAAAAGCAATCTTGAGACAAAAGAACACAGCAGGAGGAATCACAACACCAGATATCAAACAATACTACAAAGCCACTGTAATCAAAACAGTATGGTACTGGCATAAGAACAGACATATAGATCAGTGGAACAGAATAGAGTCCAGAAATAAACCCAGGCCTCTATGGTCAATTAATCTTTGATAAAGGAGGAAGGAACATAAAATGGAGTGAGAAGAGCCTCTTTAACAAATGGTGCTGGGAGAACTGGATAGGGACCTGCAAAAAAATGAAACTAGACCACCAACTTACACCACACACAAGAATAAACTCAAGATGGATCAAAGACTTAAATGTAAGCCGTGACACCATAAAAGTCCTAGAAGAAAACATAGGCAAGAAAATATCAGATATCTCACATAACAATCTCTTCACGGATACATCTCCTAAAGCAAGAGAAATAAAGGAAAAAATAAATAAATGGGATTACATCAAACTGAAGAGTTTCTGCTCAGCAAAAGAAAACATCAGCAAGATGAAAAGGAAACCAACCATATGGGAAAACATATTTGCCAATGACATCACAGACAGGGGACTGATTTCCAAAATATATAAAGAGCTGATACGACTCAACATCAAGAAAACAAACAACCCAATTAAAAAATGGGCAAGGGACCTGAACAAACACTTCTCCGAAGAGGACATACAGAAGGTCCATAGACACATGAAAAAATGCTCAACATCATTAGCCATCAGGGAGATGCAAATAAAAACCACAATGAGATACCATTTTACACCAGTCAGAAGGGCCATCATCAACAAATCAACAAGCAACAAGTGCTGGCGACGATGTGGACAAACGGGAACCCTACTGCACTGTTGGTGGGAATGCAGACTGGTGCAGCCACTATGGAGAACAGTATGGAATTACCTCAAAAGATTAAAAATAGAACTGCCTTTTGAACCAGCGACTCCACTACTAGAATTATACCCGAAGAATCTTGAAACACCAATTCAAAAGAACTTATGCACCCCTATGTTCATTGCAGCACTGTTTACAATAGCTAAATGCTAGAAACAACCTAAGTGCCCATCTGTAGATGAGTGGATCAGAAAACTGTGGTACATTTACACAATGGAATACTATGCAGCAGAGAGAAAGAAGGAACTCCTGCCATTTGCAACAACATGGATGGAACTAGAGAGAATTATGCTTAGTGAAATAAGCCAGGCAAAGAAAGCAAAATACCATATGATATCACCTAATACAGGAAACTAAAGAACAACACAAACAAAGGAACTAAATAGAACAAAGAGCAGAATAGCAGTCAATAGGGGGGAGGGGAGAGGGAGAGAAGGGGGATAAGTAAGGGAAGGGTTTAGTCAAAGAACCCGTATAAAAGACTCATGGACATGGACAACGGGGAGGGATATGATTGCGGGAGAGGGGGTGGGTTGGGTGGGAGAGAGAAATTAGGGGAAAAGGGGACAACTGTAATTGAAAAACCAAAATTAAAAAAAAAAAAAAAAATCTGTCTAGTGAATTGAAACCAGTAAAAATTCACTGAAATATTTCAACATATTTTTCTGGAGATTATTAAAAGTGATTTCTATTGAAATAATTTATAAATGACAAAAGAATAAGAGCTAAATTTATTATAATTTTGAATTGTTGCAAAATGTTTTACCTTTAATGAATATATATCACATTAGCCATTATTCAGATTGCTTTGCTTCTAGAAAAATATAATCGACCTAGAGAAAGCCCGTCTGTGGGTATATAAAATTATGAAAACAATGGAAAACTAACCATATCAAGATCATCTTAAAACATGGACAGAAAGATAAGGGTTAACAGCCTAGGTAAGAAAAAATAATAATATTTATTGATCTGCAAGTAAAATATATACATTATCAATTGGTAGATCTAATTATTCCAAATACACCATCTTACTATTTTTAACAAAACTAAATAATACATATCACTATCACATTTAATGAAAGAATAAACAGAGGCTTGGAGAGAATTTGTTTATTACTAAAGCAAAGCTGCATAGGTAGTAATTTGCCAACATCTGGGTGTTCCTAACCTGCTTTTTCCTTTGCACTTCCACCACCTAATAGGATGAATAATGAGATCTGGGAAATGAGTCAAATCACTACAGACCTAACAAAAAGTTTTTGTTTTTTTTTTTAATAGCCACAATTTTAATAGTTGCAGCAAAAACACTAAATAATATAATGGCAGTATAGTTCTGGTATCAGTAATTATGTTAATGATACAATGTCTGTGGTGGAGGTAATTAGAATAATAATAGTAGTTAGGTAGTACTGATTGCATCAAACTAAATAGCATATAGTTTTAAATCATTGGTAATTCAGTTGGGAATATTTTGATCCCTTTCTAGAGTTTTATAAATGTAAATTCAATATTACATCCAAATATTAATATAAATTTTAGTATTGAATAATGAAACCATTATTATAAGCTCAATATCTAGTTTAAAGAAAAATAATTAAGAACATTACTCCTGCTAGAGTCTAAATTAATATGATACTCATATGTTTTCTCTTTTTATATATGAATTTCTATCAGCTTTCTTAATAAAAGAGAAGGCAACCCTGGAGAATTTTCCAATTCTGATACCATGTTCAAGTAAGCCATTTGTATTGAGTGAGAAATTCATTGATTTATATTTCTCATTTTTATAATATAGAGCTCTTATTTTTCTTTGATATAATAATTCCAATAAACACAGAGTTCTAAAGCTTTGAATATAATATGTGGTTTTGTCCTTGTAAAATTTTATTGTAAGCCAATTTATTATGTATCCCCTAGAAATTATAATTCTCATTTTTTATACTTCATATCAATATGTATTCTGTAAGGTTTTTTGTTGTTATTGTTACAATAATCTTTAATATTTACTCACCAGAATTAGCAAATATTGTCAAAGAAAGTTGTGTTGAAGACTAATGTGGTATTTGACATTGCTGATGAAACTATTTACTAAGGAAACATACAAGCTCAGAAGTCAGCTATCTCCTGAGCTATAGGAATAATATGCAATGGTCTTTCTGGTTTTGATGTGAGAAATGAGAGAACTAGAAGAGTCAAAGATGACATGCATTATTTTTGCTTGCAAGGAAGGAAAAACTTGAAGAAGGAGCAGATATTAGAAAAAAATAATAGTTTCATTAAGAACATTATTAGCTTAATATGCCACTTAGAATTCAAGGAGTTCTTAATTAAGCATTTTCATCTGTGAAACCAAAATATCTCTGAAATAAAATTCACTTGCTCATTGCATATGATTCTCTTACTTAGTGTCTTACTTAATTTAGAATTTCAAATTTTCTATTCCTAAATACAGATTATTATTTTATCAGTGCACATATTGATATTTTTGTTCCTTTTCACCTAGTTGCCTAGTTCATTATTTACAGTATACCAAGGACCTGTAACAAATATAGATCCAAATATGTACTAGCCAAACATTAACAGGCAGGTCTGGGATGTTAACTGGGAATTGAAGTCAGTAGGGTGACTGTGCTATGGGCTTTGTTCAATGGGCCAAGCTTCATCTTGTGTTTGCACGTCATTATATTTGTCCTTATCAAACTTGGCATCCAAATGAGGAAAGGGAAAACAAATGGAGGAGGCCCACAGATAGTTTGAAGTGCTGGCCTAGAATTAGCACTGTAGCTTCTGCTCCTATTGCAATAGGTGGAATTCAATCATATGGCTACATGACCACACGGCTACACCTAACACCAAGAGGGAAGGAGAAATTTTATTTAGAATTTTAATATTCAGAAGTAAAAAAAAAATTAAGTTATTCTTGTGGTTCCTTAGCAATAAAAAATCTTTAAAAATTAGTAGACTTGTGACCTACTTGCTATTGATTAATTTGTAATCAACCTTATTCAAAATTCTTTGTATTCCTTTCTTTTAATCATTTACAAAATGCAGCAGATGCACTAACCTCTGGCTCATATTTTAAAGAAAACTCTATGTTGGTCTTCTGTAGCTTATTGAGCTGAATTTTATTTTTCTTATTTTTGGAATACAGCTCCATAATGTTTATATCTTTGTCTTCGCAGTTATTTCCAAGTGGTCTGCTATCATAACTTTTAATTTTCTTTGACCTGAATTATTTCATATATATATATACATATACACACACATATATGTATATGTAAATAAATGCACATATATATATACCAGGATTTGATATATATTAGGGAATATATATTAGTATGTAATAATATATATACCAGTACTTGAAATTTTCTTTTGATTATTTAAAATTGTATTCAGCATTATTACAATGTGAGAATCTGTGATATGTCATTTCTACATTTAACTTGGTATGACAAAGTTTTGAAAATGTTTCGTGGCTTCGGGAAAAATATTTTTTCTTGATGTGTAGCATGGTAAATTTAATACAACCTTTAAGTGGCCTTTATTAATTACATAATGCAAATTCTTTGTATGTATTCTGTTTTATTCTGTCAAGGACTGATAACTTGTGAACTGGAGTTCTCTACTAAAATTGCTTTGGTTGACTTTTTTTTTCTAATTATTATATGCTGTGCCTTATTTCTTTATCATTTGGTATAGCTTTCATGTAAGTTTTATGTATTAAAATTGTAAGGCATTTTACTTTATCTTATCTGCTAATTATTCTTTTTTATATTACATATTTATACTGAGTTAAAGAATTTTTAGCAGGATTTGTTTAAAGTTAATTTTCAAACATATTATTTCACTTTGTCTCTAATAAATATCTCTAGTTATTATTTTATGTGATAAATCTGGAAATCTTTTATGTTTTACAGGTAATTTTAACAGATTCTTGTATTGTCATAATAGATTCAATCTTCTGTCTTATTTAATACTTTCTATTTTAGCTTTATTTTCTCATCCTTTTGTTTCCAGTAATATATCTGTTTAATGAATAATAAGTGAATATTTTTTCTGATTTTTAGTAGAAAATTTTAGGTTCATGTTCAACTTCTTTAATATTTTTAAATCTGTGGCTTTTATTCATCAGCTTTATTTAAGATTAATACTTTTTTTTAAATTTGACACTGCTTTTCTGTCTCTATGAAGTCTTTTCTATTAAGTTTTTAGCTTATCACATATAATTTGCTTTAAATTTCTTAGTATACTAGCCTCTCTAATCATGTTTTCAAAGACAGGTGTTTTCTAAAATTCCTTCCTGTTCCTTGCAATAATTCTCTCTCAAAGAGAATTATTCTCCTTCCATGGAGTTGTCCCTTTGATTTTATATTTCCGGTAATTTTACCCAGTTTGCATGTCTTTCTCTGTTGCTTATCCTTTTCTTTGTTTGCTAAGTAATCAGATGCATTAATATATTCTGTAATATGCTGTATGAGTCAAGAAAGGAAAAGTGAGAATGGTAACTTTACTTGGCTGAACTTCATCAATTCACAGATGCAGCAACAGGAGAATGAATGAGACCCAAAGGCGCCCAGAACAGGCAGACTTTCCTTTTTGCTATAAAATCATTTCCTGGATAACATTGTGGCAGCCTAGAACTATCACAGTCAACAATGTTCTTTGCCTTTTGATAGGTGCATTTGTCTATGTCTAGTGTACATAGAAGTAATCTTGCTCAGTATGATTTCCAATATCTGATGTGTGTTTCAAAGTGCTGGTGAGATTCAAATTAGTCTTCCAACACCTTGCTCCCACAAACCCTCTCATAGACACACCAAGTAAGGTCAGTGAGGTTTAGTTAGAATTTGGCCAGCTTTACCAGTAAGAACAATTAAAAACAGGGAGCTGTGGGTTAAGTCCTTTTGTCATTCTGGTTATATGTACATTCTCTTTAGTAAAAAAAATCCTTAAAGTATATAGACTATAGGTATCTTTTTCTCATTTTTTGGAGCTAATACAAATTTTTGAAAAACTAGAAGATAATAAGAATGGTTCCAGAGAGATGTCCCCAATCCCAAAAAGAAATTTGTTTCAGCATATGACTTCTCTGTCTCTGGTAAAGATAGATGTGCTATATGAGCCCATCTCTATGCCAGGTAGAAACTACAAGTCTTTCAAAATTCATTCCTAGTGCCTGAAGCAACCTCTTCCAGCTTTCTATTTTCAAAAGGTAATGAACAACGTGACATGCAGCCCAAATCTTATGAGCCGCATCTGCTCTCCTTGCCATTAGCACTCCCCTACAAATCAGGATTGTTTATGAGCATTGGCAGAACAGGATTTATTTCTTAGCAATGCTGTTGCTTCATGAATTGGAAAATTATTTTTTAATTCCTCATACTTCACACTTGTTTCATTATTTTTACTTTTATCAGAAGTTCCTCACATTTTCTAGAAGGTGAAATACACCTTTCATTAGTTTGCAATGCTCTTATGGATTTTACGTTATCCTGTATTTTGTTTATTTTTTTCTGCAGTTAGCACAACACTTGACATTTATTAAGTAGTAAAAATACTAGTAAATAATCATTTTTAATATTTTACATTTATGACTAAATTAAAGTGCACATTGTAGGCCAATGAAATGTGAAGAATACAAATCTGTATTTGAGAACAGCAAACGTTTATGACACTGAAGTTAGTGCAATAATACTGAAAACAATTCAGTGGTTCTCTTTTTAAATCTCACAATTTCAGAGTGTATAGTTAAAATTATACTTAAAGTTTTGTTTAATAACTCTTATATCTCTAGGACCTGAAAAGACTTACATTTAATTGCTTTTGGCTAATTTTACTGTGGCTCTGACCTTTCTCTCTGTGGAGTTGCAGAAAATGGATTTTGGGAATGATTCAAAATAGAAACAGAGGCATGGATACATGGAACAGAATGACAGCTGTCAGAGGGGAGGGACATTGGAGGGCTGGATGAAAGAAGGTGAAGGGATTTAGGGGGGAAAGGATATATATAATATAGACAACAGTGTGGTGACAGCTAGAGGGGAAAAGGGCTGGGAAGAATGTGGAGGTGGGCAAAAAGGGGAAATTGGGGGATGGGGCTAGAATGACACTTCTTGGCAGAATGGGCACATGTTGCAGTGTGCAGATGCTGTTTTGCTGAGTTGTATGGTTTTAAGCCTGTATGGTTTTGTGAATCGATGACACCTCAATAACTTCAACAAAAATAAAAATAAGAAGAAATAAAAATGAACACCCAAGAATTAAAAAAAGAAAGTTAATGGGACTTCAGTTTTATCTCAGTTTATTGGATGAAGTAAGTAAAACGCATGCATGAAAGGACTTTCTAGTAATTTTATAATGGGTAGTAAGATACCGTGGCACTGCATTTTTTTCCAAATTGTTGAGGTATTTCAAAAATTTAACAAGATAACAAAGATAAGTTAACAAAGAATTATTGTGAGGGCACAAATTTGCCTTTGTTCAGAACTTATAACAGCCTAGTATAGAGTTGATGTTGTCATTAACTATCTGTGGAATGAATTGCCCCATCATGTTGACTTCCCTAGATTTAATCACCAACAGTGAGATCTTACTGGGCAGTTTTCCCCAAGATATATTCTAATGCAGCTATGAAGTCATTATAAACTTCACTTTCTTCTTGTAATTAGCTTGAATTATGTAGAATAAGAAAGTATTTGTGTTGATACAAATTATGCAAATTTTTATGCTATATTGTGTCTGAATACTACCTTCTGCTGGTTTTCTGTTTCTCAAATAGTCCCCATGTCTCCACCCTGACAAAGTAATAACACGAAAAAGAAAAAAAAGGAGGTCTACTCTAAATCATTGTTTCATTTCTCTCTGCACATTTCAAGGTCATGTCAGATTATTTTGCCATTTTTTCAGGTACTTTGAGACATCACTATTAAAAATTAGTGTTTTCTCATTATTAAAAATTACCAAAATTTATTTACAATGATCAAAGGTTAGAAAGTGCTAAGAACAATATACCCTTGGGTATATACTGTCATATGAAAGATATTAAGTTAAAGATTGACTTTTTTTTCATTATTGATTTATGTATTTTCTGTTAATGATTGATATATTGAATGACTTACTTTTTAGTAATTGGACACATATAACTTTTATTGCTACAATTATGACAAAGAAAATATTTTCAAATAAAAATACTATTATTTTTTGTAAATCTACACACACAAAGGCACAGATGCACACACACAGTAAAAGAACTTCCTACTATTTTTGTTTATCCATATTTATGTTTTTGTTTATTCCTCTTTTGCACACTTCATACTATCTCCCAGCAGATTAATTAGAAGTGTAATGGAACTACTTTCATCTGAGTAGATAATCTTACAGTGTTTACATTTCTGTAGTATAATGTTTAGTTTCTAAATGTATGTAATTAACTTAGATAAAATGCTTGCACAACACTTTAGCTAAGTTATGGATTAATTGCTTATTTATTTAGTTAAAACTCAGATAAGATGAAATGTGCCATATAAATTTAAACACTTCAGTAATAGTAACTTTTTTCATAGCTGTAATTGTAAAAAAAATAGTATAAAATAGTTGTGAACCTGTCACATAAAAGTATTATGGGAAATAGAACAAAATAATAACAGTGACAAAAATTTATTAAATTTTACAATTCAAGATGTTGAAAAACTGCCAAAAATAGTTTCATGTTTCTACAGTACCTGATTAAATTCCTAACTTTTTCTTTATTTTTACATGCAAAATTAGTAACACATATCTCTTCTATTAAAATATATTTATTTTAAAAAATAAATGCAGTTAATTAAGTCTTTATGATTCATAACTTATAAAATTGGGTTTCCAAATTATTATAACAACTATATTGCCTTTTGAGAAACATGGTATTGATTTTCTAATAGCTATTAACAATGACATGGTACTTCAGCATTTTATATTCATAATAGCAACTATAATTTAAAATATAGCTATTCTGCCCAAATTTTAATTATTTTTGAGCAACTTCAATAAAATTAGAAAGCAAAGCATTAAAAAATAATACATTTGTATTAGTGTCTTTGTGCCTCAAAGCATATTCATTTGCTTTGAAACAGAATTTTATAATTGCAATTGTAAAATATTATTAAAATTAACAATCTGTGTAACCCTTGGGGAAAGTTCTATTCCGAAGTTGTAGATGGTTTTGTTAAATGAGACTAATTTTTATATACACATAAAAGCTTAAAATGTGGCCCACTTTTAACAAATCTCTTCTTGTTACAAACATATATTCTATTGACTTTATTTACTTTTTTCTGTAAAGATAACATATTTAATTGTAAGAGTGAATCCTTTGAAGTAGAGCTTGTATTATTTTCATGGTAAAACAAAAGCAAAATACACTCAAATACTTTTGTGCACCTGAAGAACTTTGAACAATGTGAATCATCAGATGCAGCCAAATAAAACATTGCTACAGTAAAATTACTCAAATTGCTCTGCTTTTTTGACATTTCCCGAGAGCCTGATTTTTCTCAGTGTAATGGAATACTTAAAGAAAATGAGTTTGCTCTTCTTTAAGAAGATGCTTTAGAGTAAATCCTGTTGAAGACATTTTAGGAATAGCTGTTAGTAGACACAATATAGCTGAAAACATATTCTTTAGTAATTTTGCTCTGCAGAGTGAACTTTTCCCTAGGGATGCCAAGGCCTCATCTCCCACTCCTACATAAGCATCACTAATACAGAAATATAGAAAAAAATGAAGTTGTTTTCAAGCTCACCATTTTACTAAGAAATGACTATAATTTTAAAGTTAATTTTTAATTACTCTTTAAAATCTGTTTTCATGTCAAGTTTTGTCCATGTCACTTTAAAAAAAAGAAAATCTGTGCAACTCAATATTTTTATCTTATAAATTAGCCTTTACTGGATCCTATTATTAACGTGATTTTCTCATTTAATAATCACCATACTTTTCAAAATCAATTTTTGGATATGATGAGTCCAAGTTTTATCACTGAAAATGGCTCATATATTTAAATCATACACACTTTTATTGGCTAATGATTTGCTATTTAGTATCTTCAGAAAATATTAGGAAAAAAAGGTGAACATATTCTTTTCAGAGGTGTAGAATAATTGTATTGCTTTACAGTCATCTACTGTTTTAGTAATTTAACTAAAATAAAGGGAATGAGTTTTATTTGGTATAACTTAATTTTTATGAGCCATGATGGCTCATAGTGATCTTCACTTATTTTCAAAGTCTGTACAACTATCTTTTAAACAGCCTGTGACAGATATTTATTTAACCTTGGTATCACAAGCCCCTGGTCCATAAATATATATATCAGTTTTTTCAATGATAGATAATGGCATTTGTCATTAATAGTGCTTTGTTGAGAAGGGTGAACTTGGTCGAAGAAACCCATGGTATTGGCATTAATGTTTCACACAACCCTGTGCCTGTAGCTCTTCCTTTTTTATGGGCCTACTGCAAAAGCACTGGGTAGTCAACAAGAAGGCTAATGATATTTACAAGATGTTATTATTTTGTCCACACACTTACTGAGCAAGTTTTCTAATGCAGAGTCTCTGACCAGCACTGACATAAAACGCGCATGAAGGTTCATACCTTTATGCCTACCCCAGTGTCATCTTCCCAGACTTTCTCGTTGATTATATTCTAGCCTCCTCCCTTGCAGGACCCTAAATAAAAGCTAAAACCATTGGCAACATATATAAAATGACCACAAAAGTTCCCCAAATATTTAAATACTTAGCTTGTTTCAGTGCACAGCTACATTAGGAAATGGCACTGCATTCCTTTAGAAAATGATTGGGAAATGATTGAGACCTCTAGACCTCAGAGCTCTCAACAATTAATTTACCATCAATGTTACTTTGATAAATAAACCCTACTACGCTTACAATAAAAGAAAATACATATCACTTATTCAATAATGGTTTAGTTAAAACTACTTTCATGATGTATTTTAGAAATAACTTTGATCTTCTGAAATCCAATTGCATTGATGATATTTATCCAGTAGAATTTGTTCCTCAAAACACTAGTATCAATAGTTTGTGATGGTTAAATCATAATAAATGTTTATATTCATAAGCCTGTATATCATTGCTGATAGTATCCCTAGAATGATTTCTTTCAACTGTACAGTTTTAAATTCAAAAGGTTTAGATGTTATGTAATCCTCCACCTTGTTCAATTTGCCCAATTCAGGTGACAGATATCAATTTTCCCATAATACAACCTATTGTGATTTCAGAAGATTCTAGTTAGAAGACCTTTCTAAACTCTTACTAAATCTACTTTATCTACTTTTGTATAATTTGCACACTTGTCCTTATTAAATTTTCTACAGTAATCCAGATTGTCTCTTCTGTCTCCAGTTTAAAAGCTGAGACAAAACTGAATGACTTTTTTTTTTAATTCTTCCACTTCCTTCCCACTTAACATCTATTCTGTTTTGTCTCATTAGTTATACCTTATTTTTTTTTAATGTATAATCTGACCACTGGTAACCAAGTTTATAGCTGCTTAGTTCAAGTCAGCATCTTCTTTTATCTGGACTACTTACTGAAGCAACTTCTAAAAGTTCTCCTTGCTCTTTCTGTTGCTTCATGCTTTATTGTCCACAGAAAAGCCAGAGGGCCCATTAATGAACAATTCAGCTTATGTTTTATTCTACCTCTACATTTGCTTTCCATTGTAAGTAAAGTAAAATGAAAACTCCTTGCCAGGTCCTTTAAGGTTCTATATGAATTAGGCTCTCGGTGACCCATCAACCTCATTATCTGCCATTCTTCCTGCTATGCTCTTATCACAGCAACTTTCTTGCTCTTTTCTTTGACACCTTAAGCAAATCACTAGAGCCTGGGAAAATGTTGGCCAGTTCTTTACATGGCTACTGTCATGAGCTGAAATGTGCCTCCCCAAAATTCATATGTTGAAGTCCTAACCCCTCAGTACTTTGAAGTGTGACTGTATAGAGATAGGATCTTTAAAGAGATAATTAAGTAAAAATGAGATTAGGGTCAGCCATAAGCTAATATTACTGGTGCCTTTATAAGAAGAGGATATAAGACAGACACACACAGAGCGAAGACCATGTAAAGGCAGAGAGAATTCAGCCATTTATGAGCCAAGGAGAGCAGTCTCAGAAGAAACGAACTCTCTAACATCTTAGTCTTGGACTTCTATCTTGCAGAACAGTGAGGAAATAGAATTTTGTTGTTTAAGTCACCAAGTCTTTGGTACATTGTTAATAGCAGCCGCAGAAGACTAATACAGTTATCATTACTAACACAGTCTCATTATTTTACTGTTGACTCATAGGTCACCTCCTCAGAAAGGCCTTCTCTAAATACAATGTCAAACATAGTCATACACCCTAGTCACTCATTTCCTCATACCCTTCTGCCTTTAATAACATGTATTAATGTAAAAATTTTGATGTTTTTAGTATGTTTATTGTATGAATGATTTTAAGATCATCAAGAATAAGACTTTGGCTCTCTTATTCACTATATCCTATCCAGTGGTGCATGCTGAGTAAATAATTGTTGAATAAATGCCATGTTAGAAAATCATTGTTCTCTACTTCCACTATATGTTTTATTTTGTCTTCTTCCGCAGTAAAAATCTTCAATGCTTTAATCTTTAATCTTCTTTCTAATATCATTCTGTCCAGAAATTTGGGCTTTATGTTTAATTTTTTTTGAAATAATACTTAAAATGAATTATTTTTAATTTACTTTGACTATCACTAAGACAATCATGGCTATCATTTATAGTAACGTACATAAATTCACACTTACAGTTTGAATTTTGTTAATGCTTTTTATAATAAACTTAAAACCTAACATTATATTTTCATTTTAACTACTGATGTTTAAAAATATGTAAAATACAAAATACATTGGTATTATTAAATTGAACTCAGTTTTACCCAAAATCTGAAGTTTTTTATATAATTAACAATTTCTTTTTTGAGAAATTACATTTTTATTAAATTTATTTGTTGGACTGGCTAATAAAATTATGTAGGTTTCAAGTGTACAATTCTATAATACATTATCTGTATATTGCATTGTGTACCGACCACACAAAGTCAAATCTTCTTTCTTCTCTACAGGTAACCCCCATATAACACAATTGTTAGGTTCCTAACAAATGCCATGTTATGTGAATCTGTCTTATATGAAACAAAGAACTAGTACCAAAAGGATGGTTAAGGTTCCAGAAACTAAAAAAAGATACTATTATATTTTTATAATTAAGAGAAATATCTCTGTTAAAGCAATTTTTCATCAAAAGTATTACATATTAATATAAATTAAGTAATGTTTTCTTCATCATCACTACTAAGCTTCATTAACTGAATGTGTTTCCTTTTTGAAAAGATATCCTCATCCTCAACTTTCTTGAGCATTATCTTGATTTCTATGCCCTACTTTTTGCAAAAAGTCTGTTATTTTAGATTGCTCGCTTTTAGCTGAGAGATCTTTATAAATTTTGTTACATGGTACTAAGCACTTTTGAAGTTCTCTCTTAAACTTTGTGCTCCTTTCAGTTCAAGGATCTTCATTTAAGAACTATGACTCTAAGTCTAGGCCTTTCTTTACTCTTTTTAGAGTAAACTGTTTAACTTCTTCATTTTCATCAGTGCTATCATCCCCTAAGTTATCTTGGCACATTCCAGATGTCATTTCCACCAAAATTGTGTCATCAGTTTCTTCTTCTACCAGCAATTCTTGGGTATCTTCTACAGTCATATCGTGTTAAGGTGAAACCGTGTTATAGAAGCACCGTGTTATATGGGGGGGCGAGGGGGGTACCTGTATATATTTGGCCCCTTTACCCTTTACTACCCACCCTCCATCTTCCTCTCTGGTAACTACCATACTGTTGTTTGTATCTAAGAGGTTTTGTTTGTTTGTTTCCCTTGTTTGTTCATTTGTTGCTTTCAGTTTGATATCTTGCTAAGCGAAATATGTCAGACAGGAAAAGTTAAGACCCACATGATTTCACTACTATATGGTATATACAAACTGATAAAGAAAATTAATTGGCAATTCCTGAAGCTTACTACTTTCATTATACCACTCTTGAAACATTTGATTCTTCTTTGACATTTTTATATATTTTTAATTTTACGCTTAATATTATTTTGTATTAGTTTTAGGTGTAGAGCATAGTGGTTAGACAATCATATACTTTACAAAGTGTTCCCTCTGGTATTTCCAGACCCCCCTGGCACTATACAAAGTTATCACAATATTATTGATTATAATCTTTATGCTTTCCCTGGCTGGTTTGGCTCAGTGGATTGAGCGTCGGCCTGCGAGCTAAGTGTCGCTGGTTCGATCTTCCAGTCAGGGCACATCAGAGAAGGAAAACTCTGACTCCAAAAAACCTCCACTGCCTTGCGGCATACCTCTTCAGGGGAAAGGCTAAGGGAGTAAACCCCGACAGAAAATCCGGAGCCGGAGTCCCTAAGGCGGTTTGACGTTGTAGTCAACACCGGCAACTCCTGCGGCGCACCTGAACCCAAGCTGTATTGACTCCGTCTTTCCCTTGGACCCTTCAGCTGTGAAGAGAGGGGGGGGTCTGCTGCATGGGCAACAGCAGACCCTCCATATCACCCTGCCCAGGCTCTGTAGCTTCAGCTTCACTGGAGAGGACACTCCAGCGTCATCGCAAGATGTCGATTCAACACGGGAGGAGACAGATACCGTGTCACTCCCGAGTCGGACTGCACAGCCATTCTCGGCGGTGCAGATAGACTCTTAAGAAGCTACACCATCGTCTCTCGAGACGGACGGCTGCCGACGAATCTTTATGCTTTACTTTACATCCTAATGGCATTTATAACTACCAATTTGTACTTCTTAAGCCCTCCAGCTTTTCACCCACTCTTGAAACCATCAGTCTATCCTCTGAACTATGAACCTGTTTATATTTTGGTTTTAATGGCTTATTTTGTTCTTTAGTTTTCAGATATAAATGAAATTATCTGCTATTTGTCTTTCCCTAATTGACATTTCATTTAGCATAATATTCTTTTTTATGTTCTCATAAAGGGTAAGGTTTTATTCTTTCTTATGGCTGAGAAATACTCATATATATATATATATATATATATATATATATATATATATATATATATATATATATATATTATACCACTGCTGTTTTATCCACCCATCTATTGATGGGTACTTGGATTGCTTCCATAGCTTGGCTATTGTAAATAACACTACCGTGAACATAGAGGTGCATATATTCTTTGAATTAGTGTTTTGGGTTTCTTCACATATATCTCCAGAAGTGGAATTGTTATGTGATAAGGCTGTTCCATTTTTAATTTTTTGAAGACCTCCATATAGTTTTTCATAGTGGTGCACCAATCAACATCTTCACCAACAGTGTATGAGTTGCATGTGGATTCCTTTTCTCCACATCCTCACGAACACTTATGTGTTGATTTATTGATGATATTCATTCTGATAGATGTGAGCTGATAACTCATTGTGGTTTTAATTTTCATCTCTCTAACATTCATCATTTTTTCATATGCCTATTAGCCATCTGTATGCCCTTTTTAGATAAGTGTCTATTCAGGCCCTCTGCCCACTTTTTAATTGAATTGTTTGGTATTCTGGTTTTGAGTTGTATGGGTTTTCAAAATAAATTTTGGATAGTAACCCTTTATTAAATGCATCATTTGAAAATATCTTCTTCTATTTAATAAGTTGTCTTTTGTTTGTTGATGGTTTCCTTTGCTGTGAAAAACTGTTTTAGTTTGATATAGTCCCACTTGTTTATTCTTTCTTTGATGTCTCTTGCCTGAGGAGATAGGTTAGAAAAAACCCTGCTAAGAGACATGTCAGATATATTACTGCCCATGTTTTCTTCTAAGATTTTTAGGGTTTTGAGTCTTCAATTAAGTCTTTAATTCATTTTGAGTTTATTCTTGTGTATAGTGTAAGTTGGTGGTTTAGTTTCATTTTTTTCATGTATCTGTCTAATTTTTTAACATCATTAAATATTTTTATTTTTAAAATATATTGATTTATTGACTTTAGAAAAAGAGAGAGGAGAGGGGAGAAAGAGAGAGAGAAACATTGATTTGGCAACACATTAATTGAATATGCTGTCTTTTCCCCATTGTATGTTATTCCTTTTTTTTATTTTTTATTTTTATTTTTGGTCAAAGATATAGGAGTGAGTTTATTTCTGAGCTTTCTATTCTGATCCATTGATCTATATATATTTTTATGCTAATACCATGGTGTTTGGATTACTATACCTTGTAATATAGTTTAATACCATGTAGTGCGATTTCTGCAACTTTATTCTTTTTTCTCATGATTGTTATGGAATGTTGTCCCAGAAGTCCCTTAAACTATCTTAAGTTTTTTTTTTTTTTTAGTTTGTGATTGGCTGTTTTCTCCTACCTTGTTTTTCAAATCATTGATTCAGTCCTGTGCTTCATCCAATCTGATATTGATTTCTTCAATTGTATTTTTTCATTTTAAATAGTGCATTCTTAATTTATGACTGATTCTTTTTTATAGTTTTTATGTCTTTTTTAATGCTTATTACCTTTTTGTTGAAGTTCTCACTGAGTTCATCCATTCTTCCTCTGGGTACCTTGAGTATCATTATAATCATTGTTTTGAACTCTTTATCTCGTAGAGAAATAACATTCTGAATCATTTCATTATTAATCTCATTTTATGTCACCTCTTCCTTATCCATTAAATATAGATATCTCCAATTTGCCAAGTGTTAATTGGAATATTGGATGAGTATGCCAAACTGGAGATGACACTAAGAAGTGTTAATTCCTTTATTGATACTATATTTGGGGGGAAATTTTTTAACCCCTTTATTTTTAACTACCTTGGAAATTTGACAAATACATGCTACCTTCCATTGTCTACTGATATCCAAAAATTTTACCAATTCCTCAAATCTTTAAGATGGTTGCCATGGATGTTTTTGACTTTTTTCTGTGTATTATTTTCTCCATAAACGGGCAACTTAACAAACAGTAAAATGGATCAGTTTTATGAGGTATTTACTGAAGTATGCCCAAAGATGATTTATAATGTCTGGTTATTCCAAGCTACCCTCATAAATCTCAGTAGCTTTTTTGTCACAAAATGCCAAAATATTTCCTTAGATTATATACTTCAGAGCTTCTACTAGTGTCTTTAAAACCTTGATAAGAAAGGGAAAGATGGAGAAGTGATGGGATTCTGAGAAAAGCAGGAAAGTAGGCATTTAGACTCAGAAAGATGGGAGTTCAAAGATTTTTTTGTCTTGAGCAGCTAAGAGAACTGGTTTAAATCAAATGTGTTTATATATTTCAGCTATAGCATAAATAAAACAAACTGGCATATGAATTACTCTGAAAATATAGATACTATGCTTGAATTTTTTAACATATTGCTTGAAAATTATAAATGTATAATACATGGTTAATATTTTTTCATTTAGAATGAGATAAAATGGCATATTGGACGGGTCACATGATATTTTTGCTTGTTATAACTATTTTTCTCAGAAACCTCATGCTTCATGCCATAATCAAAAATCTCTGTTGAAGAATTTGCACATTTTGATTTTCATGCTCTGTAGGACATGGCTTCTCTACCCTGCCCAAAATAAGAAGGATTGACATTCATAAGCTGACCCATGAATCTATGAGTTATAACACAATCCAACAGAAGTATAATACTTTATAGTAAATCATGATTGCCCGAACTAGTCAGTTCTTTTTTTCAATTTTTAAATCACAGAATACCAAAAGAAAGGGAGGCTGTATTAAGATACTGAAAAGAGGAAGGGACAGTAGCCATTATTAGTAAAATACAAATTATGAATAGATACCATAAGTAGAGTAGTAGACATAACGAAGCAGAGTTTTCCAACTAGAGAAAAATACTTGGGGAATTTAGTTGCCAATCATAAGCAAGGCAATACAGGCAGACCCAGATGCAGACAAGGAGAATCTTAGTCACAAGCTTAGCAATCCACTGGAATAGGCTGTCAACAGCATGCTTTAAATTGCTAAAATGCTGCTATATTTTGAATGATGAAGAAGTGATATTTCACTTTCTCATGAAACTCAGTTTTGTGTCTGCTCAGATTTTCATGTCTCTGTTATTTCCATGGACATTTATCTCTAATTCATTATCTGAACTAACCTGGATGCATTTCTGATTTTTGTAGGTGGCAATTTGAAATCAACTAATATTAGTATATGTCATTTATACATTAATTTAAAATTGTAAATATATGTTATTTTAAATCAACTAGTTTAGGCTCCTTAGTTTACTGATGAACAGTTGCTTTTACTCTTGCTCACTGAGCTAGTTGAACACAGACAATGCTAAACTTGTTTTTTGTTTTTTGTTTTCAGTTCAGGGCTTTTTCTTTATCTTCTTGCCTTCTTTATCCCATGATGCTCAGAGTCTCCAGACTTAAATAAAAAGTTCATTGCTCTCTTGACTTTAATTCTCTACTGTTTTTTTAGTTTTGATTTCCTTTTTTCCTTTTATATTTTAATATTTTTTATTCTTTAATATTTCTTTTACCTTATCTGAAGAGTCCCATTCTCAACTGTAAATTTTAGCATAAAAAAATCTACAAATTTCTTCTATCCAAAAGAACAATTTCCTTTTGTGACTTTTTTAATGTTTAGAAATAATAAAAAATTAAGTTGTTGTATCAGAAATTAAATTTGACAGTATTTCACAAAACCCAGAACAAAACACAGAGCTTGAGAATATGAAATAAGTTGGAAAATATATAAACTATTCAGGTTGTATAATGGCCAATTAATATGAGTGCAATAAGTAAAGGGAGAAAATGAAGGGGGACATTATCAAGGCAATTTTTTTTAAAGAGTGTTTCTGAAAATGAAGATGTTCCTGCAACTTAAAATTGAAAGGATTCACTGAAAATAAAAAAAAGATAAATAAAAAGAGAAAAAATAATAATCACAATACTTGTACTTGTGACTTATAATAAACTCAGGCAGCAAATCAAATACTGCACTACACCTAGAGTTTGAGACATCATAACCTGTACGTAATATTACTTAAGTCACTTAGAATAATTGATAATCCTTAAGGTTTTCAAATTTTTCTTCTGAAAACTCATGGATTTATTCATTTCATAATGCTTCTGAATCTAAGTGAAATGTTTTAAAATTAGCTTATCTTAGTTAATAATACCTACACAGGTAAGAAAACAACCAATCAAGGGTATAGATTTCCCATATTTTTACAATTACACTTAATTCCACCTACGCCCACAATCTCACTGTATCATGTCCAGATTATAATGAAGATCTTGATTTTTTTGTTTCCAACATTACCCTACTCAATCATATTTTCACTTATATTTCTGGATGACTGATTATAAAACAATGTTCTATGTTTCCACGATTCACTATTTCCACCCCCAAGTACCTTTGCTTTCCAAGCTTCTTTATAATCATTCCCATTGTTACCTATCTCCATATCTCCCACCATATGGTGCTCCCCAGCATAGGCATTGTTTTAAAAATGCTGGTAGCTCCTCAATGCCACGCCATCCTTCTCTTGCACTGTCACTCAGTTTCCTCCTGTTTGAGGAAACCTATCTGATTCATGAATCATTTCTTGACAACTAAGTCCCAAATCCATCTTACTAATTGTCAAACATTTGGTTTTTATTTAAATTATCTTTATGACCAGGCTTAAATATTTAGTATGTATCTCCATAGAAATGCATAATAAAAACAACAGAGAGAGACAGTATACACCTTTGATACTTCACATGCCATGGTCCAGACATTTTATTATACCCTTTTAATTTATCAGAGATATTAATGTATAATAAGAAATAAAAGTAGATGGAAATATCTAAGTAGCTTTAATTCATTAAAATTATCTTATTATTTTACATTGGTCTTAAAAATATGTTTTTTGAATATATCTTTTAGGGCAAAGACAACAAAAAATAAACAAATGGGATTCTAATAAACTAAATATCTTTTTCCCTTCAAAGGAAAATATCAAAAAAGAAAAAGGCAACCTACTTAATGGAAGAAGATTTTGCAAATGATATATCCTAGGGATTAATATCCAAAGTATATAAAGAACGTATACAGTTCAACATGAAGAAAAACAGTCTGATTAAACAACAGGCAAGAAACCTGGTAGACATATAAATGACCAAGAGACATATGAAAAGTTGCTCAACATCACTAGCCATCAGAGAAATTCAAATCAAAACCATAATGAGATATCATCTCACACCTGTCAGAATGGCTATCATCTGTAAATCAAGAAACAAGTGCTGGTGAGGATGTGGAGAAAAGGGAAATGGTATACACTGTTGGTGGGATTGTAAATTGGTTCAGTCACTGTGGAAAAGTGTGGAGGTTCCTCAAAACTTAAGTGTAACTGTCACATGACTCAACAATTCCTCTTCTGAGTATTTATCCAAAGAAATAAAAACAAATTTGAAAATATATGTGCACTCCTATGTTTATTTCAATATTAGTTATAATAGCCAAGATATGGAAAAAATCCTAAATGTCCATTGATAGACCTGAATAAAGTGTCTGTGGTTCATTTATACAATGGAGTATTACTCAGCCATAAAAAAGAATAAAATCTTGCCATTTGCAACAGCATAGCTAGACCTGAGGGCATTATGCTAGCTGAAAAAAAGTCATACAGAGAAAGACAAGTACCATATAATTTCACTTATATGTGGAATCTAAAGAGCAAAAAAGAAACAAACAAAAACACCAAGACAGAAATAAACTCATAGAAATAGAGAACAAACTGATGATCACAAGATGGGGGAGATGGATAAAAATGATTAAGAAATATAAATTATCAGTTATAAAATTAAACACAGGCACATAAATATAGCACAGTGAATATAAATATAGTCAACAACATTATAATAACTATATGTGGTTATTATAATAACTGATGGGCATTAGACTTATCTGGGTGATCACTTTGTAAGTCATATACATGTCCCATCACTATGTTGTACACCTAAAAATAATATAATGTTGCATGTCAATTTCATTGGAAAATAAATTAATTTATAAGTAAATGAATAAAATTAGCCTATATATTTTCATTATTAAGAATAAATTTATGAGAAGTTTTATTCAAACTAGTTTTTATAACAATGAAAAATCCCAGGTACCTGTTATATAAGAATTATTCTCTATCTTGAACTGCTTATACTATATGCCATTACTGCATCTTACCCTGAAAAGACCTTTTTGCTTTTGAACCAGCTAATGTTTCATTTTCAAGATAATTCTAATTAAGTATTAAATTTTGGTAAAATAGAGGGCAGCACCTGTCATTTGACACATCCTAATGGAAGAAACACCTGCCTGCCTTTCATTTAGTATCAGTTAATAGATTTTTTCTACATTTTAAAAATGTTTAAAAAATAATTTGTGATATATAAACTACAATTTATAATATCTACTAGGAGATGAAAATATTCTTGTGAAAAAGTTAAAATGATTTTTTTTTCACTTTATTGCTCTCCATTCCCCTTTTTCATGGCCCTTCATTTTTTTTTTTTTTCCTTTTCTAAATTTTAATACTGGGTCATGGATCTCATGGCGTTGTATTTCAAAATAATTTATTATTTTGTTTACTCTTGTTTCTTCCTTGCTATCAGTTGTGAAAGTGTTCCAAATGACTTGAGCACATGCTATGAGAAAAGTTTTGACGCAACTAGCTGGAAGTTCACATTAAGTTGGAACCATTGAGGAGTGTATGATTGAGTGCCAATGGGACAGGTTCTGGCATGGTCATATATTGTCTCCATTTTGTGCATTGTTTCATTTACGTTTGCCTTGCCATGGTATTATGCGAATGGCCAGAAGGCAGAGGCTGCATATTAGATGCTTTTTGTACTTCCACTCTTTCTAGTACAGTTTAATGTGACATAAAATAAAAAATACTCCTTCTCTTCCTCTCCTTGGTCATGAAACTCTCTGTAGCTAATCCTTCTAATACTTCTCCTATACCTGTACAAACACTTGAAAGCATAGATATTATAAAATAAAAATGAAATATATGCACATTCATATGCACACATATATACATAGCTCTATAACTTTTTGTTGTTTTTAACCTTATAATAAATGTAAATATGGACAAATTCTTGTTTTCACTATTTTTTTCTGGAGAAATTAAAGCAATAAAGTGAGCTGCAGATGGAAAATAAAGGGAAAGAAAAGACAATAGAATATGACAGAATAAAAAATACAATATAAGGACCTATAGTTGTAAGGATACCTTGGACTTAGCAATGTCATCTTGTTTTCTATTATTTATTTGCTCTTTTTTGCTGTTTTTTAAATTTCTTAGTTTTGCTGGAGTCATTGAAGATTTTGAGGTAGCAGCCATTTACTTTTACTTGAATAATTTAGAATTTATACACATAATTTCTTTTTCTCTCTGAGTTGTTATTAAACTAATTATTAAACAACACATTTAAAATAGATTTTTCATGAATATTCAATGTTAATCAGTGTCTATAGATAATTTCCAAAAAGACAGGCACCTCTTCTGCAACTCTCTCCTCATTGTTCTCTAATGCCTACCACACATTCCCATGTTGAGATCACTTAACTTTTGTTAATTTTTACAATATAATGTCACAAAATTACTTGAACATATTCTAATGATTTGATACTTTCATTGTTCTCCACTATTCCTTTGTGGAGTGTAAATTATTTATAATGGATACTCTCAGGTGTGCATAAATGTAAACATATTTATAATTAGATTAATTTTTCTATCAAGACAACAATTCTAAGCAAAGTAAGAAAAAACCCTATCACTTCCAGGTAAACTTGGTCAAATAAAATTTTGAATTTTTTTCCAATGTTTTTCTTGACTGACTTAAATATTAATAACCAGGGCTAACAGACTAATAGTTGACTAATAGTGGAGACAAAGGAGTGGGGAATAGAGATTATATTCTTTAAAATACTTTGGGCATACAGAATTGTAAGAGGTTACCCAAGATTTTGCATCGAACTACAAACTACTGAATAAAAATTAAGTTGTTAAAATAATTATAACTACTGAAATGGAAGTGTATTATTGTTATTTTTTCCATTCACTTGTCAATTGTAGAAATATATTTTATATTTACTGTTGTTCCTTACTAAGATATCTATTTTTTCCTCAGCGATTCATTAAAATAAATACTGAGTATCTGCAATATTCATTATTACTTTGTAATACATGGTTGCTACTTTTGATATGCTTAGTCTTTAGTTAGTGATAACACTTTGAAAACTTAATTAATAAGGGCTTGAGTGTAGTTCAGAACACAATGAAAAAAAAATGTGAACATAGATAACTTGCCATCACACTGTTAGTTACACAGAGGGTGAACATTAGTGGAATTCCAAAGAGCGGAGACTATTTTCCCTCATAGAGAATAACTGTTGGAAACAAAATATAAACTTACATTGGTTATCAAAGCACTCAGGTAATGTGTTAACTTTAAAAATACATGCACAAGCTAACATTTCTTACAGATCTTAAATGATTCTGGATTGATCTAGACTTAGTAAACATTAGTTTAAACAAGATTCAGAGCTAGAGTGATATATCTGTTCATCTGATCTATCCTATCTATTAATATACCATAGAGAGAGGTGAAACAACAGAGATAGACTGGATTACTAAGGTCTTGATATGTTACTTTAATTTACATTTCCTTATCATAAAAATTCTATGTAAATTTAAATAAAATATACTCTACTGAATAATTATATTAAGGCAAATAGTTAAATCATGCCAAATTTGAAGGATGGTGAGTTTACACTGACTGAACTGTTTTACTTCTAAGATCAGTTTTCCCAAGGTTTTGATGATTGATCTAGAGTAGATGGTTTTATAGAGCTGATAAATTATATTTTGGATTTAGGGAATCTTTTTCTTCTTCCAATAGCACTGAACTTTATAAATGCTGGCAGTATCTTATGAATGGTAGAGAATGTCATAGAAAACAAAGCAATTCCAGCAACAAAATAAGAAACAACAACAAAGAGCTTCTAAAATCACATTCAGTATGTGATCTTAAAAGAACTATAGGTATGATTTTCCAACTTCTCATATAGACTTCATTTTTGGGAAAATGAGATAATATTAAAACAATAACTCAATGAGTAACATTTCCTATTCTAAATAACATGTACTAGAAAACATATATCTGGGGTTTGCTATAAAGGAAGGAGAAAACGAAGAGAATCATGAGAAACACCAGCAAGAGATATATTAGAAAATAAACACATTTCTAATGGTATTTCCTATTAATACAAAGAAAAGAAAGGAAAACTCATTAACCACAGACAACTCATATTTATATCTTCCATATTATTTACTTATTACTTGAATCAATAAAAAAGCTTTATTAAATATTTACTATATAATCTACTACTAGTGACAAGAGAATGATTGGAAGAAAAGTAAAATATGTAATATATTCTTTCACCGTAAGAATCCTGACCAAAACAGTTTACTAAAAATAATTAATTTGTCCAGTTAGATAATAAATATTTTGTCTCAAATTTTATAATTAATTATTGAGTGCATATATTGCAGCTGGCTTGGGGAAAGTGATAGGTCAGAACAAAAAAAACTTTCATATTAAACCTAATTGGTAAATGATAGCCATAATCTCAAACATAATCTTCAGAAAAAATACTCTCTAGTTTTATTCCAAAACCCCACAAATTTCTCTACACATCATGAATTTATGATGTGCATGATGCTGTATCCAGTACAACATGCTTTCCAAATAGTTTTAAATTCCGTGAGTGATATGTATTTTTCTCAGATTTATCAAATTCTGGATGATGCTAGTTTTAGGTTTAGTTTCATATTTATTGACTGGTATTGTTTGATATTTCATTTTACTTTGCTCTTATAAATTTAAGAACCAAATTCTCTATTTTAAAGCATCATTCTCCTGTTTTGAATATGTTAACAGTAAAACATTTTTTTTCTGAGTGATTTAAAATTTAATTCTGAGTGCTAATTATTTCTACAGTGTTTTAAGTTATGTGTTTGTTTCTTTCAATGTGTGAAATGATGTCTCAGGAAAACTTACTGTCATTTCAATTTCTGATGTCAAGTTCAATTTCTTTCACCGGTTATGAAGAAGTAACAAATCTCCTCCTAAGTAAGATCCTACCTGATTTTGCATTTGAAATAGATGTACAATAATCTCTGTCTTCCAAAGTGAAAGTGCAATAAAAATCAGTACTCCTTAGAGCTTTGGGAGATGAAGCAGCTATTGACTTTTCCAGACAGTGGGGCTAAGTCATCCACACATGATAAATACTTTTCTGTCAGGTCTACTTATCCTTCAAGATAGACTTCTGTGAACATTTAACCTGAAACGTAGGTGTTTTGCTTGGTTAAAAAAAAAGTTTTTAAAAATGGTTTTATACTTAAAAATTTACTTCAGATAAATAAGTGTAGTTCAAAATTGAGATTTTTACAGGTCTTGATAACTTTTTTCATGTATTCACATTAATTGCAAGTTTAAAGTTCTAATTAAAGGAACCTTGAATTTTAAAATTTCTAGTTCAAGCATTGATAAATGGGGATTCTGTGATTTTCTTTCTTTTTCTTTTGGTTTAGTTTAAGGAACAAGTTGACAATTCAGATGAAATACTGGCATATATTTAACACTATAGAACAAGAATAAGTCAGAACAAAAGATAATATTTATACTTCTAGTATTTATATTTTAGAACAGGTAATATGAAACATGTTAACATAAAAATGTTTCATAGATTTTGTAACCTGTAACTCTTCTATTTAGAGAAAAAGTATTGAATAACATTTCATATATTTCTGGTTTGGTAGCTATTATTCTTATTTATATTGCCAAATTACCTGAATTTTGCCTAAAATTGCTCTTAGTAAATGGATCCTTATTTCTGGTGCCTGGCAAAACCAAAAGAGAGCAGATTTCTTAATGAAGTCATTATGCAAGTCATGTGCTAGAAAAGTTCCAATACATTTAATAATAGAGAAACTACTTATTTGGCTGACTAAAAATATGCATCATAAAAATTGTCCTATGTACCTTCCTTGGAATTTGGAATTCTCTTGGTTGTAATTGAGAAAATGCTATTATGATTGGATTCTGTTCAGTAAATGTATTTTAGGGCAGTAATCAGCTGATGATAATTTTTCTTTGTGTGCAAAATTTAAAACATTTATCCCCATGTGGCCACTTCCATGTGTTAGATGGAGATTCTGGAATTGCACATGACTTTCCAAGGTTGTATGACTCCTGAAGAAGCACCAAGAGCCTGCAGGCCCTGCCGGTCCACAGCATGGCACTCAGAGTACCACTGCTGAGCAACTGGAAATTAGCAGCTGCCTTAAATTAGGCAAATAATTTTTCTGTCAAATATCCTTAAAGACAACAGTAGTCATTAGGCACTAACACCAAAAAATATTGTTTGTGTCTTTTTCTATCTTGTCTTCCAAGATAAAATTTTAACAGTAAGAAGTTAAACACATTTGTGGTGAGCTTACAGAGACCTTGGTATATGGTATTGTAAAGTAATGTAATCTTTTCACAAAACAATTTGTGAAAATATAAAGATGTCATATTCTTAAACTATTATTTCTGGAGAGTAGTTTTAATTAACAGGATAAAACAATACATAAAAAGATATTTATGTCAATGTTATATATAAGTTCAAATATTTAATTAACCTGAATTATTCATAAAATACAGTATATAAACTTAGAAAATGATATATTATTATTGCTATTATTATAATTATTGTAATTCATCCATTTTTAAATGAAGAAAATTGTTTCTGAGCATAAAAATGTTTCTGGTACAATTTTTAACTAGAACAAAGCAAAATGTAAATTACATTAATTTATTCTTTTACTTCCAGAAGTATTTATTGCATGTCTAATGTGTCAATGTCAAAAAAAAAAAAGCAGTGAGAAAATGAGAAAAAACATACACAAAGAGTTGATTAATTACAACAGTACTGAATAATACTGGGGAGAGCGACAGGGAGCCCTACGTGGTGTAACAGGATGACCTAACTGAGCCTAGGACACAGACAGGGCTCCTGAAACAGGAAAAAGGGGAGAATGGGTGCTGGTGATGGAGCTGTAACACCTTTTGTGTTAAGTGCTGTGGCAGCAAGCAAGTGGCTTGGGCTTCTTCTCCTGCCTCTGTCTAGGGAAAGGATCCTTTAATCTACAGCTTAATGTGCAAGGAAACATAAAGAGATTCAAAGACAGTACACTATCTGAGCCATTATAAGAGCAAATCCCTATTATTCTTCACAGGAGCACAGTGCATAATATTTTACCAAATGACCACAAATTTCAAGGTCTCACACTCAGGAAAGAAAGAGAAAAAACAAGATAAAATAAAGGAGGAAGACACATAATTATAAAAATCATATCAAGCCCTGGCCAGTGTGGACCGGTGGATTGACCCCTGACCTTCAAACCCAAAGGTTGCCAGTTCAATTCCTGGTCAGGGCCCATGCCTAGGTTGCGATCCAATCCCTATCCCCAGTTAGATGTGAATGAGAGGCAACCAATCAATGTATCTCTCAACTGATCAATAAATAAAATCATAATCAAGGAAGTGTTATCATTATAAATCCAGCAGAGCAAGCATCTGTGTAACAATCTTATTTTTAATAACAAAAGGAAGGATAAGAATGAAATATCTACCAATCTATTAAGTGAATAGCTTAGTTTCAGATATATATTTATTTCTAAAAACAGTATTTAATATATTTAGCAGTATATAACACACCCAGAGAAGGAAAACTCTGATTCCAAAAAACGTCCGCTGCCTTGCGGCATACCTCTTCAGGGGAAAGGCTAAGGGAGTAAACCCTGACAGAAAATCCGGAGCCGGAGTCCCTAAGGCAGTTTGACGTTGTAGTCAACACCGGCAACTCCTGCGGCGCACCTGAAGCCAAGCTGTATTGACTCCGTCTTTCCCTTGGATCCTTCAGCTGCGAAGAGAGGGGGGGTCTGCTGCATGGGCAACAGCAGACCCTCCATATCACCCTGCCCAGGCTCTGTAGCTTCAGCTTCACTGGAGAGGACACTCCAGCGTCATCGCAAGATGTCGATTCAACACGGGAGGAGACAGATACCGTGTCACTCCCGAGTCGGACTGCACAGCCATTCTCGGCGGTGCAGATAGACTCTTAAAGAAGCTACACCATCGTCTCTCGAGACGGACGGCTGCCGCCGCCGCCGACGACGACGATATAACACACAAGTGTGTAGATATTCACATTTACCAATAGTATCACATATACTTGGTATGCACAGAGATACAACACGGTCATTGTGGAGCTTATTTACTTCCAATTGAAAACAATTATCCTGCATACCAACTTTCTTTCCACCCAACTGAAAGCTAGGAGACAAGTAATAAAGGGAAATTTGTTTCAATATATTATTTTTACTTTTTGAATTTTGAATCATGTAAATGAAAAACCTATCAGATATATAAAGTTACACTTAAATACAACTATCATATTATTTCAGGTAATGAATATGGGAGCCTGTATGAAGTTAGTAGCACTAAGCTTGAAACAGAACGTCACATTTGTGATTTTTAGACAGGATCAAGTCCACTTCGGGATATACTGTAGGATATATTAATAGATTTGATAATGTCCTATGTGAGAGGATGCCAGATATATGGATAGATAATGGAGACAGAGATATAAAAACCCTCAATATTTAGATCCTAGTTCATGCAACATAAAGATAACAACACAGAAGGAATCCAACAGAGTAAAAACAAGATCTAGAACCTTTTACCTGCCAGAAAGAAAGTGACAGAGGATGGAGATAAGTTAGTAAAATAAATTAGAAAAAGATGGCAAAATAATTGGAGTATCAAGAAGAGTATTGTTCTGAAAAGTGTGAGAGAAATAGATTTAGGAGTTAAAGGTATTCAAGAAATTACTACCAGAAATTGTTGCTCAATACAGTACCTTAAACCAAGAATCGCCTACACTATAATAATGTGCAATGTCTCTTATTTGGTATTACTCAAACACTAATTCACTTGTTATTACGAGCTCTGTATAATTTATAGAACATAGCAAAATGATCTCATATAATAAAACCCTAATAAGTAATTAAGAGTTATGAGAATTTTAAATAGATCTTTGTGTTTTCTGTGCAGTCAACTCTAATAAGTGCATTAGAGAGACACAAGAATATGTATTGAGAAAGTACTGTCCATGAGAAGCTTCAGGAGTCAGTCACAGAGAAAAGGGAATTGTGGCAACATACTGTCAAAGGATTAAATGGAATGTTGGATGAAGAGAAAAGTATTATTTATGCAGAGTCAAGAAAGTCAAAGGAAGACTTAAAAACATGAGAAATTTAGCTATGCTGTGACAGAGTATAAAGAGTCAGTAGAAAGGCACATACTGATAATATTTTAAACAAGAGCGTTAATAATAAGAAAAGTGAAGTTTTGAAGGGGAGTCCAAGAATGCGTAGGGTTAGCTTTGAAAAAAAAAGGATGTCTGTATTTTCCTCTGGCATTATATGTAGATGAGAGCATGGACAGACACAACGTTTCAATGAGGTTTAGAGGGGGATCGGAGGGACGGCTTTAATTGTTGAGTTAAAGAGCAATCAATCATGTACCTCTGAGATCATGAGTTCTTGTCATAGCTCTTTGGATGTTCATATACCACAGGCACTTAAGATTCAGTTAAATAGAAAGGTAATAAGTAGGTCTAGTACCTTGAAAAGAATAATTAAGGTTAATAAAGAGAACCCAATAGGAACCCCAAAATAAATATAACACAGAATTAACAAAAACTTAGTTAAAATAAATCTATGTGAATGGTGCTAAATATTATCTAAGGTGTACATGTTCCACATATACAAATCCCCAATGTTAGCAATATAATACTTCTATATTTTTTTTTTAGTATTTTTATACTAATTATGACAATAGTCTTGAGATATGAAGTTACATAAACTCTCTGGGCCTTGGGTTTAATATACATAAAAGAATAAGGTAATAATGACTTGTCTCCATCCCTTTCCCAGCTATTTCCAAGCTGTATGAGTATTATTACAGATTGATAATGGAGTGTGCAATAGTGAGACTTTTGGTTTTGCACATCAAAAGGCAATTTTTAATTCTCTTTTTGTGGCCTATAATCCTGTTTTAAAATGTGAGCATGAGGTGGTTATGTGGTTATTTGAGAGAATTATGATCTTCCATGAAAAAAAAACAAAACAAAACAAAAAAACAAAGATCCCTTTTTGTTTGTGTAGGTATTTCTATCCTGTCATATATCAGAGGAGATAGAGGGTCAAAGATTATTGTAGGGCGACAAGAATAACTATAGTTATTTTTTTCCTTATAGAGAATGGAGTTAAAAAGGCATGGAAAGATAATATCTAATTCTTCTTGTGATACTAGTGAGCATGCCTTGGGGATTCTCTTTGGAGAACTGTTATTAAATAAGGGGAAGACTAGCTTCGCCCTCATGATATCTTTGTGTGCCTGGTGAATACCAGAGGTAGGAACTTGCAGGTTGTATAAAACTTCTGCAGTAGCATAAAGATAATGTATACTTCAAGGGCTCTCCATCAATTTAAGAGATACACAGATATTGTACCTTTGTGTCAAGGAACATCACTTTATGTTCTGCAGTTCTATATTTAAGTCACTTTTCAGTGGAATCACATAAAAAGTGAGAGCAGTAATATTTATAAAGATAAATAAAATCTTAGAACACTTGATTAATCAGGCAATATTAATTTTTTTAAGTAAATAAATTCCTAGTACATTTTATATATAGGGTAAAACACATGTTATCAAAGAAATATGAGCAGATGTTACCATTTATGAAAAGAAATGAATTGAATAATATGATATTCTCTGATAAGGACTCTGAGTTTTGTATAAATAAACACAAACAATAAAATGTGCTAAGGAAAAACATATCTACAGTGAAGTATCAAAAAGTGCTTTAAAATTAATGATAAACAAATAAGTAGTAAATAATTTTAAATTAGATGTCCTAGTATTTAAAGCCAAATAGTAAAAAGATTGGTAATTTGAATAATAAATAGTGCACCAAGATGATCAGGAAAAAAGAAATGCATAAAATAAAACTTTTGAAATAGACAGAAAAAAATAATAAGTATGCAAACATTTTTCTTAGAAATAGGATTTTACAAGTATTTTTCTGAAAATTGACAATCCAATGACTGGGTGGGAGGAAGGGAAGGACCTCAAACATTTTAATTTTAAAAAAAAGGTCTTTCTAATACAGACAGGTGCCCATGCCAAGTGTGATCCCACACATAGTTTTATCTGCAAAAGTGCCTGCATGTATATTGTGTGTGCATATGGAACATACATAAGAATTTGGCTACAAATAAAACTTTAATGCATTAAAAATAGAGACACTAGGGTATACTTCTTTGGATGAAAATCCAATAATACAAGAAAAAGTTTTCATGATTTCTTTAACAATTCCTCAGACTAAAAACAAAAGACATGAGTTTAAATATATTTTGCATCATTTAAAATAATTTACTACTTATATAAAGCTTTCTGTTTGAGAATTGTGTACTGAAACTTACAATTTACCATTACAACTTTGTTTGGTTTTTTTCTCTTTTCTCTGAAGAGGAGATGGATAAACTGTAGTTCACATATGTTAGTACTAAATTTCTTCTAACATGACCAAGAAATTTCATTAGAAATTACTATCAAACTTTAATTAAAGGGCAAAAATCTAAAGTGTATCTCAATAATATTAAAAATAAGACAAAGATGCCCCTAGTAGCTTCTAATCCTACCCATTAAAGAGCTCCAACCTCATAAGCTGATAATTTCCCAAAAGCCCTCACCTTCAAATACCATTACATTGGGGGTTAGGTTTTAACGTATAAATTTTTTGAGGGAGCAAAAATTTCAGTCTATGGCAGGTCAGACTGCAGAAAATCAGGAGAGTAAAATCGATAACATATATTAGAACTATTTTGCTGTTGAAACATTCAAATAAACTTTGGGTATATAAATATCTTTCCATTTTTTTACACCAGTAATTTTTATATAAACTCCCCAAAAAGATATTTTATGAAAGAAAAAATGTTAATATATTTCATATCATTTGTAATCGTGTGATACTTATATTACTCTTTCCTTTTTAATAATTTTGTAGTAAAACTTATAATTTACCATTTACAATTGCTGGTTGTTGTTGTTGTTTTTGTTTTTTCTCCAAAGATGCCTAACCTGTGGTAGATACATGTTAGTACTAAATCTCTTTTAACAAAAAGATCTTTGACAAAAAGTTATGCTCCACCAATTCTTTTTTCAGTATAAGCTTTTATTTTATTTCCAGTCGTTCAAAGGAAAATAAAGGCACATACTAATGCTGAGAAGAATCATCAGATTTTAGTGGTGAAAGACCTTAGAGATGGTTTAGTCCAAAGTCCTCATTCTGCAGAAGAGAAAATTGAGGCCAACTTAAGGTCACATGACTAGTGTAAAGCCATGGCCAGAATTACACACAAGGTCCTCTGGTTCTTGGCCTAGTGCTCTTTCTATTGTACTGTTCTGTGTTCCACTTCATGACACCCCGGAAAAAGAGTTCTCATAAAGCATCTGTGTGTGGCTCTCAGAATTTCTAACAGAAATACTTTGCCTACAGAAAAATGCCTGCCAAGGATTCTGCTACTGAGAGCTTCCACTGGGCAAGGGTTCCCTAGACAATACACTGCACCAACTATAATGAGCTATATAATAGCTCCATTTTTAGTGACATGTTGGTTTTAGAATGTAGACTCTTTTAAATAAAAAATTTAAGCAAGGATTTCAGTTGTCTAACCCATGTCCCAAGAAACAGAGCCTATAGCTTGTCACACTCAGCAATGATATGTTTTAGGACAGCAGGAGGGAGATGTTTCAAAATAGTTGGCCTAGCTTTTGTTAACCCTTTTTTTCTTTTCCCTGTTAAAAAATCAGCATGATCTCTGGCCCTTTCTATAACTGAGCAATTGAGTAAGGCCTCAATGTCAAAGCTAGTCACAGCAATGGTAAAAATGTCAGAGATGTCACCCCAGCCTTCATTCAATTTCTATAACAAATATTATCCATTCTTCACTGTGCACATTGTTTGCTAGTGTTATCAGTTGTGCTAATGAACATTATCTCTTGAATAGTACAAAAAAAGTATATTTATGATGAATTTCTAAATATGTGCGGACAAAAAAAAAAACAGCTGTCAAAATAAATGTCAAACAATTATAAGTAGCATGTATATAAAATTAAAATGAGATCCCTAATTTCTGTGCAAGGAACACCCATCTCTGGTATGGTGACACACTCCCAGATTTAATCACTGAGTATACTGCTTTCTCATTTTTGAAATAAAAGTCACCATGGCAACAAATCGATGGAAATAAAAATCAATTTATTATTGTCCATTAACTTCTATAGGTTTCTAGGATGTGTTTTTGGAACATAATTCACCATTTAGGGATTTTTCAATATTTTTAAATTTATATTTTATTATTATTGCTTTCTTACCCACAATAACCACATCTATTTTCTCTGCTGTGGACTACAAAAACTATGTTACATTACATCATATACTTCTCTGTCTATAGTCTCTTGAATAACGAAGGAACAGTGGTAATATCCATTCACTTCAACTAAATGTCATTCACTTTTAATTTTTTCATATCTTAAGTTGAATGCCTAAAAATCAGATGCACTATTTAAAGCCTTGGTTTCATATATAATTTTAAAATACAGATATTTTCATGCCAACAGGATAAGCCTATTTTCAAAATGAAATACTTTCATTTTGTTAACAAAAATTTTTTACAATAATGAAAAACCAAAATTGTGCTTTTAATATTACACTGAGAGCTAGCTTTTTCAGGCAACTTATCTATTTGAATATGTTATCCTCCAGTTAATAAACCCCTCTTTATTTTTATCCTTACCTATTCATTTTGAGTAGTATATTACGGCTGTCTGCCTCCAACTCCCTGGCTTGGTGGGAAACTCCCTGTCCAGCAGAGGTTTCAGGATCATGGCAGACAGAACAAATTTACCTAGGACACTGTATTTTGTCTGGAGGAATGGGAGGTGGCTAATCTCTCTAGGGGAGAAATGTACAGAATTTATATCTCCTGTGTCTTTTATTGAGTAGAGTATGTATGGGAGATACAAGGTCAAAATTCATAAATCATCAATTAGCTTTCAGATGCTTGGATTACAATCGACAGTTACTGATTACAGTGATCAATATAGAGAACACATTGACCAGTCTGTGTCAGGGTCTATTAAACATCTTGATGCCACACTGGCATAAGATGCAAGGCTTCATACATTTTTAGCTACCGATTGTTTATAGTTGTCCACTGGGAGTGCAGGCTCTGGGGTTTCCCAGGTGGTGCAAATCAAAGCTCAGCTCCCACCTGTGTTCTGCCTCGGTCCACCATGCATGAGCTATAAAGCAATCTGAGATGGCTGCTGTTTGTGCTTGGATTGAAGATTCCCAGGTGAAGCCAAGCTGTGAATCTAGGCTGGCTGCTGCTAGTGCCAAGCATGGATTACTTAGCAAGAGGTACAGGGGCTGGGAGCTCACTGTGGCCAGCTGTTGCTTTTTTTATAGGATTTAGGAAGTTGTGAAGCATGTGCCAAGACCAGCCATTCATATGGAAAAGTCATGGTTAAAAGTTGGGGTTGGCCTGTAAATTGGGTGGCAGGTAGTCTCAAGTGGTCTTTAGGGTAGGGTAAACAGTGTTTACCTGGATGTCGGAGTCTCAGATATGCCCCCTACCCCTGCTGGCTCTGTGACTGTGTAAGGGGAGTGTTAAGAAAAGGAACGTAAGTCTCTGCCTGCCTTTCTGTCTAGTAGAAAGCTGTCCCTCAGTTCCTGCCTTGATTGCTAGACACTTCAGTTCCTCCTCATATACCACTGGTGCCTTTAAAGCGCTACTCTGGTGCCGGAGCAAGGAGTGAGTTGAGTAAGTTTGTGTGTGGGTTCTTTAAGGGGAACTGCTTGGGACTCCAGAAATTTCTTCTACGGATTTAATGCTTACTGGTTTTTGCAGCCAGAAGTTATGGGGACTTATCTTTCTGGCACTGAAACCCTGGGCAGTGGGCCTAGTGTGGGGCTGGGACTCCTCACTTCTCAGATATTACTACTGAAATTTTATCCACCACACATGGATGTGGGACCAGCCCATTCCGCATCCGTGCCCTCCTATTTAGTCTGGATGAATGTGGTTTCTTTAATTCCATAGTTGTTGGATTTCCATTCAACTCAATATCTGAAGGTTCTGAGTAGTGGTTGTTCTATAATTTAGTTGCAATTTTGATGTGGTTGTGTGAGGAGGCAAGCTGTGTTTACTTAATTCACCATCTTGACTGGGAGTCACAATGTCTTAATATCAATTGGATTCATGGTATATTTAAAGTGTGTGTGTGTGTGTGTGTGTGTGTGTGTGTTTGATAACAAGTTTTTTTTTTTAACTAGATTAATGTAGTAAACATATGTGGGTAATTCTTTAAGCTTTCTGCTGCTTCTTTAATAAATACTTCATGATAGCCAAATATATTTGTGTTCTTTTTATTAATTAAAAACATAAAAGTGTATGTTGCCTCTTTTCCATAGCAATATAGATAAAATTAAAATGTCAATAATATAAAGAAAAAATTTAAAAATAAATATGTAATAAAAGCTTGATTCAGTAACTAAATAATAAGTCAGCTCAAATAAATCAATAGTGAATACAACTGCTACTGCTTTTCCAGCCTCCCCCCCCCCCAAAAAAGGGATTGGATTGGGCAAGACAAAGCAGTTACTTTAGCTAAAGCCAGAATATTTAGATATAACATGTGGCAAAAGAAAAAAAATTGAGACAGGAAGATTAAAGAATGGAGGGATAAAAAATACAGTTTACACTCTGGTTAGGAAGAGATGCCTGGTAAACAGCATTTGCCAAAACAGGAGTCAAACACTGGCATGGCAGTGTGGCAACAGGCACTGTGAGTCAGTCACTCCTGATAAACAAGCATCTATCTGGTAGGTTACAGGCGTAGTCTTATCCAAAGCCCAAGGCATGGAGAGACTTAGTTATGGTCACTCAGTGTGACAGAACTAACAACATGACAAAGAGCTTTAAAGCCTCTTCTGGGAAGGGAGGAAGAATGGGTAGAAAATGAATTAAAAAAATAAAAGAAAAAATGAAGAGAAGAAAAGAGGATATAGAGAGAAAGAGCTCATGACTTAGCCATTCCATTCAATGAGCACATACTGAGTGAGAATGAGGTGAGAGTGAATGTATTGACAGCTGTGGACCTGCTTTCACTAGTCTCCATTTCCCATAGATATACACATACACACACATACACACAATTTTTAAAAGTAAATAGGAATCTTTTCAGAATAACTATCCAGGGAAATTTCTATTTTTCTTGATGCCTTTATAATTCTAACCCTCGTTTGCATTACCTTAACTCCATGACACAAGACCATACTATATAATAATACTTAATAATGTCTATTGGGTGTGCTTAGATATTTTAAAGAGAAGACTACTGAGTGTGCCATTCTTTGGTCACTGTTTGACTTTTTCTTTGGCTTTCTTAGTTCAACATTTCAAACTGCTACCTGAACTCTTAGCCCATCAGATATAATGTCCTCATCTTTGCCTTCTTGTTGGTTATACTTGACCAAAATTCTTAAATGGAATACGTAATAGGAAAACTAGTCTCTCAGGCCCTTCACAGCCATAAGAGATACTAATGTTGTTTTTTATGTTATTTTATTCTCTTGAGTGAATTCCTCTTAATCTCATTTATGTGAAAAAAAAATACCCAGTATGATCTCTTGCCATAATTTAACTAGAAAGTCAATATGCAAACACTATTCTTGTCACCTTGGGCTTTCCATCTGCTCACACCACTGTACTGAAGAAAATCTCCTTTTCTCAACAACAACAAAATAGTGGTTTTCCACCCTGTATTTCCTCTTCTACATTGTGGAACCTTCCTTCTGAGGCCTAGTGTCCAGTAGGACTAATTTCTAAAAAAAATAGTTAATTAAAAATATTAATAGAATGAGTTGCTGTGTGTTCATATATAAACATCTTCTGCATTTAAAAGTGGTCATAAATTAAGGATAATATGCATATCAGATATTCCTCAGGATTTTCAAAACTCTTCAGTGTACGTACTTCTCATTCTAGAAATTCTTGCTTTGTCATTATTAATGACTATTATGTACTATGTTGGGGTGGAAAAGAGTTTGAGAATTAGTTCTCTTTAGTAGTTCAATGTGAGGTCTCCATGTCAATTGGAAAGTTATTTTGAGGAATGCAGCTATTGGGGGAACTATTAAAATCATATTTTATGATTTTACCATTAACAAGGTTGGCAGTACTAAGGTAAAGAAGTAAGGATAATAAGATAATTGGGTTAATGTCTGGTAAATTGATAGCATTTTGTTCAACCTCCTTTGGATGATCTTCAGTCTGCAGAAAAAAAATATAAAAGAGCATTGGTATTTAATCTAAAGTTATTTGTCATTATGTTAATGGGTAATAGTATTTATATATATTATTTAATTAAATGCCAAGTTAAACCTTAAAATAAAAAGAACTGATGTTCATTACCAGAAATTTGCTTTGCTTTCTATTGAAAAATATAATAGTTTCCAGAAAGAAGATACAGATCTATGTTGGCCTTTACTATGGAGTATGAGTTGGAAGTTTGAGGTGAATAGATTTATGAATTCTCATTTTCAGACTGCAATAACCAGTTTTACTCTTCCTTTCATGGTTTTAGACAGATATGGTAATAGAAATAAAAGCTCTGGATTATTTGTTTAAATTTTTTGAACAATTGTTTTATTCTGATAATAGAATGCATACTTTTCAATGAATTAAATAATTGCCTGAAAAATATTTCTTAATCAACTAGAATCACTCACGTAATCTCAAGGACTTAATTAGCAAAAGTGCCTATTGAAAATACTTGTTTTTCCATCTCCATTACTGCTGAATAATATGTCATAATCAGTAAGCACTTGGAGTCTGTACTTTGTGCAATAATCCACCCTTTTTATAGAAGTCAGCATTGCAGTTGAGTGTATGGGTACTCTATGGAGTCTTTTAAGATTCTTCAGTCTCCTCAAAAACTAAATTATTGGCAAATTTTTATCCTTTTTAATGGATTTGTTTTGAAGTATGCAGTACATTGGGGAAGGATAATGTAACTATCAGCCCTCTGATATTCCAGCACCAGAATATCGTTAATGATATGAAACTTCAGCTAAATGTGAAGGAGTCTTAGATAATTTTCTTCTCTAAAGACGAAAACTACCTGAGTAGGGATCTAGGAAACTAAGTAATTCTCCTAAGTCCATTATCTTGAGAAAAAAGGTGGTGAGTATATTGGCAGAGAAACTGCAATTTCTTTTTCAATTTTAATTCTCTTCAGTTGTATATTGCTTTTATTTAGTTTATTAGTATCTGCAATTTCCTCTCTCTCCTTGTCTTTCATTCTTCCTCTCTCTTTTCCAACCAAACTACCTACTATTTTTATCCATCTAACAAATCCATTTCTCTATTTATCCATCAATCCAAATATCCTTCAATGTATCCTTGCTTTAAATGAGGTGAGATATATAAGGTGAAATCAGAAAAGAATGCATTTGTATAAATATGTGTGGCTGTCTATTTATGACTCGCAGATACAGATACTTGTATAAACATATTTTATACATTCACATCTTTAGCCCTTTTAATTGTTATTCTTTTCAGTGATATGATTTCCATTTCCTTTCATAACAAAAATATTGGTCTGATCAGTAATTTTTAAAAGTATGATGGGGAAATAATAGATAACAGTAATTGAGGAATTTCTAGAAATTTGCATTTGCTTCAGCAGATCTTTTCTGAATAATTAGTTTAGTGACATGAGTGTTCTTGAGTTGTTGCAATAGAACTAAGAGAGTGTAACAAAGTGTTTAAGAGTGGGCAAAATGACATTTGCCAGGTTTATAACTTTGGGCAAGTCACTTAATCATTTTGTCCTCACTTCTTTAAAACAAGGGTAATAGTGGTAATTATTTCATAGGGCTGCTATGAGGATTGAGTGTGTTTGGGGGAGGGAATGGGACAACTGTAATTGAAAAACAATAAACTTTTTTAAAAATTTAGAATAAAAATTAAAATGTTAACATTGAAAAAAAAAAGTTTATAAAGAGCATTGCACAGTACCTGGCACACAGCAAACACCCTATGAATTAGCGCTTACTTACTCTCTGAATACCTTTACAGAAATGAAAACTCATGAGAGCAAGAGGTTTCATTTTATGTTCATTGTTGATTCCTAGCACTACACTGAAGGTATTCAGTAACTCTTGTTTTGAAGAGGTAGGAGAGAGAGAGAGAGAGAGAGAGAGAGAGAGAGAGAGAGAGAGAGAGAGAGAGAGAGAGAGAGAGAGAATTTCCTTTTAGCCCTCTTTTTCTGAAGAGAAACTAACACAGGGTTAATAATAAAAATTTGTAACCCACACAGTTAGTGACAAAATTAAGTGGATTAATAACAATAAAGCCCTGACATACAGTGTCATTACTACCACATCACTTGATGCTAAGGAAAAACATCCACATGGTGTTACATGCAAATAGGCTAAGTTCCCTGGGGTTGCACAACCCAGCAGCCCTTCTGGGAGCTATATATAAATGTTAACCAGTATTGCTTCTATTGATAACCATATGGAAAGTTAATAAACATTTTACAGCTTAACTGATACTATTATAAGCAGATTATAAAACATCTTTGATAAATTATTTGCATAGCTGTAATTATTCTTCAAAATTGAATTGGGGCTATCTCTATGAAATTATTCTGCCTTGTTTATTTCTGAATTTTGTTTTAGAGTGTTTAATTGAT
Organism: Furipterus horrens; assembly: GCF_987537825.1. Classification (NCBI taxonomy): domain Eukaryota; kingdom Metazoa; phylum Chordata; class Mammalia; order Chiroptera; family Furipteridae; genus Furipterus; species Furipterus horrens. The sequence continues at coordinate 83,240,366 of NW_028327174.1, read as the reverse complement.
TTTTCCCTCTAAAATAGTTTGTCTTTTTTTTTTTTTTTTTTAGCTCTGACTTTCTTTTGGATCTGTACTTCTTCCGTGTCCAGATATTTGCACAATGCTTTGGTACTTTTCTTACCTCTAAATGCAAATGGACTTTTACTGTGGTATTTTCAAAACGCACTTAACTATGGTTAAGAGCACTTCCATAATCTTTGTGCTTTGCCATGTCATATTCTCCATTGCCTATCACTGCTTTTAAAAAGTAATATTACTTTAAGAACTTATACAATTCAACACCTGGAAGACAGACAACCCAATTTAAAAATTGACAAAGGGCCAAAATAGACATTTCACTAAACAAAAATAAATAAGTAAATAAATAAATACACATAAGAAAAAATGATCAACATCACTAATCATCAGAGATGCAAATTAAAACTACAATGAGATATCAACTCACACCTGCCTGAATGGCTACCATCAATAAATCAACAAACAAGTGCTGGTGAGGATACTGAGAAAAGGGAACCCTACTGCACTGTTGGTGTGAATGCAGACTGTGCAGCCACTGTGGAAAACAGTATGGAATTTCTTCAAAACATCAAAAATAAAACTGCCATTTAACTCAGCAATCCATTTCTGGGAATATATCCAGAGAAACCTGAAAGACCATGAGTAAAATTATATAGTTCTTCACTTTTTCTGTCCAACTTATTTTGCTTAGCATAAAACTGAAAGTAACAAATAAACAAGACAAATAAAAACTCATAGACACAAACAGCAGTATGATGGTTACCAGCGGGACTGGGGTGGGGGTAATAAAAAGCAAAAGGAGACAAATACATGGTGACAGAAGAATATTGGCTTTGGGTGGTGGGCACACAATGCTATATACAGATGATGTATCATAGAATTGTACACTTGAAACCTAGATAATTTTATTAACCAATGTCATTCCATTAAACTTAATTTTTTCTTTAAATGTAGTCCAGGGGAACAAATACTAAAGATGCTTTTGGCAATTTACATTTTTACTATTTGTCTCTTTACTTGAAAATAAAACCCTTGACCCAGGTTTTCCTCCTCTACACCATCATCAGATTGGACGCCAATTTTAGGAATAGAACAAGAATGGAAATTGATGAGAGGAGGATCTCCTTTCTTCCCTCATTTTTCTCTAAGAAGCCTTTGAAAACTGACTTCCCCTCCCATTACTTTCTACAGAGGATTTTCCTCACCAGCCTCATCTTCCATAAGCCCTGAGAAATGTCTGTCCACCAAGAATCTTCCTTGTCAGCCTTGTCCAAACCCAGGATTTTATACCTCATGAATCTTTCCTGAAAGAATAAGTTCTCTATTGAAGTGAATTATTCTGGTGAATCTTCTTATGAAGATCCAGAATCTGAGCAAGAAATGTTTCTAACCCCTGGCTGGTGTGGCTCAGTGGATTGCGCGCCAGCCTGCAAACCAAAGGGTTGCTGGTTCATTCCCAGTCAGGGCACAGGCCTGGGTTGTGGGCCAGGTCCCCAGTTGGAGCCACACAAGAGGTAACCACACATTGATATTTATGTCCCTTTTTTTCTCCCTTTCTTCCCCTTTCTCTAAAAATAAATAAATAAAATCTTTAAAAAAAAAGAAAGGTTTCTATCATTTTGCGTTCTCTTTACTTTTAATGGCTATGTTAAGTAATTTATACATTTGCTGAATTTGAGCTTCACAGAATTATAATTCTTAAGATAAAATTGCGTAGTTAATGGTGATTTTAATAATTAAAATTATTTCAATAAATTATTTCCAATTTATTGAGTCTTTAGGTTGGTAAGTATTGTATAATAGTCTGACTAAATAGCCAATCACACATAAGCTATAATAGGCATTTTACATAAATACTTAAATAACTAGATAGATTTTTTTTTAAACTTTTTAGGCCATTTTTATTTTCTAAATGTTTATAAGACAATTGTAAAAAATTCCTGATAATTCCTAGATAATTTTTATTGATTAAAAAAAGGAAATACTTGGAGCCTCTGGGGAAATCCTATAAGGAAAAACAATTATTCCTTGAGTAAAATAACAGTGCAGAAGAGGTTAGTTCATGTGTCTAGAGGCCACCTTCTATGTACCAAAGAACTGATTAGAGGCCTTGAGCTGTAAATAGATCTGCCATACCCAGACACCTCTACTTCCTTTGGAAAGACTGAAGCTGCATGCCTCATTTTATTTTATACCTGTTATATTATTCAAAGTAGATACTCATATGTCCATGCTTCCCTCTTCAGATCTAAGAAATTGAAAACAAAGTTTTCAAAGACAATGCTTTGTATTCATTCTCTTGCTTCCTGCTTTATTTCTGTTTCCTAAGCCTCTGTCTCTGATTTGTCTGGTCATTTTCAGTGTGCTGATCTGAATCATAAGATAGATAGTGTGGGATGATAACTTACTCTACAAGTGTTAGAGTCCTGTTGACAGCTGCTGCTCTGGTGCTTTTAACACAGAGAGGTGGTCAAATGAGAGGAACAAGAACCAAAAGAACATAACCCTTCTCATTTTAGTTCATTGTAATCAGCTCAAATTGAATTTTTACACTGTGGTTTTGTGTCAAAAAAGTAAACACATCTGCTACCACCACCCAGATAGAGTAACCTTTGTCAACTCTATAGACGACATCAGTTTGAGGCTTTAATATTTGCTCCCTACAGCATAGATGTATCTTCCATTAGGGGACATGAAGTGGAACTGGGCTGTCTGCATCTCACAGAGAACAGAGGAGATGTTTCCAACCAGAGGAATGAAAACTGGAAAGATTGGCCTCAGCTCAGCCCCACAAGATTTCACTCATATGTGGAATCTAATTAACGGAATGAACTAACAAGCAAAATAGAGCAGCCTCAAAGGCAGAGAAGAAGCTAACAGCTGTAGAGGGTGAAGCCAGTGGAGCTGAGTAAGGGAGGTGGAAAGAATGTGCAAAAAAGAAAAAAGAAAAATAAAAACTCATATACACAAGTAACAGTGTGGTGCTTGCCAGAGAAAAAGGGTTGGGGGAGGTAGAGGAGGGTATAGGAGGGATAAATGGTGATGGAAAGAGACTTGACTTGGGATGGTGAACATGCAATATAGTATACAGATTATGTACTGTAGAACTGTGCACCTGAAACCTATATAAGTTGTTAAGCAGTGTCACCCAAGAAATTCTATTTTTTTAAAAAATCATGATTCCTTCTTTAGGGAGGAGAAATCAACAAAGAGAGGAAGATATATAAAAAAGGGAAGAAAAGACCAGCAAGAAAGAGTTAGTATGAACATTAAAAAGAGATGTTTAGTCTTCCAGGATAATTGAAATGCTGTGTATATGAAATAAATAAAATGTCTGTTCAAAATGTTATATATTTTTTAAATCAAATGATATTTCTAGAAAATAATGTGGATATCTTTGTAAATGCTTTGTATAAACTTGACTATCCATTGATAAAATTGAAATTGGGACAAATCTGGGGCAAAACTTGAAAATAGAATTGTTTACTACCTAAAATATAATTAATATATTAAATTAGATGTCTAAATATTTAATTTTAGAAAGAGGGTAAAGGATGGAGAAAGAGAAACTTCTATTGGTTGTCTCTAGCACACCCTGAACTGGGAACCTAGCCCACAACCCAGGCATATGCCCCAACTCAGAACTGAGCCTGTGACCTTTCAGTTTGCAGGATTGAGATACACCAGTCAGGGCAGGCATCTAGGCATGTTTTATTAGTTTTAAATGAAATCTTACCTTGTTATTAAAATCATGGAGAGACTATGTAATATAAATCAGAGAGACATTTTCCTACATAATATGTAATAAATTCATTTTAATTCAAACCAAGAAGATACATTTTATATGTTGCCTTAGGAAAGTTACATCACTTGTGGTCTCACTTTTCTAATATTAAAGTTAAAAATAAAATAAAAAGTTCTAAAGCTTGCATCATAAGACTATTTCAAGAATCTATGACAATAATATATTTAAAGCATTTTTTTAGATTTAAAGCACTGTAAGTTTTAAAGTACAATTAAATTAATTTATTATAAGGTAAGCTACTAGAGAAAATATTCCTCACTATTAGTAAACTATTGAATTTAGTTATTTGGCTGAAAGAGAGTATGAGAAAGGTTTAAAATTTTACTTAACATGATACAAAATATTTTTATAGTTTTTGGGAGATGTGTACTACTTATATGAACTATGCAAAGGAATAGTAAAAAAGACAGCTGTCATTTTTCTGATTAAGCTTTGTTTTAAAATATGTTTTATTGATTATACTATTATAGTTGTCCCAATTTCCCTTCCCTCTGCTCCCCTCCACCTGGTGGCCCCCCTCCCTCCAGTTGTCCCCTCCTTTTAGTCCAAGTCCATTGGTTGTGCATATAGTTCTTCTCAACCTCTTCCTGTCTACTCCACTCCCTCCCACTATGCTTCTTAGTTCCTGTACTATCTCCCTCCCTCTCCCCCTTCCCCCTCCCTGCTGACCTCCCCCCATAGTGTTCCCCACACCTATAGTTCTTTTTCCACTCTCATTGCCTACTTAGTTTGCCTTTGTTTTGGTTCCCTAGTTTCTGTTGTTGGTTCTTGTGATGCAGTTTTCATTTTAATGTTCATAGTTTTGATCCTCCTTTTTCTAAACCAGTCCCTTTAACATCTCATATAATAGTGGTTTGGATCTAATGAACTCTTTTAGTTTTATTTTGTCCTGGAAGCACTTCCTCTGCCTTTCTATTCTGAATGACAATTTCACTGGATAGAGTATTCATGGTTGTAGGTTTTGGATTTTCATTACTTTGAATATTTCTTGCCAGTCCCTTCTTGCCTGTAGGGTCTCCCCTGAGAAGTCAGCTGATAGTCTAATTGGGACCCCTTTGTACATGATTCTTTTCTTCTCTCTTGCTGCTTTTAAGATTCTCTCTTTATCTTTAATTTTTGACAGTTTGATTATAATGTGTCTTGGAGTGGTTCTCCCTGGGTCCAGTTTTTCTGGAACTCTCTGTGTTTCCTGGACCTTTAAGTCTATTTCCTTCCCCAAGTTCGGGAAGTTCTGCTTCATTACTTTGTCACATAATTTTTCAATTCCTAGTTCTTCTTCACCCTCTGGCAGTCCTATAAGCCATATGTTCACTCTCTTATAACTGTCCCAGAGGTTTCTGATTCTCTCCTCACTTTTCTTGCTTTCTGTTTCCTCTTTCCGCACTGGTTGACTGTTTGTTCCTTCTTTATGTTCCGGTTTGTTGATTTGATCTCTGGGTTTTATTTCCTAACCACATTTTTGTCTCGTATGTGTTTTTGTTCTTTTCAGTATGAGTGGCTTTCAATCCTTTCTCATATTGTTCCAAATCTTTTGTTAATTCTGTAACCCACCTAATAACTATAGCTCTGAACTGAGCCTCGAAAGGATTCTTATTTGTTCGTCTGTCAGATCTTTCATCTGCTGTCCTGTGAGCTGCGTCACTGGGATTTCTATAGTTGTCTGCCTCATTCTGAGAGATTTGCGTTTTGCTTTGCTTCTGGGGCAGGCTATAGGGGGCAGAGCCTGTGTACTCGTCACCTGGTGACCGACAGCGATCCGCAACCTATTTCATGACGCTGTGGTGCTTTGTTTTGGGGGCGGGAGTCCAAGATGGATTCCTACCATTATTCTCTGCTGGGAGACGGGGATCCATCCTCCCACCCTCTGGGCCTCACATTCCGAGGCAATGCGGAGGCTGCCTTTCCCAGCGTTGGGGTCGGGAGCTGCTGGGGCTCGACTGCAGCCAGGACTGCTCTCCCTGCCGTTGTCCCTGGTGCTACTGCAAACAGCATCACCTGATTTTCGCTCTTCCTACCTGCCCAAAGAGCGCCGCTGGTTTATAACTTCATACGTTGGGCTTCCATGTAGTATTATTTTCTGGAATTTCTAGTTATCTTTTGTTTTGAGGTAGTTGTATTCCTTTCTAGTTGTAGAGGGAGACCGAACATGTCAGTCTAAGCCTCCATCTTGGCCAGAAGTCTTGATGAAGCTTTTTATCTGCACTATTTTTCCAGCAGATTTATTACAACATGGATATGTGTCCATTACTCTGAAGGAAGAGTATAGTTTTCTGGATAATTTAGGGCTCAACATTCAATTATTATCTAGAAAACATAGATATAAAAAATACACACTTATTTAAATGTGGATTTTCATTTATAACCCATTTTCTCTCATAAAAATACCTAGCAAAAGGTTAGTTAACTAAGCAAAGAAGTAAAGTAATGTAGGTTAAAATCTAAACTTGGAAAGCCCTTGCACTTAAGTAAGTCAACAATATATTATTTGAGGTCCAGAAATAACTGCCAGTACAAAAATACTTTTCCAAATCACAATGCATAGAATTCAAAATTCTGTCTGTTATAGAAATTTTACCACATTAAAGTATTTTCCTTGAAAAGCTCTAATTCATGGGAAAGTGACATATTAATTCATATATCTATTTAGCAATTATTGGATATCTACTATATGTCAAACACAAAGATGGCATTATATGACTTCTGTCCTTGACTTTACAGCATTGGTAATAAAGACATTTACAGAAAGAATGCAGTTAAGATGTACAGTAGCCCTGGCTGCTGTGGCTCAGTGGATTGAGCGTCGGCCTGCGAACCAAGTGTCACTGGTTCAATTCCCAGTCAGGGCACATGACTAGGTTGCACGCCAAGTCCCCAGCTGGGAGTACGTGAGAGGCAACCGCACATTGATGTTTCTCTCCCTCTATTTCTCCTTTCCCCTCTCTAAAAACAGGTAAATAAAATAAAATAAAGTAATCTTATTAAAAAAAAATGTACAGTAGTTAGCCCTCTAATTGTAGTCTCAAGAAGAGGATGAATAGCATTGATAAAGGGGTGACAGATCTTCTACAAAGGTGACACTTAAATAGAGTTTTGTCTAGGAAAATGGATTATATGTTCAAAAGCACTGAAGCTTGAAAGTTCACATGAAATGTATTTGAAAAATCACAGGTAGTTCAATGTATGAAAGATTGTTGGTAGAAGTAAAATATATGGCTAAAAATTATTTAACTGAACAATGAGAAACCAATTAAAGGATCAAAACCAAAAGATCAAAGTTTTGCAGGTTAGGACATTATTTCAGCAGCAGAGTTATCTGATTCACTGATCTAGTTGGCTGGAAGGGACAACAATCCTCTTTTGGTTAGGAATGTACTGAAAAGTCAAAAGGGTAGCCACACATTACTTGGAGTCTCAGTGCTTTGGAGAAGAGAACTCTCAAAAGTCATAGAAATATTTTCCGTAATTCAACCTTTCCCCAATGTCATTTTTATACACCATTATGTCACAAAAGAGCAGTTTCTGATATTACTTCCACTTTTTCCAGCCCAGGCTCACTAATGAACTCTCTGCCCTACTCCTGGGCTTGACTATATGTTTCATCCCTGAGATTTGTGATTTTAACTTTCCCAGTATTTTTTCTTTTTAGCAGTAAATGTGAAAGTACACATAATGTAGTATTTTTACACAAATTTTAAAGGCTTTTACCAGATAGACAAAAAAAAAAAAAAAGAGTAACAAGGGAAATACACCTAGCCAAGTCCTCAGTTTTTATACTTCAATTTAACTTTAAAATGTTCCACTGGTTTTTGAAAGACATGTAAATATTAAGTGATTTTAAAAAATCAACAGGCTTAGAAACAAATATAATGGTACATTGGTACTCATCATTAATTCATTCCAACAGGTGGCAAGCAAGTGCTAAGTGCTGAAACACTTTTTCCCATCAAAATGCTACAAATACCAGGTTTGAGAAGTTCTGAAGCCAACTTCTGAAGCCAATGAGTACCAAGGTATGACTGTAACAACAACAACAACAAAAAAAACCCATTTAATTATGTAGGAAACTATGAGTCTAAAAAAAGCTCTGCATTAGAGGAAGTGATAAAGATGACAAAGGAGAAAAGGTGAGTAGGTTTAAAAATTAAATTCAGATAATTGATGTTTTGAACAAAAGAATTCAAAATTGTTGGAATTATAAGTGGATTGTATCCAGATATTTCTCGTGGGAGTGGGGTCCTTGTGGTGTCTCAAGGAAAGCATTCCAGGAGACCCACAGGACAAAATGAGCTCTGGTGATAAGATTTATTTGTGGCAACAGATGCAAAATCAAATAAGTTCCCATCATCATCTGTCCTAGAAATATAAGACCAGTGTACAGAGATTCTGTGCCATGCCAAGGTTAGTCTATATTAAAGGTTAGTCCAGTCTGGCCTTTATCACTATTAGGCTAGCTTAGCTTGTTTTCCCACCTCCCAGTTGCTGGGGTCATTGTTCAAGTCTGCACTGCCACCTGGGCTGCTGGCAGCTGCTAGTCTCACATGGCTGCTATGGAAAGAATGAGCAAATGAATGGGACCAGCACATATTACTGTGCTAGAGAGAGAAGGGTTGAACTCATTGTTAACTGGGTTTATATTGCCTCAGTCTTGGGAAGGATCAGGCACTTTTTGAAACTAACCAATCAACTTCCCAAGATTCCGTGGGCTTCTGATGGACCCACTCCTTAACAAATCTATTTCTTAGATCTTCTGCTGTTGTGTCTCTAACCCAGTCCAATCCTTTTCCCTAGCTAGACTGGCCAACCTCTTTGGTCACTATCTGCTTACCTCCCCTTTTATTGTTCTATTCCTTCCCCCAGTGATCTGTGGGGTCAAACCCATGGTTCCTCGTGGTCCTTTATTTTTTGTTAAAATACTATTGTTTTCACAACCTGACACCAAATTTAACTAAGAATATGTATAGATATAGAGCTAATTATTTAATTAGTTACTGGCAAAACAAAGGCTTAAATTAGTATGAAATTATTTAAAATTACCTAAAAATATAGCTGAAATAATTTTAAAGAAAAAAAATGTATTGTTGAAACTAGTGTTTTAGTAAGCCCCTTGATGGGTAATAGCTATCAACCATTTTACTTAACTAGAGAGACCTACAAATGGCTACATCTCTATAAAAAATGCTTATCTACTTCACTCCCTTTTGTATAGTCTAGATGAGGATTCTGAGGAATTGAACATACACATTGGAGAAAGGGAAATAGAAAAATGACAAGTTTAGAGAAGGTACGATGAAGATAAGAAAAAATACCTATGGCAAGTAAAAATCAAATGAAACTAATATAGCATTCTCTCTCTGCCACTATCCATTTTAGGTTGGCCAAGATTTAAAAACATTGAAATACAGTTCTGGCAATGTTATAATAGCATGAGTATCAAACATTGATCATTTGCAGTAAAAATCTTAGAAAGACAAATTAGTAAAAATGTATTAGTAAACAAATCAATGAGAGAGCTAAGTATAAATGGTTCTTATAGACAGAGGTGGTGTTCACCTGTCAGTCATCCTAAGCTGTATCATTCTTACTGTGAGAAATGCTCACAATAAGATATCGGGACACAGGACTTCAGCTGCAAAGTGAGGTGTTTATTCACAAGTCTGCAAAAATGGGTGTACAGCCAGAGGCAGGCACACAATTGTCAAGATAGAAGTATTTAAGCTCTAATTCAGGGTGCCCTCCCCTGTTTTCCCTCTGGCTGGGTAGTCCAGAGTTGCATTCTAAGCATGAGGTGTCTAAAACTGATTGGTTCTACTGAGTCACCATGGTGGTCAGTTCTATTACAATGCACTCTGGTTAGGGATGGTTACTGTGGGAACAATAAGTCCAGGAGATTTAAAGTCTTTGTTTCTGGGGAAATTCTCATGGGGGGAAAAAAAACAGGTCTCAGCAGGGTGCTGGCAGCCAGTAATGGATACCCTCTTTGTTTTAGCACAGGTGTTGGCTCAGGTCCTGCGAAACTGCAGGCCATGTTTGTTTCATGGTTATCTAACTCTAGTTCCATCTGGGGCATAAAACTCTTGGAGCAGGTGACAGGACAGCTAGCTTGGGAGGGGTGGTTAGTAATTTTCTACTCCAAGTTTGAGAAGCACCCTGTTCTTTTTCTACTTATTACATTACTGTCATTATTACATGTGATTTATATTCTTTTGATTCCAATGTATTTGCTCATGTAGTTCTCTTTATCAAGAATGTCCTCTCATTTGTGTGTCTAACACCTATGTATAATCACAGCTAATATGCTCTCTTGTCACTTAATATTTATTATTTTGTGTAATTTTTATATATACACCTATTTCCTCAACTAGATGATCAACTCTTTGAGGTCCAGAAATTAGTCTTAGACATTTTAATATCATCCCCTTTCTAACACAATATCTTCTATAAATTTATGATCAGTAGATGTAGTTTTAATAATCATCACTCTCACCAAAAACATTATTATGTGGAACATGCTGATAGACACTGATGAAAATTTTAAAATATACAAATCTTTTAACAAAAACTTATTGAGCAATATACTACTTGCCAAGAGTCTACAACACTTCATGAATACAATTGTGCACCAGAATAAATAGAATCTGATTTGTGATAAGAAAGATGTTAAATAATCATATAAGTTAATATATAATTAAAATCAAGATAAGAACTCTGAATAAAAGAAATAGTTGTTTTGCGTAGTTTTAAATTCTATATTCCCTAGCAAAGGCAAATATTTGCTTGAAACCAGAATTGTTTTTCTGATTACACACTCACTGGGTGCACTGGCTCTAGGGTTTCCCAGGTGATACAGGCCCCGGTCGTCCTCGACCTGTGTTTTGCCTGGGACACCCTGCCTGAGCTATAAAGCAATGTGAAATGGCTAGTACTTGTGCTGGGCTTGGAGATTTCCTGGCAAAGCCAAGCTGTGAATCTAAACTGTCTGTTGGTAATACTAGACTTGGAGCTCACTGAGATTAGCTCTTGCTTGTTTGATAAGACTTAGGAAGTTGTGAAGCAGAACCAAGACCAGCCATTCACAGGAAAAGCAGCTTGGGTGGGCCCGTAGTTGTAGGGAGGGGCAGAGTCTCTGGGGATCTCCAAGGTGAGCCAAACAGAGTTAGCCAGGTTGATGGAGTCTTAGATATGGCACCATCTTGCTGGCTCTGTGAAGGGAGTGTTTAGAAAAGAGAAAATCGCCTGTGCTCACCTTGGTCCCAGACAATTCAGTTTCTCCCTGTGTGCCACTGGGGCCTTTCAAGCTGCCACCCTGGTGCTGGACCTCAGAGGGAGTGAGTCTGAATAAGTCTCTGTGGGTTCTTTAAGAGAAACTACTTAGATCTCTAACAGTGTCTTCCACCGACTCAATCCCAGCTGTTTTTTTGCAGCCAGAAGTTGTGGGGACTTATCTTCCTGTCACTGGAACCCTGGGCTGGGGCGCATGCTGTGGGGCTGCGACTCCTTGCTCCTGAGATATTCCTCCCCAATTTTTACCCACCACATGTGGGTGAAAGAAAGCAGTGTAGACAGATGTGGCTCACCTTTTCGTACAACCACATCAAAACTACAACTAAAATATAGACAACCAACAGCCAGAACCATCAGAAATCAAGTTGAATGGAAATCTGAAACCTACCAAGTTAAAGAAACTGCATTCATTGAGGTGGGTGGGAAAGGCACGGACGCGGAACGGGATGACTGGTCTCTCACCCACATGTGGTGGATGATTACACACAAATAATTTCTCCTGAAGTTATCTTTTCAACCACATGAGGAAACCACATTCTACTTCCTTGTGAATCCAGTTGGCCCTTTGGTTTAGGTGGACCTAACGGGCAGATGCCCAATGTGTTTTTGACTATGCAAGGGGACCTTGGGCCCTCTTTCTCTGTTTCACTTTTCTGTGAGTGAATACCCCTATGGTGTACTCAGATGCAGTGTCACGGGTGTCAGGGAGATCTTAGTTCAGTGAAGCTAAGCCACGCTCAACCAAAGGTTGAGAAAATCTGCTTTTTCAACTTGAGGCATTTGAAGATCAATAATTTGGATTTTAGTCCTATCATCTATAATGAAGGAAATTTTCAAGGATGAGCTAATAATTTTCCAATGTTGTAGGCACAAAACTTCCTTGAAAATCTTTACGTTGAAAAAGGTCACCATAGCCGATTATTTCATTTAGAAGTCAGCTTAAACATGTAGACAATCACATGTATATTGGCACAGAGCTGACACTCTTCATACTTCCCCAAAGATTTTTCCTTTTGCTTGGCTGACTCAGCACCTCTGGAAAAATGTACTCAGACTGTAGTAAAATAAGTAAAGTGAACACTGCCTCCTCTTATCTTTGCTGTCATTTGCATTTCACCACTCAGCTTACAGAGATGAAATCTATTATTTGGCAGGCAGTGCTTGCACAAATGAAAGGTAAATTTTTCTTCTAGATAAGACAAGTAACTGAGACTTATAAAATATTAATGATGAAAGCTTTAGGAATTAGATATATCCCTGACCATAGTTTTCTCTTGACAGTGAAGCATAGTTTAACCCTTTTTTTACTTATAGAATTGCCACAAGAATGATATGAAGGGGAAACAATACATAACTTAAAATTTAGATGAGCATTTTTTGAAAAAGGTAATTTTTCTGTCTTTCATTTCCTCTCATGTTTTATATTCCTTTATTTTATTTTTAATTAAATTGATTGGGGTGACATTGATTAATAAGATTATATAATTTTCAAGTGTATATTTCTATGATACGTGGACTGTATATTGCACTGTATGTGCACCACACAAAGTCAAATCTTCTGTCGCCATTTACACATATTTGCCTCCCTTTACTCTTTAAAACCCTCCAAACCCCCTTCCTTCTGGTAACCACGAGCATACTGTTGTCTATGAGTTTCTGTTTTATATCCCACATATGAGTGATATTATATGGCTCTTAGATTTTTCTGTCTGATTTATTTTACTTAGCATAATATTCTCAAGGTCCATCCATGTTGTTAATTGCTCTTTACTTAATTGAATATGTTGCTTCCTGTATCTGTTCTCAGGAACACACCTATGACATTTTTCTCATTACATGCATAATTATGAATCAAATATAATTTTATGAACCACAAATGGATTTTGATGATCCTGTGTTTACACTGTGTGTTTAAGTCTCCAAATGGAGAAATGGATACAAGGTTAAATCAGCAGATTTCATTTTGTTAATCAGTCTTTCAAACATTCATCAACATTATGGTTAAAAATCAGATGTATTGTTAAAACATATTTTAAGGTATATTAAACTGGCATCACTAGAAAGTGGAAAGACTCAGAAGACACATGTCCATTACATACACCTGGTCTTGAAGAATGTTATAATACAATGGCCTGACCATCTGATTACCTCCCCTAATATCTGGACTCTCTCATGTCCATTACATACACCTGGTCTTGAAGAATGTTATAATACAATGGCCTGACCATCTGATTACCTCCCCTAATATCTGGACTCTCTCCCTCAATGTGTTCATCCATAAGCTTGAAAACATAGACTACATAGGCCAGATCCTTGCTGTGGCCAAATATCAAAGCTTACCTAGAATTGAACTCATTATTGCTACAGTCTTCTGTGGAAAAAATTTCTTAGAATTTATAGCCAAGAAATTGGACAACCTGGGTGAAATGGATAAATTTCTAGAAACATACAATCTTCCAAAACTGAATCAAGAAGAAGCAGAAAACCTGAATAGGCCAATAACAACTAGCGAAATTGAAGCAGTAATAAAAAAAAACTCCCAGCATGCAAAAGCCCCGGACCAAATGACTTCACAGGTGAATTTTACCAAACATTCAAAGCAGAGCTAATACCTCTTCTTCTCAAACTATTTCATAAAATTTAAGAAGAGGAAAGACTCCCAAACTTTTACGAGGCCAATATTGTCATAATCCCAAAACAAGGTAAAGACACAACAACAACAACAACAACAAATTACAGGCCAATATCTCTGATGAACATAGATGCTAAGCTTTCAAAGGATCACTAGAAGTTCTCATATGGAAAGCTGGCTTTGGTGATTACTCACCTCTTAGTTTCCTACTTTGACTTTGATCTGAGCCTTGCACATTTCTTTCTTTCATGTCATGTAGATGTACATAATTTTATTTTAATTGTCCTTATCTTTTATCAGGGAACTTATTGTGAGCACATAGATCTAACATACTTGTTTAAAGCAAAAAATCAATTGTTTCAGAGTCTATAGAGATAGTAACACTTTAAGTTTTTACCTTTTGCAGACAATGTAAACAGTGATATTTTTCTGTTTTGACTCAACATAAATAACTGACCTCTACTAAAACTTTAATTCAAACTAGTTTCCTACCTCTGTTAGTCTCCAAACTTTTCCTTACATAATTCTGATAGAAGCATATGTCATATAAGCATATGTTATGCCTCTCTCTTCCCTAAAGCCAGGTGTTTATCACATTAATCTTACTAAATTATTAGGCCCATTCAACAGAGAAAATGAGTACAGTTTTTGTTTGATTCTTTTCAATAAAATAAAAAGCATACTTTTTTCCTTCTCATTTTTTACTTCACAAGCACACAATATTAATTTTATAGTCTTTGGGATTCTTGTAATTATCACTAATGTTTACTGTTTAACTAAGCAGGTGATTCATAAAAATGCCCATTCAGGCTCATTAGTAAAGTTGCCCATATGGCAGCTGGAAAAGGAAACTAAAATTGGACAGGAGATGTGCACAGTCTTGTCATTTCTTTACTCATGTGAAAGATGTGTATATAAGGCACCAGTTGATAGCATTTTCTTGCATAAACATCAAAATTTTCTGTTTATTACCTTAGAAGTCTGTCGCATTCACACTGCTTTAAATCAGCCAGATTTATTTGTATAAAAATAGAATTATATTGTTTATTACTATGGTTTTTAATTACAAAATCCATTTTAAAAACTACATCACATGCTATTTTCCTGTTTGTTTAAAAAATAATGTGAAAATTCCATTATAAAAGTATTCAATTTATAAAACCTGTCTTTTGAAGGAGAGAGAAGGGAATTTTTAAACTTAAATTTCAATCCATCAGTACTAAGATTATTTTCACAAGCTGTTTTATATTTTCATTTTTATTTTCAACAGTATTTAGTAGCAACTGGAGTTCACAGTAATTTCTGCCTTCCAAAATATCTGTAAGTGTATGTGGCTCGTTTTTTAAATGCATTGGAGGTTAGGGCTCTTAATTATATTTTGTACTTCTTGCCTTTCTACTACTGCAGCTACATTATGGTAAGCCAAAGACTTAATAACAAAGTACTAACCAGAAGAATCTATTTTATTAAATACAGTTGAACTGATCAACTTAGTGGTGATATTTTAGTGAGCTGTTGTGGGGTATGATATACAATACTAGCCTGCAGAAAAATTTTAACTCCTCACAATGCTTTCACAGTAGACATGTGATCCCATATTACCTGTCTGTCATTTTTGAATGAATGGCCTCAGGGATTAAGTTGTCATTCCCTCACTTTTTATTTCATTCCTTTACATAAAATTAGAGTAACAGGACATTTCAAGTCCAGAATGTCTTGGTTTTGATCTTAATATAATAAAATGCATGAGCAATTTAACTTCCCCAAGTGCTTCATTAGCCCAACTCCAGTGGGACTCTTCAACTTTAAACCTCAAGCTAAATTCGGTAAAACCTTGAATGGATGCTTTCTTAGCTAAAATTCTCAGCTTCTTTGTTTCTAAGTTACATGGAAATCATTCCTTTGTATAAAATCAGCAAGTAAATATTTACTTGCAAATTAGATAACTCAATATTTCTTCATGTTTTAGAAAGAAAATAAGTATCATTTTTCAAATATAAAGTAATAAGGCTGAGAATGACTCAATATTAGTCAAGAAAAGAAAGCATATCCCTGGTCTATAAATTTTAAGGCTTTAGAATTTCACAGTATGTATTAGAGGAATTATGTCACGTGGCACAAAATATTCTGATTTTTACTTCAACAGCTGCTATTCTTATAAAGAAGAAATGTTGCAGAAATAAAAATTCTAGTGTTTTCAGTGTTTTATACTTTTGCTCATCTTTTTCAAGTGTGGTTCAATAGAAGATTGTTGGACTTCATATCTGCTTCTGTATTCACAGTTTTAGCATCAAATACTATGAAGCCTTTGGAAAACTACACTGTATACCTTGACAGAAGGGGAATTAAAAGATAATAAAACAATGAAAGTAGTTTTAATATTCCATTTCCCTATATAAAGGTGACCCTGGACCACTTTTTGAAAATTGATGACTTAGTGGTATAAAAGATTATTTTTTCCCTGTGAGTCTTCAGGTCACCTGGGCTCACATGCTTATTGAGGTTTTTGTACTCAGTTATTGGGTTTTCTGGAAGTTGCTCTCTCCTTAAAAATCTATGCAATCCTGTGCTTTCATGAATTAAAGTGTAGGCACATCTTAAGCAAAATTAACTCAAATAAATAAAAGTGTAAAAGATCACTAAAAATCAGAGAAGGAGAGAAAGGAAGAGAAACATAAATAAAAATTTATATAAATTTGCATGTAGGCAGTTTTGCTCACCATTTAACTTGGTATACCCCACTGTGAACCTGAGAATAGAATGGGTAAGGTAAGTATGCTATTCACTCAGTTATTATTAGGTCTTATTTTATTTATAAAGATAAATAAAATCTTAGAACACTTGATTAATCAGGCAATATTAATTTTTTTAAGTAAATAAATTCCTAGTACATTTTATATATAGGGTAAAACACATGTTATCAAAGAAATATGAGCAGATGTTACCATTTATGAAAAGAAATGAATTGAATAATATGATATTCTCTGATAAGGACTCTGAGTTTTGTATAAATAAACACAAACAATAAAATGTGCTAAGGAAAAACATATCTACAGTGAAGTATCAAAAAGTGCTTTAAAATTAATGATAAACAAATAAGTAGTAAATAATTTTAAATTAGATGTCCTAGTATTTAAAGCCAAATAGTAAAAAGATTGGTAATTTGAATAATAAATAGTGCACCAAGATGATCAGGAAAAAAGAAATGCATAAAATAAAACTTTTGAAATAGACAGAAAAAAATAATAAGTATGCAAACATTTTTCTTAGAAATAGGATTTTACAAGTATTTTTC
Source organism: Furipterus horrens (assembly GCF_987537825.1). Classification (NCBI taxonomy): domain Eukaryota; kingdom Metazoa; phylum Chordata; class Mammalia; order Chiroptera; family Furipteridae; genus Furipterus; species Furipterus horrens. The sequence continues at coordinate 83,223,341 of NW_028327174.1, read as the reverse complement.
TGAAAATTGACAATCCAATGACTGGGTGGGAGGAAGGGAAGGACCTCAAACATTTTAATTTTAAAAAAAAGGTCTTTCTAATACAGACAGGTGCCCATGCCAAGTGTGATCCCACACATAGTTTTATCTGCAAAAGTGCCTGCATGTATATTGTGTGTGCATATGGAACATACATAAGAATTTGGCTACAAATAAAACTTTAATGCATTAAAAATAGAGACACTAGGGTATACTTCTTTGGATGAAAATCCAATAATACAAGAAAAAGTTTTCATGATTTCTTTAACAATTCCTCAGACTAAAAACAAAAGACATGAGTTTAAATATATTTTGCATCATTTAAAATAATTTACTACTTATATAAAGCTTTCTGTTTGAGAATTGTGTACTGAAACTTACAATTTACCATTACAACTTTGTTTGGTTTTTTTCTCTTTTCTCTGAAGAGGAGATGGATAAACTGTAGTTCACATATGTTAGTACTAAATTTCTTCTAACATGACCAAGAAATTTCATTAGAAATTACTATCAAACTTTAATTAAAGGGCAAAAATCTAAAGTGTATCTCAATAATATTAAAAATAAGACAAAGATGCCCCTAGTAGCTTCTAATCCTACCCATTAAAGAGCTCCAACCTCATAAGCTGATAATTTCCCAAAAGCCCTCACCTTCAAATACCATTACATTGGGGGTTAGGTTTTAACGTATAAATTTTTTGAGGGAGCAAAAATTTCAGTCTATGGCAGGTCAGACTGCAGAAAATCAGGAGAGTAAAATCGATAACATATATTAGAACTATTTTGCTGTTGAAACATTCAAATAAACTTTGGGTATATAAATATCTTTCCATTTTTTTACACCAGTAATTTTTATATAAACTCCCCAAAAAGATATTTTATGAAAGAAAAAATGTTAATATATTTCATATCATTTGTAATCGTGTGATACTTATATTACTCTTTCCTTTTTAATAATTTTGTAGTAAAACTTATAATTTACCATTTACAATTGCTGGTTGTTGTTGTTGTTTTTGTTTTTTCTCCAAAGATGCCTAACCTGTGGTAGATACATGTTAGTACTAAATCTCTTTTAACAAAAAGATCTTTGACAAAAAGTTATGCTCCACCAATTCTTTTTTCAGTATAAGCTTTTATTTTATTTCCAGTCGTTCAAAGGAAAATAAAGGCACATACTAATGCTGAGAAGAATCATCAGATTTTAGTGGTGAAAGACCTTAGAGATGGTTTAGTCCAAAGTCCTCATTCTGCAGAAGAGAAAATTGAGGCCAACTTAAGGTCACATGACTAGTGTAAAGCCATGGCCAGAATTACACACAAGGTCCTCTGGTTCTTGGCCTAGTGCTCTTTCTATTGTACTGTTCTGTGTTCCACTTCATGACACCCCGGAAAAAGAGTTCTCATAAAGCATCTGTGTGTGGCTCTCAGAATTTCTAACAGAAATACTTTGCCTACAGAAAAATGCCTGCCAAGGATTCTGCTACTGAGAGCTTCCACTGGGCAAGGGTTCCCTAGACAATACACTGCACCAACTATAATGAGCTATATAATAGCTCCATTTTTAGTGACATGTTGGTTTTAGAATGTAGACTCTTTTAAATAAAAAATTTAAGCAAGGATTTCAGTTGTCTAACCCATGTCCCAAGAAACAGAGCCTATAGCTTGTCACACTCAGCAATGATATGTTTTAGGACAGCAGGAGGGAGATGTTTCAAAATAGTTGGCCTAGCTTTTGTTAACCCTTTTTTTCTTTTCCCTGTTAAAAAATCAGCATGATCTCTGGCCCTTTCTATAACTGAGCAATTGAGTAAGGCCTCAATGTCAAAGCTAGTCACAGCAATGGTAAAAATGTCAGAGATGTCACCCCAGCCTTCATTCAATTTCTATAACAAATATTATCCATTCTTCACTGTGCACATTGTTTGCTAGTGTTATCAGTTGTGCTAATGAACATTATCTCTTGAATAGTACAAAAAAAGTATATTTATGATGAATTTCTAAATATGTGCGGACAAAAAAAAAAACAGCTGTCAAAATAAATGTCAAACAATTATAAGTAGCATGTATATAAAATTAAAATGAGATCCCTAATTTCTGTGCAAGGAACACCCATCTCTGGTATGGTGACACACTCCCAGATTTAATCACTGAGTATACTGCTTTCTCATTTTTGAAATAAAAGTCACCATGGCAACAAATCGATGGAAATAAAAATCAATTTATTATTGTCCATTAACTTCTATAGGTTTCTAGGATGTGTTTTTGGAACATAATTCACCATTTAGGGATTTTTCAATATTTTTAAATTTATATTTTATTATTATTGCTTTCTTACCCACAATAACCACATCTATTTTCTCTGCTGTGGACTACAAAAACTATGTTACATTACATCATATACTTCTCTGTCTATAGTCTCTTGAATAACGAAGGAACAGTGGTAATATCCATTCACTTCAACTAAATGTCATTCACTTTTAATTTTTTCATATCTTAAGTTGAATGCCTAAAAATCAGATGCACTATTTAAAGCCTTGGTTTCATATATAATTTTAAAATACAGATATTTTCATGCCAACAGGATAAGCCTATTTTCAAAATGAAATACTTTCATTTTGTTAACAAAAATTTTTTACAATAATGAAAAACCAAAATTGTGCTTTTAATATTACACTGAGAGCTAGCTTTTTCAGGCAACTTATCTATTTGAATATGTTATCCTCCAGTTAATAAACCCCTCTTTATTTTTATCCTTACCTATTCATTTTGAGTAGTATATTACGGCTGTCTGCCTCCAACTCCCTGGCTTGGTGGGAAACTCCCTGTCCAGCAGAGGTTTCAGGATCATGGCAGACAGAACAAATTTACCTAGGACACTGTATTTTGTCTGGAGGAATGGGAGGTGGCTAATCTCTCTAGGGGAGAAATGTACAGAATTTATATCTCCTGTGTCTTTTATTGAGTAGAGTATGTATGGGAGATACAAGGTCAAAATTCATAAATCATCAATTAGCTTTCAGATGCTTGGATTACAATCGACAGTTACTGATTACAGTGATCAATATAGAGAACACATTGACCAGTCTGTGTCAGGGTCTATTAAACATCTTGATGCCACACTGGCATAAGATGCAAGGCTTCATACATTTTTAGCTACCGATTGTTTATAGTTGTCCACTGGGAGTGCAGGCTCTGGGGTTTCCCAGGTGGTGCAAATCAAAGCTCAGCTCCCACCTGTGTTCTGCCTCGGTCCACCATGCATGAGCTATAAAGCAATCTGAGATGGCTGCTGTTTGTGCTTGGATTGAAGATTCCCAGGTGAAGCCAAGCTGTGAATCTAGGCTGGCTGCTGCTAGTGCCAAGCATGGATTACTTAGCAAGAGGTACAGGGGCTGGGAGCTCACTGTGGCCAGCTGTTGCTTTTTTTATAGGATTTAGGAAGTTGTGAAGCATGTGCCAAGACCAGCCATTCATATGGAAAAGTCATGGTTAAAAGTTGGGGTTGGCCTGTAAATTGGGTGGCAGGTAGTCTCAAGTGGTCTTTAGGGTAGGGTAAACAGTGTTTACCTGGATGTCGGAGTCTCAGATATGCCCCCTACCCCTGCTGGCTCTGTGACTGTGTAAGGGGAGTGTTAAGAAAAGGAACGTAAGTCTCTGCCTGCCTTTCTGTCTAGTAGAAAGCTGTCCCTCAGTTCCTGCCTTGATTGCTAGACACTTCAGTTCCTCCTCATATACCACTGGTGCCTTTAAAGCGCTACTCTGGTGCCGGAGCAAGGAGTGAGTTGAGTAAGTTTGTGTGTGGGTTCTTTAAGGGGAACTGCTTGGGACTCCAGAAATTTCTTCTACGGATTTAATGCTTACTGGTTTTTGCAGCCAGAAGTTATGGGGACTTATCTTTCTGGCACTGAAACCCTGGGCAGTGGGCCTAGTGTGGGGCTGGGACTCCTCACTTCTCAGATATTACTACTGAAATTTTATCCACCACACATGGATGTGGGACCAGCCCATTCCGCATCCGTGCCCTCCTATTTAGTCTGGATGAATGTGGTTTCTTTAATTCCATAGTTGTTGGATTTCCATTCAACTCAATATCTGAAGGTTCTGAGTAGTGGTTGTTCTATAATTTAGTTGCAATTTTGATGTGGTTGTGTGAGGAGGCAAGCTGTGTTTACTTAATTCACCATCTTGACTGGGAGTCACAATGTCTTAATATCAATTGGATTCATGGTATATTTAAAGTGTGTGTGTGTGTGTGTGTGTGTGTGTGTGTTTGATAACAAGTTTTTTTTTTTAACTAGATTAATGTAGTAAACATATGTGGGTAATTCTTTAAGCTTTCTGCTGCTTCTTTAATAAATACTTCATGATAGCCAAATATATTTGTGTTCTTTTTATTAATTAAAAACATAAAAGTGTATGTTGCCTCTTTTCCATAGCAATATAGATAAAATTAAAATGTCAATAATATAAAGAAAAAATTTAAAAATAAATATGTAATAAAAGCTTGATTCAGTAACTAAATAATAAGTCAGCTCAAATAAATCAATAGTGAATACAACTGCTACTGCTTTTCCAGCCTCCCCCCCCCCCAAAAAAGGGATTGGATTGGGCAAGACAAAGCAGTTACTTTAGCTAAAGCCAGAATATTTAGATATAACATGTGGCAAAAGAAAAAAAATTGAGACAGGAAGATTAAAGAATGGAGGGATAAAAAATACAGTTTACACTCTGGTTAGGAAGAGATGCCTGGTAAACAGCATTTGCCAAAACAGGAGTCAAACACTGGCATGGCAGTGTGGCAACAGGCACTGTGAGTCAGTCACTCCTGATAAACAAGCATCTATCTGGTAGGTTACAGGCGTAGTCTTATCCAAAGCCCAAGGCATGGAGAGACTTAGTTATGGTCACTCAGTGTGACAGAACTAACAACATGACAAAGAGCTTTAAAGCCTCTTCTGGGAAGGGAGGAAGAATGGGTAGAAAATGAATTAAAAAAATAAAAGAAAAAATGAAGAGAAGAAAAGAGGATATAGAGAGAAAGAGCTCATGACTTAGCCATTCCATTCAATGAGCACATACTGAGTGAGAATGAGGTGAGAGTGAATGTATTGACAGCTGTGGACCTGCTTTCACTAGTCTCCATTTCCCATAGATATACACATACACACACATACACACAATTTTTAAAAGTAAATAGGAATCTTTTCAGAATAACTATCCAGGGAAATTTCTATTTTTCTTGATGCCTTTATAATTCTAACCCTCGTTTGCATTACCTTAACTCCATGACACAAGACCATACTATATAATAATACTTAATAATGTCTATTGGGTGTGCTTAGATATTTTAAAGAGAAGACTACTGAGTGTGCCATTCTTTGGTCACTGTTTGACTTTTTCTTTGGCTTTCTTAGTTCAACATTTCAAACTGCTACCTGAACTCTTAGCCCATCAGATATAATGTCCTCATCTTTGCCTTCTTGTTGGTTATACTTGACCAAAATTCTTAAATGGAATACGTAATAGGAAAACTAGTCTCTCAGGCCCTTCACAGCCATAAGAGATACTAATGTTGTTTTTTATGTTATTTTATTCTCTTGAGTGAATTCCTCTTAATCTCATTTATGTGAAAAAAAAATACCCAGTATGATCTCTTGCCATAATTTAACTAGAAAGTCAATATGCAAACACTATTCTTGTCACCTTGGGCTTTCCATCTGCTCACACCACTGTACTGAAGAAAATCTCCTTTTCTCAACAACAACAAAATAGTGGTTTTCCACCCTGTATTTCCTCTTCTACATTGTGGAACCTTCCTTCTGAGGCCTAGTGTCCAGTAGGACTAATTTCTAAAAAAAATAGTTAATTAAAAATATTAATAGAATGAGTTGCTGTGTGTTCATATATAAACATCTTCTGCATTTAAAAGTGGTCATAAATTAAGGATAATATGCATATCAGATATTCCTCAGGATTTTCAAAACTCTTCAGTGTACGTACTTCTCATTCTAGAAATTCTTGCTTTGTCATTATTAATGACTATTATGTACTATGTTGGGGTGGAAAAGAGTTTGAGAATTAGTTCTCTTTAGTAGTTCAATGTGAGGTCTCCATGTCAATTGGAAAGTTATTTTGAGGAATGCAGCTATTGGGGGAACTATTAAAATCATATTTTATGATTTTACCATTAACAAGGTTGGCAGTACTAAGGTAAAGAAGTAAGGATAATAAGATAATTGGGTTAATGTCTGGTAAATTGATAGCATTTTGTTCAACCTCCTTTGGATGATCTTCAGTCTGCAGAAAAAAAATATAAAAGAGCATTGGTATTTAATCTAAAGTTATTTGTCATTATGTTAATGGGTAATAGTATTTATATATATTATTTAATTAAATGCCAAGTTAAACCTTAAAATAAAAAGAACTGATGTTCATTACCAGAAATTTGCTTTGCTTTCTATTGAAAAATATAATAGTTTCCAGAAAGAAGATACAGATCTATGTTGGCCTTTACTATGGAGTATGAGTTGGAAGTTTGAGGTGAATAGATTTATGAATTCTCATTTTCAGACTGCAATAACCAGTTTTACTCTTCCTTTCATGGTTTTAGACAGATATGGTAATAGAAATAAAAGCTCTGGATTATTTGTTTAAATTTTTTGAACAATTGTTTTATTCTGATAATAGAATGCATACTTTTCAATGAATTAAATAATTGCCTGAAAAATATTTCTTAATCAACTAGAATCACTCACGTAATCTCAAGGACTTAATTAGCAAAAGTGCCTATTGAAAATACTTGTTTTTCCATCTCCATTACTGCTGAATAATATGTCATAATCAGTAAGCACTTGGAGTCTGTACTTTGTGCAATAATCCACCCTTTTTATAGAAGTCAGCATTGCAGTTGAGTGTATGGGTACTCTATGGAGTCTTTTAAGATTCTTCAGTCTCCTCAAAAACTAAATTATTGGCAAATTTTTATCCTTTTTAATGGATTTGTTTTGAAGTATGCAGTACATTGGGGAAGGATAATGTAACTATCAGCCCTCTGATATTCCAGCACCAGAATATCGTTAATGATATGAAACTTCAGCTAAATGTGAAGGAGTCTTAGATAATTTTCTTCTCTAAAGACGAAAACTACCTGAGTAGGGATCTAGGAAACTAAGTAATTCTCCTAAGTCCATTATCTTGAGAAAAAAGGTGGTGAGTATATTGGCAGAGAAACTGCAATTTCTTTTTCAATTTTAATTCTCTTCAGTTGTATATTGCTTTTATTTAGTTTATTAGTATCTGCAATTTCCTCTCTCTCCTTGTCTTTCATTCTTCCTCTCTCTTTTCCAACCAAACTACCTACTATTTTTATCCATCTAACAAATCCATTTCTCTATTTATCCATCAATCCAAATATCCTTCAATGTATCCTTGCTTTAAATGAGGTGAGATATATAAGGTGAAATCAGAAAAGAATGCATTTGTATAAATATGTGTGGCTGTCTATTTATGACTCGCAGATACAGATACTTGTATAAACATATTTTATACATTCACATCTTTAGCCCTTTTAATTGTTATTCTTTTCAGTGATATGATTTCCATTTCCTTTCATAACAAAAATATTGGTCTGATCAGTAATTTTTAAAAGTATGATGGGGAAATAATAGATAACAGTAATTGAGGAATTTCTAGAAATTTGCATTTGCTTCAGCAGATCTTTTCTGAATAATTAGTTTAGTGACATGAGTGTTCTTGAGTTGTTGCAATAGAACTAAGAGAGTGTAACAAAGTGTTTAAGAGTGGGCAAAATGACATTTGCCAGGTTTATAACTTTGGGCAAGTCACTTAATCATTTTGTCCTCACTTCTTTAAAACAAGGGTAATAGTGGTAATTATTTCATAGGGCTGCTATGAGGATTGAGTGTGTTTGGGGGAGGGAATGGGACAACTGTAATTGAAAAACAATAAACTTTTTTAAAAATTTAGAATAAAAATTAAAATGTTAACATTGAAAAAAAAAAGTTTATAAAGAGCATTGCACAGTACCTGGCACACAGCAAACACCCTATGAATTAGCGCTTACTTACTCTCTGAATACCTTTACAGAAATGAAAACTCATGAGAGCAAGAGGTTTCATTTTATGTTCATTGTTGATTCCTAGCACTACACTGAAGGTATTCAGTAACTCTTGTTTTGAAGAGGTAGGAGAGAGAGAGAGAGAGAGAGAGAGAGAGAGAGAGAGAGAGAGAGAGAGAGAGAGAGAGAGAGAGAGAATTTCCTTTTAGCCCTCTTTTTCTGAAGAGAAACTAACACAGGGTTAATAATAAAAATTTGTAACCCACACAGTTAGTGACAAAATTAAGTGGATTAATAACAATAAAGCCCTGACATACAGTGTCATTACTACCACATCACTTGATGCTAAGGAAAAACATCCACATGGTGTTACATGCAAATAGGCTAAGTTCCCTGGGGTTGCACAACCCAGCAGCCCTTCTGGGAGCTATATATAAATGTTAACCAGTATTGCTTCTATTGATAACCATATGGAAAGTTAATAAACATTTTACAGCTTAACTGATACTATTATAAGCAGATTATAAAACATCTTTGATAAATTATTTGCATAGCTGTAATTATTCTTCAAAATTGAATTGGGGCTATCTCTATGAAATTATTCTGCCTTGTTTATTTCTGAATTTTGTTTTAGAGTGTTTAATTGATTTTTCCCTCTAAAATAGTTTGTCTTTTTTTTTTTTTTTTTTAGCTCTGACTTTCTTTTGGATCTGTACTTCTTCCGTGTCCAGATATTTGCACAATGCTTTGGTACTTTTCTTACCTCTAAATGCAAATGGACTTTTACTGTGGTATTTTCAAAACGCACTTAACTATGGTTAAGAGCACTTCCATAATCTTTGTGCTTTGCCATGTCATATTCTCCATTGCCTATCACTGCTTTTAAAAAGTAATATTACTTTAAGAACTTATACAATTCAACACCTGGAAGACAGACAACCCAATTTAAAAATTGACAAAGGGCCAAAATAGACATTTCACTAAACAAAAATAAATAAGTAAATAAATAAATACACATAAGAAAAAATGATCAACATCACTAATCATCAGAGATGCAAATTAAAACTACAATGAGATATCAACTCACACCTGCCTGAATGGCTACCATCAATAAATCAACAAACAAGTGCTGGTGAGGATACTGAGAAAAGGGAACCCTACTGCACTGTTGGTGTGAATGCAGACTGTGCAGCCACTGTGGAAAACAGTATGGAATTTCTTCAAAACATCAAAAATAAAACTGCCATTTAACTCAGCAATCCATTTCTGGGAATATATCCAGAGAAACCTGAAAGACCATGAGTAAAATTATATAGTTCTTCACTTTTTCTGTCCAACTTATTTTGCTTAGCATAAAACTGAAAGTAACAAATAAACAAGACAAATAAAAACTCATAGACACAAACAGCAGTATGATGGTTACCAGCGGGACTGGGGTGGGGGTAATAAAAAGCAAAAGGAGACAAATACATGGTGACAGAAGAATATTGGCTTTGGGTGGTGGGCACACAATGCTATATACAGATGATGTATCATAGAATTGTACACTTGAAACCTAGATAATTTTATTAACCAATGTCATTCCATTAAACTTAATTTTTTCTTTAAATGTAGTCCAGGGGAACAAATACTAAAGATGCTTTTGGCAATTTACATTTTTACTATTTGTCTCTTTACTTGAAAATAAAACCCTTGACCCAGGTTTTCCTCCTCTACACCATCATCAGATTGGACGCCAATTTTAGGAATAGAACAAGAATGGAAATTGATGAGAGGAGGATCTCCTTTCTTCCCTCATTTTTCTCTAAGAAGCCTTTGAAAACTGACTTCCCCTCCCATTACTTTCTACAGAGGATTTTCCTCACCAGCCTCATCTTCCATAAGCCCTGAGAAATGTCTGTCCACCAAGAATCTTCCTTGTCAGCCTTGTCCAAACCCAGGATTTTATACCTCATGAATCTTTCCTGAAAGAATAAGTTCTCTATTGAAGTGAATTATTCTGGTGAATCTTCTTATGAAGATCCAGAATCTGAGCAAGAAATGTTTCTAACCCCTGGCTGGTGTGGCTCAGTGGATTGCGCGCCAGCCTGCAAACCAAAGGGTTGCTGGTTCATTCCCAGTCAGGGCACAGGCCTGGGTTGTGGGCCAGGTCCCCAGTTGGAGCCACACAAGAGGTAACCACACATTGATATTTATGTCCCTTTTTTTCTCCCTTTCTTCCCCTTTCTCTAAAAATAAATAAATAAAATCTTTAAAAAAAAAGAAAGGTTTCTATCATTTTGCGTTCTCTTTACTTTTAATGGCTATGTTAAGTAATTTATACATTTGCTGAATTTGAGCTTCACAGAATTATAATTCTTAAGATAAAATTGCGTAGTTAATGGTGATTTTAATAATTAAAATTATTTCAATAAATTATTTCCAATTTATTGAGTCTTTAGGTTGGTAAGTATTGTATAATAGTCTGACTAAATAGCCAATCACACATAAGCTATAATAGGCATTTTACATAAATACTTAAATAACTAGATAGATTTTTTTTTAAACTTTTTAGGCCATTTTTATTTTCTAAATGTTTATAAGACAATTGTAAAAAATTCCTGATAATTCCTAGATAATTTTTATTGATTAAAAAAAGGAAATACTTGGAGCCTCTGGGGAAATCCTATAAGGAAAAACAATTATTCCTTGAGTAAAATAACAGTGCAGAAGAGGTTAGTTCATGTGTCTAGAGGCCACCTTCTATGTACCAAAGAACTGATTAGAGGCCTTGAGCTGTAAATAGATCTGCCATACCCAGACACCTCTACTTCCTTTGGAAAGACTGAAGCTGCATGCCTCATTTTATTTTATACCTGTTATATTATTCAAAGTAGATACTCATATGTCCATGCTTCCCTCTTCAGATCTAAGAAATTGAAAACAAAGTTTTCAAAGACAATGCTTTGTATTCATTCTCTTGCTTCCTGCTTTATTTCTGTTTCCTAAGCCTCTGTCTCTGATTTGTCTGGTCATTTTCAGTGTGCTGATCTGAATCATAAGATAGATAGTGTGGGATGATAACTTACTCTACAAGTGTTAGAGTCCTGTTGACAGCTGCTGCTCTGGTGCTTTTAACACAGAGAGGTGGTCAAATGAGAGGAACAAGAACCAAAAGAACATAACCCTTCTCATTTTAGTTCATTGTAATCAGCTCAAATTGAATTTTTACACTGTGGTTTTGTGTCAAAAAAGTAAACACATCTGCTACCACCACCCAGATAGAGTAACCTTTGTCAACTCTATAGACGACATCAGTTTGAGGCTTTAATATTTGCTCCCTACAGCATAGATGTATCTTCCATTAGGGGACATGAAGTGGAACTGGGCTGTCTGCATCTCACAGAGAACAGAGGAGATGTTTCCAACCAGAGGAATGAAAACTGGAAAGATTGGCCTCAGCTCAGCCCCACAAGATTTCACTCATATGTGGAATCTAATTAACGGAATGAACTAACAAGCAAAATAGAGCAGCCTCAAAGGCAGAGAAGAAGCTAACAGCTGTAGAGGGTGAAGCCAGTGGAGCTGAGTAAGGGAGGTGGAAAGAATGTGCAAAAAAGAAAAAAGAAAAATAAAAACTCATATACACAAGTAACAGTGTGGTGCTTGCCAGAGAAAAAGGGTTGGGGGAGGTAGAGGAGGGTATAGGAGGGATAAATGGTGATGGAAAGAGACTTGACTTGGGATGGTGAACATGCAATATAGTATACAGATTATGTACTGTAGAACTGTGCACCTGAAACCTATATAAGTTGTTAAGCAGTGTCACCCAAGAAATTCTATTTTTTTAAAAAATCATGATTCCTTCTTTAGGGAGGAGAAATCAACAAAGAGAGGAAGATATATAAAAAAGGGAAGAAAAGACCAGCAAGAAAGAGTTAGTATGAACATTAAAAAGAGATGTTTAGTCTTCCAGGATAATTGAAATGCTGTGTATATGAAATAAATAAAATGTCTGTTCAAAATGTTATATATTTTTTAAATCAAATGATATTTCTAGAAAATAATGTGGATATCTTTGTAAATGCTTTGTATAAACTTGACTATCCATTGATAAAATTGAAATTGGGACAAATCTGGGGCAAAACTTGAAAATAGAATTGTTTACTACCTAAAATATAATTAATATATTAAATTAGATGTCTAAATATTTAATTTTAGAAAGAGGGTAAAGGATGGAGAAAGAGAAACTTCTATTGGTTGTCTCTAGCACACCCTGAACTGGGAACCTAGCCCACAACCCAGGCATATGCCCCAACTCAGAACTGAGCCTGTGACCTTTCAGTTTGCAGGATTGAGATACACCAGTCAGGGCAGGCATCTAGGCATGTTTTATTAGTTTTAAATGAAATCTTACCTTGTTATTAAAATCATGGAGAGACTATGTAATATAAATCAGAGAGACATTTTCCTACATAATATGTAATAAATTCATTTTAATTCAAACCAAGAAGATACATTTTATATGTTGCCTTAGGAAAGTTACATCACTTGTGGTCTCACTTTTCTAATATTAAAGTTAAAAATAAAATAAAAAGTTCTAAAGCTTGCATCATAAGACTATTTCAAGAATCTATGACAATAATATATTTAAAGCATTTTTTTAGATTTAAAGCACTGTAAGTTTTAAAGTACAATTAAATTAATTTATTATAAGGTAAGCTACTAGAGAAAATATTCCTCACTATTAGTAAACTATTGAATTTAGTTATTTGGCTGAAAGAGAGTATGAGAAAGGTTTAAAATTTTACTTAACATGATACAAAATATTTTTATAGTTTTTGGGAGATGTGTACTACTTATATGAACTATGCAAAGGAATAGTAAAAAAGACAGCTGTCATTTTTCTGATTAAGCTTTGTTTTAAAATATGTTTTATTGATTATACTATTATAGTTGTCCCAATTTCCCTTCCCTCTGCTCCCCTCCACCTGGTGGCCCCCCTCCCTCCAGTTGTCCCCTCCTTTTAGTCCAAGTCCATTGGTTGTGCATATAGTTCTTCTCAACCTCTTCCTGTCTACTCCACTCCCTCCCACTATGCTTCTTAGTTCCTGTACTATCTCCCTCCCTCTCCCCCTTCCCCCTCCCTGCTGACCTCCCCCCATAGTGTTCCCCACACCTATAGTTCTTTTTCCACTCTCATTGCCTACTTAGTTTGCCTTTGTTTTGGTTCCCTAGTTTCTGTTGTTGGTTCTTGTGATGCAGTTTTCATTTTAATGTTCATAGTTTTGATCCTCCTTTTTCTAAACCAGTCCCTTTAACATCTCATATAATAGTGGTTTGGATCTAATGAACTCTTTTAGTTTTATTTTGTCCTGGAAGCACTTCCTCTGCCTTTCTATTCTGAATGACAATTTCACTGGATAGAGTATTCATGGTTGTAGGTTTTGGATTTTCATTACTTTGAATATTTCTTGCCAGTCCCTTCTTGCCTGTAGGGTCTCCCCTGAGAAGTCAGCTGATAGTCTAATTGGGACCCCTTTGTACATGATTCTTTTCTTCTCTCTTGCTGCTTTTAAGATTCTCTCTTTATCTTTAATTTTTGACAGTTTGATTATAATGTGTCTTGGAGTGGTTCTCCCTGGGTCCAGTTTTTCTGGAACTCTCTGTGTTTCCTGGACCTTTAAGTCTATTTCCTTCCCCAAGTTCGGGAAGTTCTGCTTCATTACTTTGTCACATAATTTTTCAATTCCTAGTTCTTCTTCACCCTCTGGCAGTCCTATAAGCCATATGTTCACTCTCTTATAACTGTCCCAGAGGTTTCTGATTCTCTCCTCACTTTTCTTGCTTTCTGTTTCCTCTTTCCGCACTGGTTGACTGTTTGTTCCTTCTTTATGTTCCGGTTTGTTGATTTGATCTCTGGGTTTTATTTCCTAACCACATTTTTGTCTCGTATGTGTTTTTGTTCTTTTCAGTATGAGTGGCTTTCAATCCTTTCTCATATTGTTCCAAATCTTTTGTTAATTCTGTAACCCACCTAATAACTATAGCTCTGAACTGAGCCTCGAAAGGATTCTTATTTGTTCGTCTGTCAGATCTTTCATCTGCTGTCCTGTGAGCTGCGTCACTGGGATTTCTATAGTTGTCTGCCTCATTCTGAGAGATTTGCGTTTTGCTTTGCTTCTGGGGCAGGCTATAGGGGGCAGAGCCTGTGTACTCGTCACCTGGTGACCGACAGCGATCCGCAACCTATTTCATGACGCTGTGGTGCTTTGTTTTGGGGGCGGGAGTCCAAGATGGATTCCTACCATTATTCTCTGCTGGGAGACGGGGATCCATCCTCCCACCCTCTGGGCCTCACATTCCGAGGCAATGCGGAGGCTGCCTTTCCCAGCGTTGGGGTCGGGAGCTGCTGGGGCTCGACTGCAGCCAGGACTGCTCTCCCTGCCGTTGTCCCTGGTGCTACTGCAAACAGCATCACCTGATTTTCGCTCTTCCTACCTGCCCAAAGAGCGCCGCTGGTTTATAACTTCATACGTTGGGCTTCCATGTAGTATTATTTTCTGGAATTTCTAGTTATCTTTTGTTTTGAGGTAGTTGTATTCCTTTCTAGTTGTAGAGGGAGACCGAACATGTCAGTCTAAGCCTCCATCTTGGCCAGAAGTCTTGATGAAGCTTTTTATCTGCACTATTTTTCCAGCAGATTTATTACAACATGGATATGTGTCCATTACTCTGAAGGAAGAGTATAGTTTTCTGGATAATTTAGGGCTCAACATTCAATTATTATCTAGAAAACATAGATATAAAAAATACACACTTATTTAAATGTGGATTTTCATTTATAACCCATTTTCTCTCATAAAAATACCTAGCAAAAGGTTAGTTAACTAAGCAAAGAAGTAAAGTAATGTAGGTTAAAATCTAAACTTGGAAAGCCCTTGCACTTAAGTAAGTCAACAATATATTATTTGAGGTCCAGAAATAACTGCCAGTACAAAAATACTTTTCCAAATCACAATGCATAGAATTCAAAATTCTGTCTGTTATAGAAATTTTACCACATTAAAGTATTTTCCTTGAAAAGCTCTAATTCATGGGAAAGTGACATATTAATTCATATATCTATTTAGCAATTATTGGATATCTACTATATGTCAAACACAAAGATGGCATTATATGACTTCTGTCCTTGACTTTACAGCATTGGTAATAAAGACATTTACAGAAAGAATGCAGTTAAGATGTACAGTAGCCCTGGCTGCTGTGGCTCAGTGGATTGAGCGTCGGCCTGCGAACCAAGTGTCACTGGTTCAATTCCCAGTCAGGGCACATGACTAGGTTGCACGCCAAGTCCCCAGCTGGGAGTACGTGAGAGGCAACCGCACATTGATGTTTCTCTCCCTCTATTTCTCCTTTCCCCTCTCTAAAAACAGGTAAATAAAATAAAATAAAGTAATCTTATTAAAAAAAAATGTACAGTAGTTAGCCCTCTAATTGTAGTCTCAAGAAGAGGATGAATAGCATTGATAAAGGGGTGACAGATCTTCTACAAAGGTGACACTTAAATAGAGTTTTGTCTAGGAAAATGGATTATATGTTCAAAAGCACTGAAGCTTGAAAGTTCACATGAAATGTATTTGAAAAATCACAGGTAGTTCAATGTATGAAAGATTGTTGGTAGAAGTAAAATATATGGCTAAAAATTATTTAACTGAACAATGAGAAACCAATTAAAGGATCAAAACCAAAAGATCAAAGTTTTGCAGGTTAGGACATTATTTCAGCAGCAGAGTTATCTGATTCACTGATCTAGTTGGCTGGAAGGGACAACAATCCTCTTTTGGTTAGGAATGTACTGAAAAGTCAAAAGGGTAGCCACACATTACTTGGAGTCTCAGTGCTTTGGAGAAGAGAACTCTCAAAAGTCATAGAAATATTTTCCGTAATTCAACCTTTCCCCAATGTCATTTTTATACACCATTATGTCACAAAAGAGCAGTTTCTGATATTACTTCCACTTTTTCCAGCCCAGGCTCACTAATGAACTCTCTGCCCTACTCCTGGGCTTGACTATATGTTTCATCCCTGAGATTTGTGATTTTAACTTTCCCAGTATTTTTTCTTTTTAGCAGTAAATGTGAAAGTACACATAATGTAGTATTTTTACACAAATTTTAAAGGCTTTTACCAGATAGACAAAAAAAAAAAAAAAGAGTAACAAGGGAAATACACCTAGCCAAGTCCTCAGTTTTTATACTTCAATTTAACTTTAAAATGTTCCACTGGTTTTTGAAAGACATGTAAATATTAAGTGATTTTAAAAAATCAACAGGCTTAGAAACAAATATAATGGTACATTGGTACTCATCATTAATTCATTCCAACAGGTGGCAAGCAAGTGCTAAGTGCTGAAACACTTTTTCCCATCAAAATGCTACAAATACCAGGTTTGAGAAGTTCTGAAGCCAACTTCTGAAGCCAATGAGTACCAAGGTATGACTGTAACAACAACAACAACAAAAAAAACCCATTTAATTATGTAGGAAACTATGAGTCTAAAAAAAGCTCTGCATTAGAGGAAGTGATAAAGATGACAAAGGAGAAAAGGTGAGTAGGTTTAAAAATTAAATTCAGATAATTGATGTTTTGAACAAAAGAATTCAAAATTGTTGGAATTATAAGTGGATTGTATCCAGATATTTCTCGTGGGAGTGGGGTCCTTGTGGTGTCTCAAGGAAAGCATTCCAGGAGACCCACAGGACAAAATGAGCTCTGGTGATAAGATTTATTTGTGGCAACAGATGCAAAATCAAATAAGTTCCCATCATCATCTGTCCTAGAAATATAAGACCAGTGTACAGAGATTCTGTGCCATGCCAAGGTTAGTCTATATTAAAGGTTAGTCCAGTCTGGCCTTTATCACTATTAGGCTAGCTTAGCTTGTTTTCCCACCTCCCAGTTGCTGGGGTCATTGTTCAAGTCTGCACTGCCACCTGGGCTGCTGGCAGCTGCTAGTCTCACATGGCTGCTATGGAAAGAATGAGCAAATGAATGGGACCAGCACATATTACTGTGCTAGAGAGAGAAGGGTTGAACTCATTGTTAACTGGGTTTATATTGCCTCAGTCTTGGGAAGGATCAGGCACTTTTTGAAACTAACCAATCAACTTCCCAAGATTCCGTGGGCTTCTGATGGACCCACTCCTTAACAAATCTATTTCTTAGATCTTCTGCTGTTGTGTCTCTAACCCAGTCCAATCCTTTTCCCTAGCTAGACTGGCCAACCTCTTTGGTCACTATCTGCTTACCTCCCCTTTTATTGTTCTATTCCTTCCCCCAGTGATCTGTGGGGTCAAACCCATGGTTCCTCGTGGTCCTTTATTTTTTGTTAAAATACTATTGTTTTCACAACCTGACACCAAATTTAACTAAGAATATGTATAGATATAGAGCTAATTATTTAATTAGTTACTGGCAAAACAAAGGCTTAAATTAGTATGAAATTATTTAAAATTACCTAAAAATATAGCTGAAATAATTTTAAAGAAAAAAAATGTATTGTTGAAACTAGTGTTTTAGTAAGCCCCTTGATGGGTAATAGCTATCAACCATTTTACTTAACTAGAGAGACCTACAAATGGCTACATCTCTATAAAAAATGCTTATCTACTTCACTCCCTTTTGTATAGTCTAGATGAGGATTCTGAGGAATTGAACATACACATTGGAGAAAGGGAAATAGAAAAATGACAAGTTTAGAGAAGGTACGATGAAGATAAGAAAAAATACCTATGGCAAGTAAAAATCAAATGAAACTAATATAGCATTCTCTCTCTGCCACTATCCATTTTAGGTTGGCCAAGATTTAAAAACATTGAAATACAGTTCTGGCAATGTTATAATAGCATGAGTATCAAACATTGATCATTTGCAGTAAAAATCTTAGAAAGACAAATTAGTAAAAATGTATTAGTAAACAAATCAATGAGAGAGCTAAGTATAAATGGTTCTTATAGACAGAGGTGGTGTTCACCTGTCAGTCATCCTAAGCTGTATCATTCTTACTGTGAGAAATGCTCACAATAAGATATCGGGACACAGGACTTCAGCTGCAAAGTGAGGTGTTTATTCACAAGTCTGCAAAAATGGGTGTACAGCCAGAGGCAGGCACACAATTGTCAAGATAGAAGTATTTAAGCTCTAATTCAGGGTGCCCTCCCCTGTTTTCCCTCTGGCTGGGTAGTCCAGAGTTGCATTCTAAGCATGAGGTGTCTAAAACTGATTGGTTCTACTGAGTCACCATGGTGGTCAGTTCTATTACAATGCACTCTGGTTAGGGATGGTTACTGTGGGAACAATAAGTCCAGGAGATTTAAAGTCTTTGTTTCTGGGGAAATTCTCATGGGGGGAAAAAAAACAGGTCTCAGCAGGGTGCTGGCAGCCAGTAATGGATACCCTCTTTGTTTTAGCACAGGTGTTGGCTCAGGTCCTGCGAAACTGCAGGCCATGTTTGTTTCATGGTTATCTAACTCTAGTTCCATCTGGGGCATAAAACTCTTGGAGCAGGTGACAGGACAGCTAGCTTGGGAGGGGTGGTTAGTAATTTTCTACTCCAAGTTTGAGAAGCACCCTGTTCTTTTTCTACTTATTACATTACTGTCATTATTACATGTGATTTATATTCTTTTGATTCCAATGTATTTGCTCATGTAGTTCTCTTTATCAAGAATGTCCTCTCATTTGTGTGTCTAACACCTATGTATAATCACAGCTAATATGCTCTCTTGTCACTTAATATTTATTATTTTGTGTAATTTTTATATATACACCTATTTCCTCAACTAGATGATCAACTCTTTGAGGTCCAGAAATTAGTCTTAGACATTTTAATATCATCCCCTTTCTAACACAATATCTTCTATAAATTTATGATCAGTAGATGTAGTTTTAATAATCATCACTCTCACCAAAAACATTATTATGTGGAACATGCTGATAGACACTGATGAAAATTTTAAAATATACAAATCTTTTAACAAAAACTTATTGAGCAATATACTACTTGCCAAGAGTCTACAACACTTCATGAATACAATTGTGCACCAGAATAAATAGAATCTGATTTGTGATAAGAAAGATGTTAAATAATCATATAAGTTAATATATAATTAAAATCAAGATAAGAACTCTGAATAAAAGAAATAGTTGTTTTGCGTAGTTTTAAATTCTATATTCCCTAGCAAAGGCAAATATTTGCTTGAAACCAGAATTGTTTTTCTGATTACACACTCACTGGGTGCACTGGCTCTAGGGTTTCCCAGGTGATACAGGCCCCGGTCGTCCTCGACCTGTGTTTTGCCTGGGACACCCTGCCTGAGCTATAAAGCAATGTGAAATGGCTAGTACTTGTGCTGGGCTTGGAGATTTCCTGGCAAAGCCAAGCTGTGAATCTAAACTGTCTGTTGGTAATACTAGACTTGGAGCTCACTGAGATTAGCTCTTGCTTGTTTGATAAGACTTAGGAAGTTGTGAAGCAGAACCAAGACCAGCCATTCACAGGAAAAGCAGCTTGGGTGGGCCCGTAGTTGTAGGGAGGGGCAGAGTCTCTGGGGATCTCCAAGGTGAGCCAAACAGAGTTAGCCAGGTTGATGGAGTCTTAGATATGGCACCATCTTGCTGGCTCTGTGAAGGGAGTGTTTAGAAAAGAGAAAATCGCCTGTGCTCACCTTGGTCCCAGACAATTCAGTTTCTCCCTGTGTGCCACTGGGGCCTTTCAAGCTGCCACCCTGGTGCTGGACCTCAGAGGGAGTGAGTCTGAATAAGTCTCTGTGGGTTCTTTAAGAGAAACTACTTAGATCTCTAACAGTGTCTTCCACCGACTCAATCCCAGCTGTTTTTTTGCAGCCAGAAGTTGTGGGGACTTATCTTCCTGTCACTGGAACCCTGGGCTGGGGCGCATGCTGTGGGGCTGCGACTCCTTGCTCCTGAGATATTCCTCCCCAATTTTTACCCACCACATGTGGGTGAAAGAAAGCAGTGTAGACAGATGTGGCTCACCTTTTCGTACAACCACATCAAAACTACAACTAAAATATAGACAACCAACAGCCAGAACCATCAGAAATCAAGTTGAATGGAAATCTGAAACCTACCAAGTTAAAGAAACTGCATTCATTGAGGTGGGTGGGAAAGGCACGGACGCGGAACGGGATGACTGGTCTCTCACCCACATGTGGTGGATGATTACACACAAATAATTTCTCCTGAAGTTATCTTTTCAACCACATGAGGAAACCACATTCTACTTCCTTGTGAATCCAGTTGGCCCTTTGGTTTAGGTGGACCTAACGGGCAGATGCCCAATGTGTTTTTGACTATGCAAGGGGACCTTGGGCCCTCTTTCTCTGTTTCACTTTTCTGTGAGTGAATACCCCTATGGTGTACTCAGATGCAGTGTCACGGGTGTCAGGGAGATCTTAGTTCAGTGAAGCTAAGCCACGCTCAACCAAAGGTTGAGAAAATCTGCTTTTTCAACTTGAGGCATTTGAAGATCAATAATTTGGATTTTAGTCCTATCATCTATAATGAAGGAAATTTTCAAGGATGAGCTAATAATTTTCCAATGTTGTAGGCACAAAACTTCCTTGAAAATCTTTACGTTGAAAAAGGTCACCATAGCCGATTATTTCATTTAGAAGTCAGCTTAAACATGTAGACAATCACATGTATATTGGCACAGAGCTGACACTCTTCATACTTCCCCAAAGATTTTTCCTTTTGCTTGGCTGACTCAGCACCTCTGGAAAAATGTACTCAGACTGTAGTAAAATAAGTAAAGTGAACACTGCCTCCTCTTATCTTTGCTGTCATTTGCATTTCACCACTCAGCTTACAGAGATGAAATCTATTATTTGGCAGGCAGTGCTTGCACAAATGAAAGGTAAATTTTTCTTCTAGATAAGACAAGTAACTGAGACTTATAAAATATTAATGATGAAAGCTTTAGGAATTAGATATATCCCTGACCATAGTTTTCTCTTGACAGTGAAGCATAGTTTAACCCTTTTTTTACTTATAGAATTGCCACAAGAATGATATGAAGGGGAAACAATACATAACTTAAAATTTAGATGAGCATTTTTTGAAAAAGGTAATTTTTCTGTCTTTCATTTCCTCTCATGTTTTATATTCCTTTATTTTATTTTTAATTAAATTGATTGGGGTGACATTGATTAATAAGATTATATAATTTTCAAGTGTATATTTCTATGATACGTGGACTGTATATTGCACTGTATGTGCACCACACAAAGTCAAATCTTCTGTCGCCATTTACACATATTTGCCTCCCTTTACTCTTTAAAACCCTCCAAACCCCCTTCCTTCTGGTAACCACGAGCATACTGTTGTCTATGAGTTTCTGTTTTATATCCCACATATGAGTGATATTATATGGCTCTTAGATTTTTCTGTCTGATTTATTTTACTTAGCATAATATTCTCAAGGTCCATCCATGTTGTTAATTGCTCTTTACTTAATTGAATATGTTGCTTCCTGTATCTGTTCTCAGGAACACACCTATGACATTTTTCTCATTACATGCATAATTATGAATCAAATATAATTTTATGAACCACAAATGGATTTTGATGATCCTGTGTTTACACTGTGTGTTTAAGTCTCCAAATGGAGAAATGGATACAAGGTTAAATCAGCAGATTTCATTTTGTTAATCAGTCTTTCAAACATTCATCAACATTATGGTTAAAAATCAGATGTATTGTTAAAACATATTTTAAGGTATATTAAACTGGCATCACTAGAAAGTGGAAAGACTCAGAAGACACATGTCCATTACATACACCTGGTCTTGAAGAATGTTATAATACAATGGCCTGACCATCTGATTACCTCCCCTAATATCTGGACTCTCTCATGTCCATTACATACACCTGGTCTTGAAGAATGTTATAATACAATGGCCTGACCATCTGATTACCTCCCCTAATATCTGGACTCTCTCCCTCAATGTGTTCATCCATAAGCTTGAAAACATAGACTACATAGGCCAGATCCTTGCTGTGGCCAAATATCAAAGCTTACCTAGAATTGAACTCATTATTGCTACAGTCTTCTGTGGAAAAAATTTCTTAGAATTTATAGCCAAGAAATTGGACAACCTGGGTGAAATGGATAAATTTCTAGAAACATACAATCTTCCAAAACTGAATCAAGAAGAAGCAGAAAACCTGAATAGGCCAATAACAACTAGCGAAATTGAAGCAGTAATAAAAAAAAACTCCCAGCATGCAAAAGCCCCGGACCAAATGACTTCACAGGTGAATTTTACCAAACATTCAAAGCAGAGCTAATACCTCTTCTTCTCAAACTATTTCATAAAATTTAAGAAGAGGAAAGACTCCCAAACTTTTACGAGGCCAATATTGTCATAATCCCAAAACAAGGTAAAGACACAACAACAACAACAACAACAAATTACAGGCCAATATCTCTGATGAACATAGATGCTAAGCTTTCAAAGGATCACTAGAAGTTCTCATATGGAAAGCTGGCTTTGGTGATTACTCACCTCTTAGTTTCCTACTTTGACTTTGATCTGAGCCTTGCACATTTCTTTCTTTCATGTCATGTAGATGTACATAATTTTATTTTAATTGTCCTTATCTTTTATCAGGGAACTTATTGTGAGCACATAGATCTAACATACTTGTTTAAAGCAAAAAATCAATTGTTTCAGAGTCTATAGAGATAGTAACACTTTAAGTTTTTACCTTTTGCAGACAATGTAAACAGTGATATTTTTCTGTTTTGACTCAACATAAATAACTGACCTCTACTAAAACTTTAATTCAAACTAGTTTCCTACCTCTGTTAGTCTCCAAACTTTTCCTTACATAATTCTGATAGAAGCATATGTCATATAAGCATATGTTATGCCTCTCTCTTCCCTAAAGCCAGGTGTTTATCACATTAATCTTACTAAATTATTAGGCCCATTCAACAGAGAAAATGAGTACAGTTTTTGTTTGATTCTTTTCAATAAAATAAAAAGCATACTTTTTTCCTTCTCATTTTTTACTTCACAAGCACACAATATTAATTTTATAGTCTTTGGGATTCTTGTAATTATCACTAATGTTTACTGTTTAACTAAGCAGGTGATTCATAAAAATGCCCATTCAGGCTCATTAGTAAAGTTGCCCATATGGCAGCTGGAAAAGGAAACTAAAATTGGACAGGAGATGTGCACAGTCTTGTCATTTCTTTACTCATGTGAAAGATGTGTATATAAGGCACCAGTTGATAGCATTTTCTTGCATAAACATCAAAATTTTCTGTTTATTACCTTAGAAGTCTGTCGCATTCACACTGCTTTAAATCAGCCAGATTTATTTGTATAAAAATAGAATTATATTGTTTATTACTATGGTTTTTAATTACAAAATCCATTTTAAAAACTACATCACATGCTATTTTCCTGTTTGTTTAAAAAATAATGTGAAAATTCCATTATAAAAGTATTCAATTTATAAAACCTGTCTTTTGAAGGAGAGAGAAGGGAATTTTTAAACTTAAATTTCAATCCATCAGTACTAAGATTATTTTCACAAGCTGTTTTATATTTTCATTTTTATTTTCAACAGTATTTAGTAGCAACTGGAGTTCACAGTAATTTCTGCCTTCCAAAATATCTGTAAGTGTATGTGGCTCGTTTTTTAAATGCATTGGAGGTTAGGGCTCTTAATTATATTTTGTACTTCTTGCCTTTCTACTACTGCAGCTACATTATGGTAAGCCAAAGACTTAATAACAAAGTACTAACCAGAAGAATCTATTTTATTAAATACAGTTGAACTGATCAACTTAGTGGTGATATTTTAGTGAGCTGTTGTGGGGTATGATATACAATACTAGCCTGCAGAAAAATTTTAACTCCTCACAATGCTTTCACAGTAGACATGTGATCCCATATTACCTGTCTGTCATTTTTGAATGAATGGCCTCAGGGATTAAGTTGTCATTCCCTCACTTTTTATTTCATTCCTTTACATAAAATTAGAGTAACAGGACATTTCAAGTCCAGAATGTCTTGGTTTTGATCTTAATATAATAAAATGCATGAGCAATTTAACTTCCCCAAGTGCTTCATTAGCCCAACTCCAGTGGGACTCTTCAACTTTAAACCTCAAGCTAAATTCGGTAAAACCTTGAATGGATGCTTTCTTAGCTAAAATTCTCAGCTTCTTTGTTTCTAAGTTACATGGAAATCATTCCTTTGTATAAAATCAGCAAGTAAATATTTACTTGCAAATTAGATAACTCAATATTTCTTCATGTTTTAGAAAGAAAATAAGTATCATTTTTCAAATATAAAGTAATAAGGCTGAGAATGACTCAATATTAGTCAAGAAAAGAAAGCATATCCCTGGTCTATAAATTTTAAGGCTTTAGAATTTCACAGTATGTATTAGAGGAATTATGTCACGTGGCACAAAATATTCTGATTTTTACTTCAACAGCTGCTATTCTTATAAAGAAGAAATGTTGCAGAAATAAAAATTCTAGTGTTTTCAGTGTTTTATACTTTTGCTCATCTTTTTCAAGTGTGGTTCAATAGAAGATTGTTGGACTTCATATCTGCTTCTGTATTCACAGTTTTAGCATCAAATACTATGAAGCCTTTGGAAAACTACACTGTATACCTTGACAGAAGGGGAATTAAAAGATAATAAAACAATGAAAGTAGTTTTAATATTCCATTTCCCTATATAAAGGTGACCCTGGACCACTTTTTGAAAATTGATGACTTAGTGGTATAAAAGATTATTTTTTCCCTGTGAGTCTTCAGGTCACCTGGGCTCACATGCTTATTGAGGTTTTTGTACTCAGTTATTGGGTTTTCTGGAAGTTGCTCTCTCCTTAAAAATCTATGCAATCCTGTGCTTTCATGAATTAAAGTGTAGGCACATCTTAAGCAAAATTAACTCAAATAAATAAAAGTGTAAAAGATCACTAAAAATCAGAGAAGGAGAGAAAGGAAGAGAAACATAAATAAAAATTTATATAAATTTGCATGTAGGCAGTTTTGCTCACCATTTAACTTGGTATACCCCACTGTGAACCTGAGAATAGAATGGGTAAGGTAAGTATGCTATTCACTCAGTTATTATTAGGTCTTATGTTTAAATATTTTACCAAACAGATTGTGATTCTTATGCTTAAGAGGCATGTATTTCATACATTGTGCCTAAGCTCAATTAAATTTTATTTGGTACTCAATAAAGATGCACACATTTAATTTGTGGGGAAAATCACTGACTATGTATGAATACAATTTTTGATAGAATATCAGTGTTAAACGTGGTATGAAAGTTCTATTCTCATTTTTTAATATATGTATTTTGTGCTTTAGTTGGTAATATTGAATTTAATGGCTACATGAAACACTATGATTTTAGACTTTAAAGACAATTTTGAATCCTTTCAAATGTATTACATTGATTGTCAGGAAACTTCAGGCTAGTCTTTGTCCTATCAAAAACAAGTTAAATCAGTCAACTGGATTCTAGCATTGATTTTTTTTTCCTGTGGTATAATTAATTTGTGGTTGGACTAATGATCTTCATATTTCTTTGTATCTTGAGTACTCTATGATTATATGTTTGACTTTTGGTCATTTATTTCATAATTTAATAAAAATAAAATGTGCTTTGAACTACTAAGTAAATGATAAACACTTGTCTCCAGATTAAAATGTAACTAATATTCTCTTAAAAAGCAATGCATAAATATTTATTACATCTAATCAATTTTTAGTCTTGCCTGTTCAACCTTCTTTTAAAAAGAAACAGTACAATGCTTTGTTTTTCAGTAGGTGTTTGTTACTGTCACCAATGAACTCTTCCATTGCCTGTGCTTTATCCTACACAGTGCCCAGCTATAACAAAATACCACAGACTCG
Organism: Furipterus horrens; assembly: GCF_987537825.1. Taxonomy (NCBI): domain Eukaryota; kingdom Metazoa; phylum Chordata; class Mammalia; order Chiroptera; family Furipteridae; genus Furipterus; species Furipterus horrens. The sequence goes on along the minus strand of NW_028327174.1, from coordinate 83,197,280 downwards.
ATAGTTTATAAATGACAGATATTGATTTCTTATAGTTCTGGAGGCTAGAAATCCAAGAATAAAGTGTCACCAGGAGCAAGCGAGGATTCGTTTTGGGCTTGCAAATCTCTGGTCATATCTTTACTTGGCAGAAGTAATAGGCTAGCGTCTGAGATCTCTTTTCTAGGGATTTTAATCCCATTCATGAAGGCTCCACTCTCATGACCTCATCTGCTCCAAAGCCCCACCTCTTAATACCATCATCACCTCGGGCATAAAGTTTTCACTATATGAATTTTTAGAGGGACACAAACACCACAGCATAGAAATATACCAATTGTTCACAAGCAATTTTTATCACCAATAAGCATGGAACTTCAAAACGAACAGGACTAAATATGAATTTTTATTATGTACTTCAATTGTTGTGGGAACATGGGCAAATAACTTCATTCTCACAGCCTCCTTTGATTTTTCTATAAAATTGCACATGACATAAACTTATTGCCGTCTCTTTCCACATCTCCTTTACAAGTAGTTTTCATGAGAGATGATATTTCTAAGGGAAAAATAAATTCAGATTTCCAAAATACTCTTTTTCATAGGATTATAAGCACAAAAAAGTTTGCCTAAGCCAACTGCTACTTGTAATTAAGAAATTTAGTTATTATAATTAAATGGTTGTTTCTAAACTGCCCAAATATAGTTATATGCAATTTAAAATTGACCCCTAGATACATTTTAATATGCAATCATTATATTTTTGGTTTTTTAATGTTAATGAGAGTTACACACAGTTATCAATGAGTAAAAGGAAAACTCTCATCCAGAATGTAATTGTAATACATACAGCTATCGTGTATTGTGTGCCATCACTAATATCATGGGCAATAGCTTTAAATTAGATAGGTGGCTACTTCCTCTCTACAGAAAAGAAATCCAAAGAAAACAGTAAATTAATAATTTTCAAAAATATTTTTTCAAGGTCTCTCTTTCTCTTTTCTTTTGGGACCCAGCCTCCTGATGTTTTGTAAAACAGGAAATTGTAATTGCCACCAGAAACAAAAGGGACATTTTTTTATGCTTACACAAGCAGAAGACTGCTGGTTTTTACCAGGCCAGATTTCTGCCCAAGTTGTTGAAAAGCAGTCTGTACGTATTCAAATAAGATACTTAAAAAGCACACTAAAATCAGCATTGTATCAGCAAAGTTTCCATTACAGTTATTCTCGTAATTGATAGAAGATCCAGCCCCACACTGAAATTGACTGTGCACTGCCTTTTAGTACTCCTTTCTTTCCCATGACTCACACTATTTTTCAACTCCAACTTTTGTGACCCAACATTGACATTTACATCTGCCTTAAACACTGGCAATTTCAGATAGAACTGGAGATCTTTTTTAATCCACTGATTCTTTCTTTTTAATTACTGTATAACTCTAAAGCAGAACAAGTAAAATTGTGTGGTACTATTACGGCAAAGGGTGTAAAAAAATTTATATAGGCACAGAATTAGTCAACTCTTTATTACTAGCAGAAAAGAGTAATAAAAATAATCCACATGAATTATGTTTGACTTAAGGTGGTATGGTGTGCTTTATTACTAATGTCATATCTTAGATTCATCAATAATTATTTCAAACTGTATTCACTTACAGTCTAATTGGTAGCTGGCATATGGTTAAATTTGGGAATTTAAAAATACATAATTTCTTCTACAAGTTTTGAAATACAAATATGAGACTTCCGGCCAAGATGGAGGCTTAGACGGACACGCTAGGTCTCCCTCTACAACTAGAGAGGAGTACAACTACTTCAAAACAAAGGATAACTAGAAATTCCAGAAAATAAAACTACACGGAAGTCCAACATATGAAGTTATAAACCAGCGGTGCCATTTGGGCAGGTAAGAGTTAAAGAGGGCAGTGCTGTTTGCGGTCGCACCGGAGCGGCAGGCGGCGAGGAATCCCAGCTGCGGTCAAGCCCCAGGCGGTGCGCTACTCCGGCGCTGGGGAGAGCGGCCCCCGCATCGCCTTGAACAGTGAGGCCCAGGGGGGCGGGAGGACGGATCCCGGTCTCCTAGCTGAATAACTGTGTGAATCCATCTTGGACCCCCGCCCCCAAAGAAAGCACCACAGGGCTGCGAAATAGGTCGCGGACAGGCAGGCGCCGGTCGCTGGATTGTGACGAGTACACAGGCACTGCCCCGGACAGCCGGCCCAAGAAAACAAAACGCATCTGTCAAAATGAGGCAGACAACTATAGAGATCCCGGTGACACAACTCACCAGACAGCAGATAGAGAACCTGACAGATGAACAGATAAGAAACCTGTCAGAGGCTCAGTTCTGGGCCATTGTTATCAGGTGGCTTACAGAATTCACAAAAGAGCAGGAAAAAGATAAGAAAGAAGCGAAAAACATTCATAACGAAAGGAACAAAACCGCATACGAGACAGATGGTGAGGAAAAAAAATCCAGAGTTCATTTCAACAAACTGGAATATGGAGAAGGAACAAGCAGTCAACCAATGCAGAGAGAGGAAATGGGAAGCAACAATCAGAGGATCAGAAACCTCTGGGACAGCTATAAAAGGCCCAACATAAGAATCATTGGTTTGCCAGAGAGTGAGGAAGATGAACTAGAACTTGAAAAATTGAGTGAAAATATAATAAAGGAGAACTTCCCAGACTTGGGGAAGGGAATAGACTTGCAGGTCCAGGAAGCAAGGAGAGTTCCCAAGAGACTGGACCCAGGGAGAACCACTCCAAGACACATTATAATCAAAATGTCAAAAATTAAAGATAAAGAGAGAATCTTAAAAGCAGCAAGAGAGAAGAAAAGAATTATGTACAAAGGGGTCCCAATTAGACTATCAGCTGACTTCTCAAGGGAGACCCTACAGGCAAGAAGGGACTGGCAAGAAATATTCAAAGTAATGAAAATCCAAAACCTACAACCACGAATACTCTATCCAGTGAAATTGTCATTCAGAATAGAAGGACAGAGAAAGTGTTTCCAGGACAAAATAAAACTGAAAGAGTTCATTAGATCCAAACCACTGTTATATGAGATGTTAAAGGGACTGGTTTAAAAAACAGAAGCTAGGGAGATGAAACAAAGGCAAACTAAACAGGCAACGAGAGTGGAAAAGGAACTGTGGGTACGGGAAGCATATTGGGGGGAGGTCAACAGGGAGGGGGAGTGGGGAGAGGGAGAGAGATGATATAGGAATTGGGGATCATGGTAGGAGGGAATGGAATAGACGGAGAGAGGTTGGGAGGAACTGTATGCACAACTAACGGACATAATCTAAAAGGGGGGGACAACTGGAGGGAGGGGGGCCACCGGGTGGAGGGGAGTAGAGGGAAGGGAAATTGGCACAAATGTAATATTTTAATCAATAAAACACATTAAATCTAAAAAAAAAAAAAAGAAATACAAATATGAGCTAAATAGGAGTTATACAACTGATGATCTCGGGATAAAGAGTTGGTCTAACACACTTTTTTAAATGCTTTTAATATTTTTAATTACAGTTGATGTACAATATTATATTAGTTTTGGGTGTACAACCAAGCAACTAGACTATTTATATAAAGTGATCATCCCAATAAATCTAGTACCTATCTGACACCATACATATTTATTACAATATTATTGACTACTTTTTCTATGTTGTATTTTATATCACAATGACTATCCTTTAACTACCAGTTTGTACTCTTAATCCCTTCACCTTTTTTTATTCATACCCACAACCTCCTCTTTCATCTGGCAACCATAAAAATGTTATTTGTATAAGTCTTTTTCTGATGTTTGTTTATTTGTTTTGTTCTTTAGATTCTACATATAAAGAAAATAATATACTGTTTGTCTTTCTCTGACATTTCCCTCAGTGCAATACCCTCTCAGCCCATCCATGTTGTTGCAGATGGCAAGATTTCCCTCTTCTTTTTTGGCAGAGTCATATTCCATTGTATATATGCACAAGAGTTCTTTATCCATTCATCTATTGATGTACACTTAGATTCCTTCCTTAGTTTGACTATTGCAGATAATGCTGCAGTGAACACATAGGTGCATATATCTTTGATGTAGTGTGTTGGGTTTCTTCAAATAAATCCCTGAAAGTAGAATTGCTGAGTCCTTCTTTATCTTTTGTTATAGCCTTTGTTTCAAAGTTTATTTTATCTAGTATCAGTTTTGCTACATTAGCTTTTCTGTTTTGTTTTCATTTTCATGAAATATCATTTTCCATCCCTTTACTTTCAGTATTTGTGTGTTTTGCTTTTTGAAGTGTCTGTTGTAAATAGTATGTGTGAGAGTCATGATTTATTATTCATTCAGCTACTATATGTATTTTAATTTGAGCATTTTATCTATTTGCATTTTAATTGTTGATATGTATTTATTGCCATTTTATTATTCATATTTTTGATGTTTTTTCTTCTTTTCATTTTCTTAAAGAATACCCTTTAAAATTTCTCTTAATACTGGTTTGGTAGTGATGAACTCTTTAATCTTTTTCCTGTCTGGGAAGCTCTTTATCTGTCTTTTAATTTTAAATGATAGCTTCACTGTGTGGATTAATCTTGGTTGTAGGTCCTTGGTTTTCACCACCTGAAATATTTCAAGTCCTTTATCACCTGAAAAGTTTTCTTTTTCTTTTTAGAAATCAGCTGACAGTCTTATGGAAGCTCCCTTGTAAATAACTGCTTTTCTCTTGTTGCTCTCAAGATTCTCTCTTTGCCTTTAACCTTTAGCACTTTAATTATGATGTGTCTTGGTGTGGTCCTCTTTGGGTTTATCTTGTTTGGGACTCTGTGCTCCCTGGACTTGTATGTCTATATCTTTCACCATGTTAGGAAGGTTTTTCACCTTTTTTTTTCCAAATAGGTTCTCAATTCTTTGCACTCTCTCTTGTCCTTCCAGCATTCCCATGATACAAATGTTGATGTGCTTGAAGTTGTCTCAGAGGTTCCTTAAACTAACATAAATTTTTTGGATTCTTTTTCCTTTTTGCTGTTCTGATTTAGTAATCTTCATTTCTTATTATTTCTTTATGTTACCTTATAGCCACTTTTATGTTTCCTATCTTTTTGTTGAAGTTCTCACTAAATTCATCTACCCTTTCCCTAAATTCACTGAGTAAATTTATCATCAGTGTTTTGAATTCTTCATCTGGTAGACTGCTTGTCTCCATTTTGTAGTGTTTTTTTTTTTTTAATTAAATGTATTGGGTGACATTGCTAATACAGTTATATAGTTTTCAAATATATATTTCTATGATATATAAACTGTATATTGCATGTGTGCCCACCTCTCAAAGTCAAATCACCATATAGTATATGACCCCCTTTACTTTTACTACCCCCACCATTTCCCTCTGGCAACCAACGTACTGTTGTCTATTACTCTGAGTTTTTGCTTGTGTTTTTTTTTTGTTGTTGTTGTTGTTGTTGTTCATTTTTGCTTTGTTTTATAACTACCATATGAGTGAAATTATTTGGTTCTAAACTTTTTCTGTCTGACTTATTTTCCTTAATACATTATTCTCAAGATCCATCCATGTTGTTGGTATGGTAGTATTTTATGTTTCATAAGGCTTAGTAGTATTCTACTATATATATGTACCACATCTTCTTTATCTAATCATCTATCAAAGGACTCTGGTTGTCTCCGTGTCTTGGATATCATGACTTATGCTATAGTGAATGTATATTTCAGCAAATAAATGTTTTCAATTTTTTCATGTATATACTCAGTGGAGGGGTTTCTGAGTCAGATGGTAAATCTATTTTTAATTTTTGAAGAACTTTCATAGTGGCTATACTAGTCTACGTTCCCACCAGCAGTGAATGAGGGTTCCTTTTTCTCCACAACTTCTCCAACACATGTTATTACTTGTGTTGTTGATAATAGCCATTCTAATGGGTCAAAGTTGGTATCTCATTATAGTTTTGATTTACATTCACTTAATAGCTAGTGAGGTTGAGCATCTTTTTATATATCTGTTGGCCATTTGTATGTCTTCTTGGGAAAAGTGTCTATTCAGGTTCTCTCCCCATTTTTAATTAGATAGTTTATTTGTTTGGTGTTGAGTTGTGTGAGTTCTTCATATATTTTGGATATTAACCACTTGTTCGAGTTGTTGTCTGCAAATATCTTCTCTCATTCAGTTGATTGCCTTTTTGTTTCATTGGTGTGGGGTTTTTTTGTTTGTTTTGTTTTGGGGTTTTTTTGGAGTTTTGTTCTTTCATGTGGGACGTTTCTTTGTCTCCTCAGTTTGGCTGCCTCCCTGCATTTGGTTCTATATATTACATAGACCTGCTCTGTCTGCCTGGCTTGGTACAGTGACCTTATGTAGTAGGTGTCTTGTAGGACCCAGTGGTGCAGGCTTGCATGTTACTTAAGGTGGGCACTCCCAGGTGCATTGTTGTGTGCTGTGTGCACCCTCCCATTGTAGATGAGCCTTGATTACAGTTGGCACATCAGTGGGAGAGATTTACCCCTTTGCAAATCAGTTGCAAGAACTCATTAAGAACACAGTGAAGGATCTGCTGAGCAGTGGCCAACCCCATGGAACACGACTCACTTTGAAGGGACTCTGGTGCCCAGATTAGTCTGCCTTTGAGTGTGTTGTTTGTGGAGGTGGTTGGGTGGTGATCTGGTATGGTCTGAAGCTATCTACCGGGTGTACTGGCTCTGGTGTTCCTGGGAGATGCAGGCCAAAGTCAACTGCCACCTGTCCTCTGCCTGTGGTCCCCCAGCATGAATTACAGAGCGAATCTGAATATGGCTGCTACCTATGCTGAGCCTGAAGATGACAGGGAGAGGCCAAGCTGTGAACTGCTGCCAGATAACACTTGTACCAGGTCTGGGGCCACATAGCAAGAGGTTTGATGTATGCTGAGGTTAGATATTATCTGTGTGAGGTTTGTGAATCTTTGAGAGATTGTGGCAATGTCTTAATCTTGAACAAAGACAGGCTCTTTGTATGGAAGGGCCCTGGAAAACAGCTTAGGTGAGTCTGAAAGTGGGGTGGGGAGGGCTCTTGAGGAATCACCAGGGCAGGCCAAACAGTGTAAACCAGGTTGATGAAAACTCAGATGTGGTGCCCCCTACTGGGGGAGGCTTAGAAAAGGCCAATACTTCTGTCTAGGAGAAAGCTGCCCTCTCAGCTCTTGCCCTAATGCCAAACAGTTCAGTTCTTCCTTGTATGTCCCAGGTGCCTTTTGAGCTAGTCCCCCAGAGAGGGAGCTCAGTGGGAGTGAGTCTGAGTAAGCCAATGCGTGGGCCTTTCAAAGGATTGCCCAGCACTGCAGCAGCCCTCTATCTCACACAGCCACAATTCCTGCTGGTTTCCACAGCTAGAAGTTATGGGAACTTCTCTTCCCAGCACTAGACCCCCTAGGCTGGGGGTTCTTAGGTGAGGCTGATACCCATCATTCCTCATGAGGATCTTCTGCAGCCAAGGTATCGCACCAGATTTTTAAATGCCACCTGTGGTTTTGGGACTAGCCAGTTTGCATCTCAGCTCTTTCTATCAGTCTCAATGTTGCTGCTTCTTTATATTCTTAGTTACAGGAGTTCTGTTCAGCTAGATTTCCAGCAATTCTGAATTTTGGTTGTTCTGTAATTTAGTTGTAATTTTATTTACTGATGGGAGGAGGGCAGGGAGATAGAAGAACACCAATTTGTTGTTCAATGTTCTACTTATTTATGCATTCATTGCTTGATTCTTATATGTGTCCTGACCAGGAATCTAACCCACAACCTTGGCATATTAAAACAACACACTAACCAACTGAAGTACCCAGACAGGGTCTAGTTTTAATTTTAATGTGATTGTGGGATGGTGCAAGTACTGCCTTTACATATGCCACCATCTTGCCTGGAAAACTGATAGACTTTTTTTTTTTAATGTGTGCCAAGTTACACTTGCTTTTTTACCTCATTTAATCAAAGAAATAAGTCTAGAAGTCAGATATTGATATGACAACTTTAAAATGAAGGACCTGAACTATGTTGTATACCTGAAACTAATATAATATTGTATGCCAACTATATCTAAAGAAAACAAAAATAAAAAAATAGACTAAAGTGAAGAACTGGAGGATTAAGACTTTGCCTAAATTCATACAACCAGTGAACAGAAAAGCCAGGATGCAAATTAAGATGTATCTGTCTTCCACATTATTTCTTTAGAGTAGATATATAATAAGATTAGAAGTTGAGTTTTAAGGATAAATAGGAGTTAAATAGTCAAGGAAGAAGTAATTCTGGGTACAGAAATCAATTGCAACAAAAGCACATTGATGAAGTGAATGGCATAATTTGGGAAGTGGGTAGGTCCTCAAAGCTATAATATTGATTTTTGAAATTAAATCTGTGAGAAATAGGCTGGGAAGTTAATATTGTAGTCAGGCTGTAATACACCTAACATGGAGCTAATAACTATGAAAGATGAACTTTAGAAATAAGTGGTTTATGGCAAGACAAATAAGTAAAACCCTGTAGCTATGAACATGGGCTTCCAAGTTCAACAACCTTGTTGTACCAATCTCTTCTATAGTAATATTAAAGACTAAATATGATTATTTTTATGATGTATATATCCCTGTGCCGGGCAAACAATGATCTTCCAAAAATACTAATTGTTATGTTATTTTTGAAAAAGGAATCAATTTCTTCACTTAACAAACAATTGTTGAGGACTTCGATACTGTAGTGAAAAAAACAGATTGAGTTCTTGTTCTTGGGAACTTAAATTCTAGAACAGGAGAGTAAGAAAAAACATCAGCAAAAAAATCAACATTAAAAAGGCATTGATATGATTGGGTTATAATCTACAGAACTTGATTACATACTGCACATGACATGGTGTGTGCCATAAGTCAGGGCAACAGAGGAAGAGGTAGAAATTATGCTGAGGTTTCTGGTGACTTCAGTAGCAGCACAGGGGCATTGTGTTATTATTAACCAAAATAAGAAAGTGGGCTCAGGAACACAAGTGGGCTGAATTGAGGAGAGATGCAGAAAATGTATCTGATTTAGAACATGCCAAACTAAGAATGTCTGTACATCCAAGTAGGGATGTCTGTATATCCAGAAAATTGGTTGCTATGGATTGTAGGCTGTAGAAGGGCAGAAACACTATTCTCTTGGGTTATGCATCTGTCTCTAACCTCTAGCAGAATAATGGTGCATATTGTACATGTGCTTGACAAGTTCGTAATGGGAAATAATGCATATATTTTGAAGAAAATACTATCTGTAGCTCTGTGACTGACTTGCAATAAGATTCTCAACTTCCTGTTTTCCATCTTTACTCTTATTTGACTATATCAGCTCTTTGATAGATGCAAGTAGCAAACCTTAGTGATTTGGCTAATGTTTTAGGTTTACAGGTTCTTTTGAGTTAACTTTCTAACTATAGCTCTGCTAAACAGAGGTACTTATTAAGCAAAGTATAAGTTGTTATTCAATTAGAACTTTAAAAGACTTTCCGTTAAGAGACTCTAAGCCTCTTAGGAGAAAATGTTACGTTTATATTTGTATCCTCAAGGTTTATCCAGGTAAATGGGCACCCATATGTGACAAAAAATTAATAAGTTAATAAGTTAAATAATATAATCTAACACATAAGAAAAAGAATATACAGAAAGTTGTTAATTCTTCACATAACCCTATCTGAATAAAAATACTTGACTATATATTCCAAAGATCACTTCTAAAAATATAATTCTGATATTAAAATTTGATTGTATTGAAAATAAGTGAGTATATCATATGAAGAGGACTTATATTCAGGAATCTTCTATGTACATAACAATTAACATTTTCAAATTAAATAAAAAATAATAATAAAAACCAATGATTTTAGGCCCTGACTGGTGTGGCTCAGTAGGTAGGAATGTCATCCTGTAATGAAAGTGCTGTGGGTTTGATTCCCCATCAGGGCACATGCCTAGGTTGTGGTTCCAGTCCCCAGTTCCCCGGTCCAGGTGCATATGATCCCTGGCTTGGATGCATAAAGGAGGTAGTCAATTGATGTTTCTCTCTCACATCAATATTTCTCTCTTTTTCTCTCTCTCTAAAAGCAATGAAAAAAAAGTCTATGGATGAGGATACAAAAACAAATAATTCTAAAGTAATTATGCCATACAACAGAGACCACTTCTTCATAAAAATATAATACACTGAAACTTTGGATTTTTCAAATAGTTTAATAATGTTTTTAAATTTTTTTGAAAATGAAAAAATCCAGTTTTCACTGGGACTTTAGTTTTTTTTTAAATCCAATTTATCTATTTCCTTATGTATTTACAAACTTTCAGTAGAAACATCTAGTTGTTCTAACAAAATCAGAAATAATCTTCAATACCTAAAAGACTCGTTTTCCCTTGTTTTTCTCTTCACACAATTTGGTTTCAAAAGGCATAATGATTGTCCCATTACTAACCCATTGTCGAGATTTCCTTAGAGTGATGCCACCATATTTCTGCATTTCTGCATTTAGAGACTAATTTATCAAACCCATTCTCTCTTTTTAACTCATTTGTTCTTTCCTAAATTAACCTAAAATCTCAAAAATGCACTAAAAACTGTTTTTGCATTATATTGTTCTATGTTGAAATAACCAGGAAACTCCTTTCATCCCAAATTTAAAAATTTGGTTGATTGTGGGCACTGAAATGAGCTGCTCTGAGTTCAATCCATACCTCTGTCATTTCTAGGTTTGTTGTGAAGATTAGATGAATTATAGCAATTAAAATTCTTCACACAGAGCCTGGCACTTACTAAAAGCTCATATAATGACTGTATATAAATTTTGAAATTATCTACTTTTAATGTTTATGTCACTGTCCCTTAAAAGCACCAGGCATTTTATGCAAATCGCATGACTCACTGTGTCAAATTCTGCAGACAATAATTAGAAAATTGGAAATACAGATTTGATAACTCAGTTTGAATGTTCAAAGTTATAATAAAAGTTCACAATAGTTACATGTAAAGTGAAACTATAAATAAGTGTGCATAATGAGAAATCTTAGGTCAGTTCTTAGCCATAATATGGATACTTTCCCTCCTATTTTCTTCACCAGATATTTTGTTAATTTTTAAAAATTTTTCGTTACAGTACAATTTGACTTTGCTCCTAGTCATACACTAACCAATATGCATGATAAAATATTTGAAACACTTTTATTTACTGACTTACATAAATCTCCCATATAGGCAAAATTATATAATTGAATTATTTTTATTGAATGTATTGGGATGACATTAGTTAATAAAATGTTATACGTTCCAGGTGTACAATTCTATGATACATGACCTGCATATTGCATTGTGTGCCCACTACCCAAAGTCAAATCTTTTGCCACCATATATTTGACCCCCTTACCTTTTACTACCCTCACACACACTCCCCTTCCCTCTGGTAACCACCATACTTTTTCTGTGTCTATGAGTTTTTGTTTTGTATTTTCTTTGTTCATTTTTTACTTTCAGTTTATATCCCACATATGAGTGAAATCAGATGGTTCTTGACTTTTTCTGTCTGATTTATTGTTTGTAGCATAATATTCTCAAGGCCCACCCATGTTGTCACAAATGGCAATATTTCATCTTTTCTTATGGCTGAGTAGTATTCCATTGTATATATGTGCCACATCTGCTTTATCCAATCATCTAACAAAGGACAGTTTGGTTGTTTCCATGTCTTGGCCTCTGTGAATAATGCTGCAATTAAAATAGGGATACCTATACCTTTGAAAATAATTGTTTTCAAAATTTTCAGGTAAATATCCAGTAGAGGAGTTTCTGGGTTATATGGTAACTCTATTCTTAATTTTTTGAGGACCCTCCATACTGTTTTCCATAGTGGCTGTACCAGTTTAGATTCCCATCAGCAGTGAATGAGTCCTTTTTCTACACAACCTCTCCAACAGCTGTTGCTTGAATTGTTGATAATAGCCATTCCAATAAGTGTAAGTTGGTATCTCATTGTAGTTTTGATTTGCATTTTCTTAATACCTAGTGAAGTTGAGCATATATCTCTATGGAGCAGTTTACATTCCCACCAGAAGTCAGTGAGGAGTCCTGGCTAACAGTTACTCATATGTGAAAAGATGCTCAAATTCAGCTATTAAGGAAATGCCTATCAAAACTACAATGAGATACCACTTCACACCTGTTAGAATAGCTATTATCAACCTGACAGGTAATCACAAGTGTTGAAGTATATGTGCAGAGCTTTTGTTTTAATGTAGTGATTCTACTCCCAATCCCCAGAATCTCCCAGCATCATCAAACCCCCACCCACAGTTCTGCATACAGCTTAATAAACAGAAGAGTAAAACATCATCTTATAATTAAAAACCTTTTCCTTGGAGCTCCACTAGAGGCCTCTCAAATTTTAATTAAAGATATAATTTGGTCTGTGTTCTCAATTAGTACATTCATCAACTAAAAATTTGTTCAAAATTTGTTAACATTTGTGAGGTGTACTTTTCCTAAATAAAGTAATTATAAAGATATTTTCCTCACCTATAATGATTCCATAGTTTAGAAAAATATGTAATGACATAATTACAATCAAGTTTTAAAGGTGATGTGATGTGATGTGATGGACCTGTTACAAGTTACCCATAAAATCTATAGAAGGTACTGGTCACTTCTACTGAGAGGAGAAAAAGAAATCAGGCAATGTATCAAAGGTAGAGTATCACTTGAGCTGACGAGGTGAAGGGTGTGGAGTACTTAGCAGACATAATATGGTTCTTGGGTGAAATGCTGTCAACTACTAAGACAGGAAAAGGTGGCAGGAAGTTATAAAGATTTACAAAAGAATTTGAAGTTTGTGTCCTACGCAAATGGAATTATGGAATGTTCCATCTTGGGAGTGACAAAGTCAGATATTTTTCATCACCATTTATCCCCCTAGACCCTCTTCCTCCTCAACACACACTTTCCACCCCAGCAATCACCACACTATTGTCTGTGTTCATGAGTTCTTTGTCTCTCTTTTTCTTTATCTTTGACTCTGACGACTGTGGCAGAAGAATATGAAATATGCAAGATATTCTTTTCTTAGTATATTTTATTGATTATATTGTTACAATAGTTCAAGTCTTTTCCCTTTGCTCCCCTCTTCCTAGTACCCCCTTCCCTCCAGCAATCCCACCCCCCTTAGTTCATGTCCATGGGTCATGCATATAAATTCTTTGGCTTCACCCTTTCCTATATTATTCTTAACTTTCTCCTGTCTATTTTGTACCAACCAATTATGCTGCTTGATCCTATACCATTTCCCCATTTCTCCCCCTTTCCATTCCCAGCTGATAACATTACAAATGATCCCCATTCCTATGATTCTGTTCCTATTCTGGTTTGCTTAGCTGGGTTTTTTTTTTTTTTTTTTTTAGATTCAGCTGTTGATACTTGTGAGTTTGTTGTCATTTTAATGTTCATAATTTTGATCTTCATCTTCTAGAGTAAGGCCCTTTGACATTTCATATAATAATGGCTCGGTGATGATGAACTCCTTTAGCTTTACCTTGTCTGGGAAGCACTTCATCTGCCCTTCCATTCTAATGATATCTTTGCTGGATAGGATAATCTTGGTTATAAGTCCTTGCTTTTCATCACCTTGAATACTTCTTGCCAGTCCCTTCTTGCCTGCAAAGTTTCTTTTGAGAAATCAGCTGATAGTTTTATAGGCACCCCTTTGTAGGTAACTCTCTGCTTTTCTCTTGCTGCTTTTACGATTCTCTCTTTATCTTGCACCTTTGGCATTTTAATTGTGATGTATCTTGCTGTGGTTCTCTTTGAGTTTAGCTTGTTTGGGACTCTTCGTGCTTCCTGAACTTGTATGTCTATTTCTTTTGCCAAATTTGGGGCGTTTTTCTTCATCACTTTTTTTACATAAGCTTTCAATTTTTTGCTCTTCCTCTTCTCCTTCTGGCACCCCCATGGTTCGGATGTTGGCACATTTAAAGTTGTCCCAGAAGTTCCCAAGCCTCTCATTTTTTTCAATTCTTTTATCCTCATTCTGTAGTGCTCAACTGTTTTCTCCTTCCTTATGTTCCAAATCATTTATTTGAACCCCAGTGTGCTTTCCTTCACCATTGGTTTTGTGTGGATTTTCCTTTGTTTTGTTTAGCATAGACTTCACTTCTTCCCTTATGCATTTGCCATGCTCTAGCATATCTGTCAAGTCTGTGAGCATCTTTATTACCAGTGTTTTGAACTCTGCATCTGTTAGTTTGTCTATCTCCTCATTTGTTAGGTTAGCTACCTCCTCATAGCTTAGTTCTCCCACTAGAACCTTGATATGTTTCCTCTTTTGGGCCACACTTCTCTGTCTTCTCAGCCTGATAGGCTCCTGTGTTTGTTTGCCTCTGTGTCTTAGGTAGAGCTATTGTACCTGTTATGTTGTAAGGGGAAGCCTTAGGTATTCATCAGTACAGGGAGACCAGTTTCACCACGTTGTGGCGTTGTATGTGGGGGAGGGGTCTGAGAGGAAACAATGTTGCCTGCTCACACTCACCCCTTTTCCAGGCACTTTTTCCACTTCTGTATGGGACTGGCTCCTCTCTAGCTGTTGCTCTGGTTGTCATTCCCAGAGTTGGTGGGTCTACGGAAATTCTAGATTGTTCTCTTTGCTGAGAGACTGGCAGTTTCTTCCTCCACCCCAACCCAAGTGTCCCTCCCTGTTTTTTCTACTGGCCTGTGGCTGCAGCTGCTGCTGCCGCTTCCACCACACCGAGTCTTCTCTGCCCTGGCTCTGCCCTTCCTACCTGTCTGGACGAGTATTTCTTCTTTATATCTTTTTTTGTTGGGCTTCCATGCAGCTCAATTTTTTTGAATTCTAGTTGTCTCTAGTTTTGAGGTAGTTGTATTCCTTCTTAGTTTTGGAGGGAAACAGAGCATGTCTGTCTAGGCCTTCATCTTGGCCAGGAGTCCAGGATATTCTTTAGAGACAGCTGTTGATGGAACAGCTTTAGCAGTATGTGTGATACTTTCTGGACTAGATATACTTACTTTCAAAGGCTGATAAAATTAAATACCCTGGATCAAAAGAGAATGTGCAAAATCAAATATTATGCTGATTATAAGTGATCAGTAACAATATATAATATTTGATATTACTGAATTATTACTGTATCTATGCAATATTTTTTTAGCAAAACTGAACATTCTATTCTAAACTGTTATTTCAAAGATGATCTTAGCAAAATAAAGTGAATTTTAGGATTAGTCAAATCTCTGGAAAATTATAGCAAAAGCTATAATGATGGCTATGAAGCAATGAAATATGCTAAACTATTTCATAAATCTTGAAATAGAATGCTTAATATAGTTTCAGTGTTACATGTATCCCCATAAATTTCAAAATTTTCACAAATACTAGAAAAGGATAATTTCCCATTAACCAAAATATTTTACTATTGGGCCAAAATTCTTAACTATAGAGAAAACAGTTAAAATGTGTATCCTGTAATAACCTATATTCTCAGTTAATATTTTTTCTCATATAAATTTTATTGAAAACTGTATGTTTAATTTTAAACAAGGAATATAGTATCTTATAATATTTTAGCTGTGGTGTATTATACTATAATATTTTATCTAAGTAATTAACTAAATAATAGAATAGCCAATGAAGTACACATGAGAAACTAGTAATTTTGAAATTATAATTTCAAAGTGAAAATTTAATAAAAATAATATTATTGAAAAATACAAAATTTTCTAATTATTGTTAAATATTTCTTGCTAGACTATTTCAGCTTAGTCACTGATCATTGTTTTTTGAGGATACATGGAAGATAGGAAAAATCTTCTTTTGATGCTTAGTTAAAAATATACAAGGTTTTCTTACAGCTCCTTTCACTTATGTTATGATGCTATATAATCAGTTTGCTTAGAAAATGAGATGTAGTGTCCTAATTAAAAATCCTCATTTTCTGAACATTTCCTCATAATGGTTCATTATAGCCTTGTCTTGCTACTACGTTTCTTTTAAGAATGTGGACATATTTATTTGAAATACAGCAAAATCTGGCTAATAATGATTTTAGAAACCAAATCTATTATCATTTGAAACATGCACATTTCTATGGAAATTGCCTTATATTTAGTAGGTAGTACCATACAAAAATGCATTGCTGTTACTACTTTAATTAGAAAGGACCCCTTTTATCAATACCTCTGTCTCTGAAGGAATTAAAAACACAAAAATTGGAAGTGCTAAGAAAGTTTATTCTAATAAGCAGGCAACAGCAATCTCATATCTGGTCAAATGTATTGGGATGCAGGAATATCTATTTGAAATTCTGACAATAGACACAGAACCAATTCTAATAGCATTACATTTAGTACACAGGGTTATATTACAGGGATGTAGGGAGGTGGCAGTAGATATCATAACTGCACTTACCCTTTGACCCAGCAATTTTACTCATCTGATTATATCTAAAAATTATGCACAAAAGTATATTAAAAGAATTTTCACTGTACTTTTGTAATAGACAACACTAGAAAACAAGTTTCATATATATTTATGAGGTTCAAATAAATAAGCTTTAACTACACAATTCATCAATTTAAAAGAATAAAATACACTATTTGTACTGAGATGGGTAGATTTCAAACATATATTAAAAGACAAAAACACACGAAGCAAAACACATAATGTAGTTCAATCAATTTATGTTTTTATTTTTTTTTCACTCAAAATACAATGAAATTTAATTTTTAAATTTATTAATGGTAGAAATTAAAATAAAGCAAAGCCTTAATGTTGGCACTGTGGAGACAGAGGCACTCTTAGGTCCTGCGATGGGAGCAGAGTAAGTGTCAGCGTCCCACAAGGCTATTTAGAAACATGTTTTGCGATTTTTTTTTTCATTTTAAAATATTTTTTCTTTTTCTTTCTTTTTCTTTTTTCTTTTTATTTTTTGGTTTTTCAATTACAGGTGTCCCATTTTTCCCCCATTGCTCCCCCCACCCAGCCCATCCCTTCACCCACAATCATATCCCTCTTCCCACAATCATATCCCTCCCCGTTGTCCATGTCCATGAGTAATTCATACACGTTCCTTGACTAGACCCTTCCCTTACTTATCCCCCTTTTCTCCCTCCTCCCTATCTTCTACTGACTACTATTCTAGTCTTTGCCTATTTAGTTCATTTGTTTGTGTTGCTTTTTAGTTTCCTGTACTAGGTGATATCACATGGTATTTTTCTTTCTTTGCCTGGCTTATTTCACTAAGCATAACTCTCTAGTTCCATCCATGTTGTCGCAAATGGCAGGAGTTCCTTCTTTCTTACATAGTATTCCATTGTGTAAATGTACCACAGTTTTTTAATCCACTCATCTACAGATGGGCACCTAGGCTGTTTCCAGCACTTAGCTATTGTAAACAGGGCTGCTATGAACATAGGGGTGCATAGGTTTTTTTGAATTAGGGTTTTAGGATTTTTCAGGTATAATCCTAGCCGTGGAATCACTGGTTCAAAAGGCAGTTCCATTTTTAGTTTTTTGAGGTAATTCCATACTGTTTTCCATAGCGGCTGCACCAGTCTGCATTCCCACCAACAGTGCACTAGGGTTCCCATTTCTCCACATCCTCGCCAGCATTTGTTGTTTGTTGATTTGTTGATGATGGCCATTCTGACAGGTGTAAAGTGGTATCACATTGTGGTTTTTACTTGCATCTCTCTGATGGCCAATGATGTTGAGCATTTTTTCATGTGCCTATGGACCTTCTGTATGTCCTCTTCGGAGAAGTGTTTGTTCAGGTCCTTTGCCCATTTTTTAATTGGGTTGTTTTCTTGATGTTGAGTTGTATAAGCTCTTTATATATTTTAGAGATCAGTCCCCTGTCTGTGATATCATGGGGAAATATGTTTTCCCATGTGGTTGGTTTCCTTTTCATCTTGCTGACATTTTCTTTTGCTGAGCAGAAACTTTTTAGTTTGATGTAGTCCCATTTGTTTATTTTTTTTCTTTATTTCTCTTGCCTTGGGAGATGTATCCGTGAAGATATTGTTACGTGTGATATCTGAAATTTTCCTGCCTATGTCTTCCTCTAGGACTTTTATGGTATCACGGCTTACATTTAAGTCTTTAATCCATCTTGAGTTTATTCTCGTGTGTGGTGTAAGTTGGTGGTCTAGTTTCATTTTTTTGCACGTCCCTGTCCAGTTCTCCCAGCACCATTTGTTAAAGAGGCTCTTCTCACTCCATTTTATGTTCCTTCCGCCTTTATCAAACATTAGTTGACCATAGAGACCTGAGTTTATTTCTGAGCTCTCTATTCTGTTCCACTGATCTATATGTCTGTTCTTATGCCAGTACCAGACTGTTTTGATCACAATGGCTTTGTAGTATTGTTTGATATCTGGTATCATGATTCCTCCTGCTGTGTTCTTCTGTTTCAAGATGGCTTTTGCTATTCGGGGTCTTTTTTGGTTCCATATGAATTTTTGGAGGATTTATTCTGAGTCAGTGAAATATGTCATTGGTATTTTAATAGGGATTGCATTGAATCTGTAAATTGCTTTGGGTAGTATGGTCATTTTGATGATGTTGATTCTTCCCATCCAAGAACATGGTATTTGCTTCCACTTATTTGTATCTTCCTTAATTTCTTTCTTCAATGTTGCATAATTTTCAGTGTATAGGTCTTTTATCTCTTTGGTTGTTTACTCCTAGGTACTTTATTTTTCTTGTTGCTATAGTAAATGGTATTTTCTTCTTTGCCTCTGTCTCTGATATTTTATTGTTGGTGTACAGAAATGCCTTAGATTTCTGTATGTTTATTTTGTACCCTGCTATTTTGCCAAATTCACTTGTTATATCGAGTAGTCTTTTAGTGGAGTTTATAGGGTTTTCTAGGTATACTATCACGTCGTCTGCAAATACTGATAGTTTTACTTCTTCTTTCCCAATTTGGATGCCTTTTATTTCCTTGTCTTGTCTGATTGCTGTGGCTAGGACTTCCAACACTGTGTTGAATAGAAGTGGGAAGAGTGGAGAGCTTTGTCTAGTTCCTGATTTGAAGAGGAATGCTTTCAGTTTTTGTCCATTGAGTATGATGTTGGCTTCAGGCTACTCATGTATATCCTTAATTATGTTAAGGTATGCTTCCTTTATTCCCATTTTGCTGAGTGTTTTCATGATAAATGTGTGTTGTACTTTATCAAATGCTTTTTCTGCATCTATAGATATGATCATGTGATTTTTATCTTTCATTTTGTTTAGGTGATGTATTATATTTATTGATTTGCGAATATTAAACCATCCTTGCATCCCTGGGATGAATTCCACTTGATCGTGGTGTATGATCTTTTTGATGTATTGTTGGATCCTGTTTGCCAAAATTTTATTGAGGATTTAACATCTATGTTCATCAGTGATATTGGCCTGTAGTTTTCTTTCTTTGCTGTGTCTTGACCTGGTTTGGGGATTAGGGTAATACTGGCTTCATAGAAAGAGTTTGGGATTTTTCCCTCTTCTTGGATTTTTTGGAATAGTTCGAGGAGGATAGGAGTTAGTTCTTCCCTAAATGTTTTGTAAAATTCGCCTGTGAAGCCATCCGGTCCAGGGCTTTTGTGTGCTGGGAGATTTTTGATAACTGTTTCAATTTCCTTCTTTGTTATTGGTCTGTTGAGACTTTCTACTTCTTCTTGATTCAGTTTTGGAAGGTTACATGTTTCTAGAACTCTGTCCATTTTTTCTAGGTTGTCAAATTTCTTGCCATATAGTTGTTTGTAGTAATTTCTTATAATTGTTTGTATTTCTGAGTTATCAGTCGTGATTTCTCCTCTTTCATTTCTGATATTGTTTATTTGGGTCTTTTCTCTTTTTTTCTTGATGAGCCTGGCTAGAGGCTTGTCGATTTTGTTTATTTTTTCAAAGATCCAGCTCCTAGTTTTGTTGATTTTTTGGATTGTTTGTTTAGTTTCTATGTTGTTTAATTCTGCTTTGATCTTGATGATTTCCTTTCTTCTTTTTGCCCTAGGCTTTGTTTGTTGTTGTTGTTCTAGTTCTTGTAGCTTTAGGGTTAGATTTTTTATTTGAGATTCTTCTAGTCTTTTCAGATATGCCTGTATTGCTATGAACTTCCCTCTTAGGACTGCTTTTGCTGTGTCCCATAGGTTTTGGGCTGTTGTGTGTTCATTGTCATTAGTTTCTAGAAATTTCTTGATTTCCTCTTTGATGTCGTTGTTAACCCATTCATTATTTAATAGCATGTTATTCATTCTCCATGAGTTTGGGTGTCTTTGATTTTTTTCTCTGAGGTTGATTTTTAGTTTCAAGGCATTGTGATCTGAAAAGATGCTTGATATGATTTCAATTTTCTTGAATTTGTTGAGGCTTGTTTTGTGTCCTATTATGTGGTCTATCTTTGAAAATGTCCCATGTGCCTTTGAAAAGAATGTATATTTTGCTTCTTTGGGGTGAAAAGTTCTATATATATCAGTTAAGTCCATGTGGTTTAGTGTGTTGTTCAATGCCTGTATATCCTTGGTGTTTCTTTGCTTTGATGATCTGTCTATTGTTGATAATGGAGTGTTGAAGTCCCCTACTATGAGTGCGTTGTTGTTAATATCCTTCTTGTGGTCTTCTAGTATTTGCTTTATGTATTTGGGTGCTCCTATGTTGGGTGCATATATGTTTATCAGTGTTATATCTTCTTGATGAATTGTTCCTATAAGTATTATGAAATGTCCTTCTTTGTCTCTTTTTATTGCCCTTGCTTTGAAATCCATTTTGTCCGATATGAGGACTGCTACCACAGCTTTTTTTTCAGGTCCATTTGCTTGGAATATTTTTTTATATCCCTTTACTTTCAGTCTATGTAAATCTTTTGTTTTGAGGTGTGTTTCTTGTAGACAGCAAATATGTGGATCCTGTTTTCTTATCCATTCCGTTACCCTATGTCTTTTAATTGGAGCATTTAATCCATTTACATTTAACGTTATTATTGACATGTATTTATTCATTTCCCTTTGTATCTCTGTTCCTCTACTCTTTTTTTTTTTTTTGTTTTTTTCTCTTCCTTTTTCTTAGAATATTCCCTTTAGCATCTCTTGCAACGCTGGTTTGGTGGAGATGTATTCTTTTAGTCTTCCTTTGTCTGAGAAACTTCTTATTTCACCTTCTATTTTGAATGAGAACCTTTCTGGGTAGAGTATTCTTGGTTGTAGGCCTTTGTTTTTCATTGCTTGAAATTTTTTGACCATTTCCTTCTGGCTTGTAATGTTTCTGTTGAGAAATTGGTCGATAGCCTTATTGGAGCTCCCTTGTGAGTTATTTGCTGTTTTTCTCTTGCTGCTTTTAGGATTCTCTCTTTGTCTTGGAATGTTGCCATTTTAACTATGATGTGCCTTGGAGTGGGTTTTGGGGGGTTCCTCTTTATTGGAACTCTCAGTGCTTCTTGGACTTGCATAACTTTTTCTCTCGTCAGGTTCAGAAAATTTTCTGTCACTATTTCTCCTATCAGTTTTTCAATTCCATGCTCCTTTTCTTCTCCCTCTCTTATTCCAATGATCCTGATATTATTTCTTATCATGCTATCCTGTAATTCCCTTACATCTTGTTCATATTTTTTCAATCTTTTTTCATTTTGCTGTATCGTTTGAGAATTATTTCCTACATTATCCTCTAACTCACTAATACAATCCTCTGCTTCATTTAGTCTGTTTTTGACTGATTCTACTGTGTTTTTCAGTTCAGAGATTGTATTCTTCATTTCTTCCTGGTTCTTGTTGATAGTTTCTATGTCCTTTTTTATGCTGGTGTAGTTCTCTGCAAGTTCCCTGTAATTTTCTTGGAGCTGTTGGTAACTTCCTTGGAGGTTGTCATAGTTGTTTTGAGGTTGTCGAGTATATTGAGCTTCTTCACCACCATAGTTTTGAATTCCATGTCTGACATTTGGGCTATGTCTATTCCATCTGCCTCTCTTTTGGGGGATTCCTCTTTTCTTTTTATTGAGAGGTTGTTTCTGTGTCTTACCATGTTGGATTCTTCTTGTTTGTTTTTGTTATTTGGATTTGTCTGCTTTGCCTTCCCACCTTTGTGGTATGAGATTTTTTATGGTAGATCTGGGGGTTTCAGTGGTGTAGTCTCTTTGATCTCCTGAGCCTGATGTTCTTGGGGTACCTTTTATATCGTTTGTTTATGCTGTCTGGTTATATTTCAGATTTTTTTGTTAGGATCTTCCTTCTGGCTAGTTGATTGAGAGTCACTCTATCCACTTTATCTTGAATTCTTTTGTGGAGATGTCAGTTCAGCCTTTGTGTGTTGTCTTGTTTTTCTGTATCCACAGCTGGTCTAATGAGGTGGGTCAGAGGTTCCTGTTCCTTGCAGCAGTGGGCCCTCACACGGCGCGTTCCTTCGGTGTCTGTTGGAGCTAGCCAAGGTGTCTTTGCAGGCACGCCTGTGAGCGGGTAAGGTGGCCCGAGAGCCTGCCTCAGGCCTGTTGCGTAGCACTCCGGGAGTTTCCCAAGGTGGCCAGGGAGTTATCCTCAGGTCTGCTGCACTGTGCTCCGGGAGTTGGTCTCTCGCCTGCCAGTGCTGGGTCCCAGACACTCGTTTACAGTGGAAGTGAGCGATTGGTGCCTATTGATGTCGGTGAGGTATTTTTGCACTCGTGCGCCCCTCCTGCCCAAGGCAGCCGGGGAGCTACCCTCAGTGCAGTGCTCCGGGTGAGTGTCTGTGAGTTGCTGCTGCCTGCTGTTCCAGTGCCACAGCCGCCCACCGTTCCGCACCCGCCTGGGTGGGCACTAGCCAAGCCTGAGTGAATGTTCTGTGTTCCAGCCTGGCACTCGGGCCTGGCTCCCGCTGGAGCTGGCCTGGGGCGACTGCGCACAGTCTTCTGTGTATCCAGGGGTCCCTCCCTGCGCCCGTTTGGGCACTGATCTTATGTCTGTTGGGGTGTGTCCAAGGGGCCCCTGGACTCTCAGCCCTGTGCACCTGGGCCAGTGAATGATGGCACTTCCCTATGCGCGCCCGCGACCCAAGGGGAGGGTTGGGAGTGAGCGCACGCACCGCTGCGCCTGCGCTCCTGAAGAATGTACTTTTACCCCAAACTTTCCCCCCCTCTCTGCAGTTCACAAGAGAAAAATATAAAGAAAAAAATTACGATTTCACTTGCTCAGCAGCATGCTGTCTCCTGTCTTTCAGCGCCTATGCCGCCTGGTCATGTCCTGTCTCTGCCAGCCGGCAGAGACGCGCTTTCCCCCTGACTTCCCTCTGGGGAAGCCTGTGGTTGCCAAAAAGCCTTTGTGTCCTTTCAGCCGCAGCTCAGGCAGCCACCCCAGTCAGGAATCCCGTTTCGTCCCTTTTTCTTCTTACACTTTCACTAAACAGGTTGTTCCCAGATGGTTTTTCTCTCATCCAGCAGTGCCAAGGCTCGACTCCTGCCAGTGTCCAGCTGCTCACTGAGATGTTCTGTCTGCAATTAGCCCAAACTGCAGACGGGTCTCCAATCAATGTATGTTAATTTGAAGCAAGTGCATGTGTGTTTATGTATAGAATAGGCCCCAGAAAACTAAATTATGGGGGAAACTTTTTATCCCTGGTAGGATTTTGGGGTGGGGTAGAGGGGAACATTCACTGTTTCTACTTTTTACATATTTTTGCTTTCCTTTTGTACTTAAAAGTTAAAGTAATACAATTCATTTTTCTTCCTATCCCCACTCCTTATGAATGGGCTTAGATGCTCCTTTGTGTGTTATAGCATTCACTTTTACTTTATATTAACAAAAACATGACCTTTCAGGACTTGTGAGTGACATAAATATAAACATGACATCACAACTATAGACCAAACCTATGGTAATATAAAAAGTATTTATTAGTATGGGCCAGTTGTGTATATATATTAAAAGAAGCTTAAGTATAAGAATTGAGTTGATGATGACTTACTTTAACTATACGAAGAGAGACAGATAGTACAATGTTTAACAGCAGAGTATAAAAAGTTAAGTAGATTTCAACTATGAGAACTTGAACAAGATTGTTAAATGTTCTCTAAAGTCTAATTTTTTTCTTGATTAAGAAAATGGATAATACTGCATCCACTTATCAGGATTTTGGGAGGATTAAAATAAATCATGCATATAGAAAGTCCTATAGTACAGTGCCTTTTCATATGATAAATTGCCCTAACACTGGTATTTTTTGTGCTTATTTGGAGTTTATATTAATAGTTTGTTTTTCTCAATAAATTATATAATTTCTAAAACAACATATGGAAATGTTATTCTATTAATTTCAACACTGAATATATTTGCAAAACCATATAATTCTATTATAAAATCTTTAGCTTTTGCATACAGAGCTATAACTATTTTAATGTAAAAGCTGGAAGTTAGCCTTGCAGAAACATATTTTGTGTAATTCTCTCATTTTAATTGATTATCTGCACAAGGCCATAAAGTAGTGATGTTTGGAGTACACCTGGGAAACAAAAAAATAGATTATAAAATTGAGAATAGGAGAACTGGTTTCTACTGTTAAAATTATTGATTTCTTTCTGAAATGAGTTTCTCTTTACAGATTTTCATTGTGCATCCGGACCATAGTTTCCTAATCAATAAAGTAATTCATACCATGAGAAAAAGAAAAGGAGACTGAAAGCTTGGTATAAAAATTATGTTTAGGGGAACTGGTAATGAATCTTAGTTAATATATCTATTTTTAATTTATTTCTTTTTAAAAACCACCTTACACTCTCCTTTAAGAAATCAATCATGAGGGGAAAAAAAAACTCTCCTTCCTTTTTTTTTTTTTTAATTTTGGTTTTTCAATTACAGTTGTCCCCTTTTCCCCTAGACTCTCCTTCCTTTTGAAGGTAAATCCAGTGAACTAAAATTGTCAGACAACTGTTATTATTAATAAGCTTAACCCTAACCTGAAGAGTCTGGAAGTTAAAAGAGAAATTAAACTGATATACTAGAAATTTTAAATATTTCTCATAACAAAGTGAATAAGAAAATGGAGACTTTAAAATTCATTTTAAAAAATGTCTATTATGTTGCTTTGAATATCCCTAGTCCACAGTTGCTTACAGGCTTCCCATTCAAACAATTAATTATGGAAACGACTCATTTGATTTTACCAAAGGCATGTTGTAGCATATTTGTTGTCTTCTTATATCTGAATTAGCACCTCCAGTCAACCTGAAATTATTTATCAATCAAACTCTCTGATGTAGATTTTATTGCCTAAGTTGTTCATTTAGATAATAGACTACATACAGTCATAAATTTGCTTTTTAGAAATAAACATTATATCTTCCAGAAAATTAATATATAAGCAGTGATTTTATAAAATATGAAAAGATAAAGAAGAATCAAAACAAGCTCAGAACTCAAATTATATCCTTAAAAGTAATCCCTTCCAGTGTTTTTGTTTCACACTTTTTTAAGATTTTGAAAAAATATTATATATCAAATATTAGGTCCCTGTTAACAAATACGTATTTTTAAATATTCCATATGCCTATTAAAGAAATAGATAAGTGTGTAAAAAAGAAAAAACTATCCTTACTTGTATTAAATGCATACAACCAATTTTATTATGTCATTGAAGTCTTTAAACATTTTTTATGCATTTTTACATAGTTACATTTTTATGTGTATATAAGGATAGTAAACATATAAGAACATGTACAGGTCTTATAAACAAGATAATATGCAGAGATAATTTAATGATAAATAATATTGGGCACTTCCATTCAGGAGGAGTTTTAAAGATACAGGAAAAAAATAATTTAATTTCTCAAGTTTTTTGACATGAAAATGACCTGCAAATTATCCATCTCAGCTCTACATTTCTGATGGGAACAAACAAGAACCAAGTTTTGGCAATTGTTCTAGTAAACCCCAAACTATATAATGTTACAGTCATTGAAAACAATTTCTGTATGGAAAAAACTTAGTTGTGTTTCAAGTGGCTATAACAAGATACAGTTTTATTAATATATTTCTTGATTCCAGATAATCTGAAGGTACAAAAGAGGGACTGATCTATGTAACACTTAATACAAAGTCCAACATCACTGTTCAAATTTAAAATCTACCTGTGTTTGTTTCCCAAGACCTTACATATTAGAATAAAATATTTTATTATGCCCCTAAAAAATTTTTAAAAACTTTTGTGAAATGCAGTTGTGGAACAATAACTTTTTCCTTCAAAAGTCTCAAGAAATTTTGTCATTTCTTCCCTTTTAATAAAATTATTATGGAGTAGAAGTATAAAACCAGTCAGCTCATTTTGTTTGTCAAAATCTTTGTAATGTATTAGTTTGTACTCTTTCTGGTTAGATAGTTGCAATAGTTTTAATAAAAGAGAATAAGTTCATAATGCAGAAATCTTACACTCTATGCTGCTTTCTGCTGCACCCTATGTCTGGAATCTCCCTACCCTTACCCCACTTCCTGTCTGCCATCATTTTCTCTATGGAATATTTATGGAAGACATCCACTCCCCCATAGACAAAACACATCCCTTCATCTCTATTTTGTGTTCTGTTGTAATGAGTGCACATCTCTAAAGTCATACCTGTCACACTTCAGGATTTAATTTTGACACATTTACCTGCCATTTACCTTGCACTAAACTGTAGTGCAAAAACATCAACCTTATTAACCTTTCCTTCTGCCACAATGTCACATGTATAGTGAAGCTTTAATAAATACTAAATGAACAAAAGCAGTATTTAACATTTAGGGCAACACAGATTAAACAATCACTAATGATGTTTTTAAAAATTATTGCTAACAACCACCAGGAAAGTATTTCTAACCATGACATGTGTTTTTATTGTACTTCCTCTATAAGATTTTTCTGTTCTAGTTAAGCTGGATATGAAATTGTAGTCATTGTGCCTAACACAAATACCCAGTACTTAGTATAAACTCCGTGTTTGAATGGTAATGAATTATCTATAACACACTTATTCATTATGATTTTATAGTTTACTAACAAGCTTAAGAAAACCTTTGTAAAAAAGAAAACAACTGGTATTCTAACTGAGCATAGTATTTAAATGATGAGATATATTTATGCATATATCATATTTATCTTCTCAAATTGGTATTTGGTACGACTGAATTTGTTAAAGTTTACCTGATCTATTGCTGTACAAAAATGTATAGCAATTTTATTGAGACAATGTATTATAGTTCTTCATACTATACCAGAAGTTTTGCATAAATGCTTGCATGATCCTTTGAAAAAAAAGTATCATCTTGTGTATTATCTCATCATATCAGTGATATAAATATTATAGTTAATGTCTTTCAATATTACTGCTTTAACCCAGTTAAACTTTATTTGGAAGCACCTAATTCTTGTATCTCTTTGATATAAAATGTCAGATTTAGAAAAAGACCTGTCATTTATCATAACTTGCTATATACTTTACCTGATAACTTTATTCTGCCACTTAATCTATCCAATCTTCAATTTTCTTCTTGGTAAGGTGCATAGAACCATAAATATATTCTTATCTACCTCATGAGTTTTGGGGAAGATTTAGCAAAATGTATTTTACAGCCATCTGAATGAGTTCTTTATCATCACCATCATCATCATTCCTTTCACCCCCACAACTCCAAACAGCTGTCAGGACTATAACCTTTCTTAGCACTAACTCCTGCATTCTTGCTAAAGTAGTTAGCTCAATGTCTGCTATTATATCAATTCCACTCCAGCCAGGCCTTTTTTAGCTCACTAAAAAGAAACTAGTAATCTATAAAGGATTGATATTCTAAAAGAGAAGTTAGTAAATAAAGTACATTCCTTGTCTTAGTTTCAGTTTCAAAAAGATTGTTCTTGTTTCCAGTTCTTATCTCGGGTTTTACTACTTGTATAGTCAGTGGCAGAAAACCTCCAGCCTGTCAATGCTACATATTTCTATCTGTGTTGAAGCTTTGTGTAAAACAGAAAATAAATCTTTCTGGTCATCATTGTGAACACTATGGAGTAGTCTAGCCTCTATAATTTTCCACTTTTCTACTACTACTGATAGCTACAAATGGCCAGCACAACTTAGGACTATAAAACAAAAGATATTAAATTAAAAAACAATTACATCTGCTCCTATCAATATCTGAGCCTTTTGTACTGAATGTAATAATATTCATGTTTTATAAAACCCTTTCCATTTTTGTGGTTTCATGAAGATTTTGCTATGTCAGCAATATCCTTTCCATTCATCAGAAAGTATTGCATACTGCCTCGAGGGCACGTGCACCCTTCCATTAAGCGAAGGAGAAAAACAAATTGAGCAAGAGTTTTACAAGGCAAGCCAAGCAAGTCAGGTACACATATTGGTACATGTCAGACAGATGAACAGTGGACTGCAAGACTTCATTCATGTTTTCCCTGATATGAGGTTAAGTGTTGAATACAAGCCCATATGTGTTGAGGAATGTAATTGCTTTTTGCATTCTGATTGCTGATATAAAAAAAAAGACTATTAAATAAAATCTAAGTTTCAGCTTAGTGCCTTTGGGAAAATTAATGTAGCCACATCCATTCTGATAGATAGGGATATGATTTTCCTTTTTTCCAGTCCCCTTATACAGCCAAGGAACAATTTGCATTGGAGAAGTGTGATTTTACCCTAAAGAGCTAGAGGGAGAGAACTAAACTCATTACACTTGGTGTGTTGTTACGTACAATCCAAGTAACATACCAAAAACATGATGAATTTGTGATAGCATGCTAAACCATATGCACTCTAAGCAAATAGCTCTACAGTGTAATAATTCATTTGTCACTTCATATCAGCATCAGTTCTTTAATAAATGAGCATCTTTCTGGAGTTGATGTAAACTAGCACACAAATTCTCATGCAGTGTCTTCCCATGAAGAAATGTAATGAAGTGTTTGTACAACTAATACTTTATCTGCCTCCATGAGCAACAATTTGAGATAAAAAATGTATATAATGACAGAATCTTTATTTCTACATATAATGCAAACGTATAAGGTAGTAAGGATGTAGGTGTTCAAAAAAAAACAAACAAATATTATCTGTTTGCAAATTGTGTGTCTTCTAAAATCTTTGCAGCATATCTAAATTCTGATATACAACAGATTAGATTACATCTAGTTGAAGCTTCTTTGGCATAAACTACTCTATTTTGCTATTGGTCTTCTAAGTGTCCACAGTGTTCATTTTAATTCTTTATGCTGCATTTCTAAACATCCTAAAGTAATTTAAGTTATCTCAGTTATAAAATACTTTAATCCCTTAAAATATGAAACTAACAAGTGGTATTATCTTTACTTCTCGCTTAAATAAAAGTGTAAAACAAACAAAAAAGAGTCTATGGTGGTTTGACAAGGGACAGAGTTAAGTTTGATATGGTCATTTGCATTTTTGCAGCCAAAGAACCTAGAGATTACATTGTAAATTTGGGTCATGGCAGGAAAGCTCTTAGGCAAGATTCAAGAGTTACAAAGGAAATTAACCCCTTATCAGATGTATCATTGGCAAATATGCCCTCCCATTCAGTGTATTCCCTTTTTATTTTTTTGTTGGTTTCTTTTGCTGTGCAGAAACTTTTTAGTTTGACATAGTCCCATTTGTTTACTTTTCCTTTGTTTCCCTTTCCCTAGGAGATATATCAGCAAAAATATTGCTATAAGAGATGTCTGAGATTTTCATGCCTATGTTTTCTTTTATGAATTTTATGATTTTTCAGCTTACACTCAAGTCTTTTATTCATTTTGAGTTTGTTATTGTGTATAGTGTAAGTTGGTGGCCTACTCTTATTTTTTTTTATGTACCTATCCAATTTTTCCAATAGAAGAGACTGTCTTTACCAAATTGTATCTCTTGCCTCCTTTGTCAAATACTAATTGACCATAAAGATGTGGGTTTATTTCTGGGCTCTTTTTTCTGTTTCATTGATCTATATGCTACCCCCACCCTCACCCCGGGTTCTTATTTATTTATTTATTTATTTATTTATTTATTTATTTTTTATTTTCTATATGCCACTTTTAACAGCCAGTACCTGGCTGTTTTGGTTACAGTGACCTTGTAGTATCATTTGATATCAGGTATTGTGATGTCTCCAACTTTGTTCTTCTTTCTCATGACAGTTGAGATTATTTGAGATTGTTTTTTTTCCCATATTAATTTTTGGAAAAGTTGTTCTAGTTCTGTGAAATATGTCATTTGTATTTTAATAGGAATTGCATTGAATCTATAAGTTGTTTTGGGTAGTATGAACTTTTTAATGATGTTAATTCTTCCAAACCATGAACACAACATGATATATTTATAAGGGGTTAATTTCCAAAATATATAAAGAACTTATACAACTCAATACCAGGAAGACAAACAACCTAATTTAAAAAATGGGATAAGGACCTAAATAGGCTCTTCTCCAAAGAGGTCATGCAGATATCCAATAGACATATGAAAAGAATGCTCAATGTCACTAATTATCAGAGAGATGCAAATTAAAACCACAATGAAATGTTACCTCACACCTGCCAGAATGTCTGCCATCAATGAATCAACAGGAAATCTGTGTTGGCCAGGATGTGGAGAAATGGGAACCCTACTGTACTGTTGATGGGAATGCAAATTGGTGCAACCACTGTGGAAAACAGTATGGAGTTGCCTCAAAAAAATTAAAAATGAAACTGTCTTTTGACCCAGTGATTCCACTTCTTGAAATTTATCCTAGAATTCTAAAGTACCACCTTGAAAGAACATATGCACGTGTATGTTCATAGCAGTGTTATTTACAATAGCCAAGATTTGGAAGCAGCCCAAATGTCCATCGGTACGTTAGTGGATAAAAAAGCTGTGATACATTTACACAATGGAATACTATGTGGCTGTAAAAAATAAAGGAGAAATCTTAACATTTGCAACAGCATAGATGGACCTGGAGATTATTATGCTTAGTAAAATAAGCCAGTCAGAGAAAGACAAGTACCATATGATCGCCCTTATATGTGGAATACAATTAACAAAATAAACTGATAAACAAACAGGAACAGAAGCATGGCTATATGAAGCAGACTGATAGCTGTCAGAGGTGAGGGAAGGGAGGGACTGAGGAAAAGAAGGTGAAAGGATTAGCCAAAGAACATATATGCATAATTTATAGACACATACTACGGTGTGGTGATGGGTGAAGGTGGGCAAAGGGGAGGGAAATGGGGACATCTGTAATGTGTTAACAATAAAAATAAAGTTAAAAAAAGATTCTACTATGGCCTGTGTGGCTCAGTTGGTTGGTGCATCATTCCATAAACCAAAGGGTTGTGGATTTGATCCCCAGTGAGGGCAGGGCACATACCTAGGTTCTGGGTTCGATCTAGGTTGGGGCATGTACGAGAGGAAACCAATCTCTCTCTCTCTCTCTCTCTCTCTCTCTCTCTCTCTCTCCCTCTCATCAATAAACATATCTATATATCCTCCCTCAAGTGAAGATTTTTTAAAAATTGAAAAACAATTTTTGACTTATTTTGGGTTCATAGAAAATCTCTAGTAAGAAATAACATTTTGGTGACATAAAAATTAAAATCCAAAATTCCAGAATTGGTACTAGAAAAGAGCAAATACATGGAGATTAAATATGAGGTAACTGTGGAGAACAGTACTTATCTTAAAATGATACACAAAATACACCTAGCCTTAAAAGAGAATGAATTATGTAGGAAAGCATGTCTAAACACAAAACAATTTATATTTAGGCCTTTGAAAATAAAATAAATAATGTTGCACCAAATAATGTCCTTTTTGATCTTAGTTACTTCTAAATAATACAATTCCTAAATTTCTCTAACCAAGTGTAGGGATTACAGAGCTAACATACAGAATAGTTTTGACTACCATGTTACCCAGTTATACTTCTAAGGCAGGACTGATTCTGAGTTCCATAGGAGGGCCCAAACAGTCTCTCATGGAAATCTGCTAAATTTCGCTAGGAGTTATCTCCAGGTACAGGAATGCTGACATTGGTGTTAGGAAATTGCTTAGATCCTCTGAAACTGTCCCATCTGCACACAATGTTACTTTCCATAGCTTGGGTCTGGACTCAAACAGAGATTTTAAGAAGTCCAGGTTATATCAATACTAGATTATCTTTTTTTGATTCAATAGGAATATTCAAAAATCTTTCTGAGTCAGAAATTGTGTAAAGATAGGTGAATTTAACTTTGTGACAAAACTTGTATCTTTGTGATGCAAGAGCATCAGACATCTAGGATAGAGTTCCAATGGACTATATAAATGTCTGTTACTAAAATTTAAAAAAAAAGATTTATTGCAGTATTCCCCTTCCTTACCCACAGTTTCCCTTTCTGGGGTTTCAGTTTCCCTTGGTCAACCATGGTCTGAAAATATAAAAAAATAATTTCAGAAATAAATAGTTCATAGGTTTTAACAAAAAATAAATTAATTAAAAATAAAAAAGGTATTGTCTGACTTGATTATTCCTGGGTAGCAGCCAGTTCATCAAAGATTTGGACCCAGTTGCCAAAAAGGTTATTATTTTTAAGTTTGCCTCAATCCTGTCTTTTCACCTGTATATTTTCCAAGCAAATCTAATTCCTTAGTTATTTTTTTTCTCGGTGGTCTGGAAGATTGTCAGTCATACCACTGGCACTCAATGTAGAAAGAACTGCAGTAGTTTAAGGGCTGCAGGTAGGAGCAAGGGATGTAGCCCATTTCTGTAGAGTTGCATCTCTACAACCACTCACACTCTGATGTATTCAAAACACAGACTTTAGTCAATCTTGTAGAATGTCAAAGTGATAAAGTTAGTTGAGCAATGGTCTTTGTGATCATTAGCTTTGCATTTTAAAAGATGTGGAATTGTATGCAAGCAAAACATTAGTAGATGACACTTTAAGAAAAATAAGTTTCAGAGGGAGGCTATTGGAGTTAGCCCACATCTGCTGACTTCCCATCTTGAAACTCTGAATAAGCTGCTGAAGTTTCATAGGAGGCTGGACCCCCCCGCCCCCCCAAAAAAGGAATTATCTTCTGGAGGTCAGGCCCCTTATAGTGCAGCCTTCCCCTGCTAGCTGAGTGTTCTGGGAACCCATCTGTATAAGTGTACAGGCTGGCTTTTTTATAAGTGGCTACGTTGGGCTCTCTGATTTTTTTGGAGATTCTTTCAGTGCGTTTGCCCATTTTATGATGGTGATTTATGAGTGCACCTGCCACACTCCACTGCGTACTCAGCTGTTTTTGACCCTCCCCATGCACCCAATCTTGACCCGGCTGGCTTATCTTTTGTTTCCGAGATGAAAAAAGTCCTCAAAGGACAATGTTTTGCCATTGTGGAAAAGATGAAACAAAAAACAGTAGAAGCACTAGAAGATATCAAAATCGAGAAGTTCAAAATTGTTTTGAGCAGGGGAAAGCACATCTCAATAAGAGTACTGCATTAAATGGAGAGTATTTTGAAGGTGACTGAAGTTTAAACATGTACGAATAAATACACAATTTTTATAAATAATTTCTGTTTTTGGGGGGTCCCCTCTCGTAGTTCTTCCTTCAGTTACTGCAGCAATTATTGAAGCTCCTGCCACAAGCAATACAAGCTTCACTGTGGTGGCAACTTTACAGTGTTCTTCCTTCTGTTAAGTAGGTGACTTTGGGCAAAGACACAATCTGTATAAACTTCTGTGTTCTCGAGCAGAAGATGCCAGGCCTATGCCTTCCATACAGTCAAGAATGGTGATGCTGGCCTCCAATGTCTTCTCTGCTGGTCCTTTGGCTCCTCTTCGAAGTCCAGCTGATTGGCATGGCTCAGCAGCCACAGTTTGTAGGGAGGCAGCAAGGGGCAACAGTGCTGGACACAATGGGGGCTCCCATCACAGTGAGCTCCATTTGTTCTTTTTTGCTTTTAATTTCATATAAAACTACAACTACTCTTAGAGAACAGAACAAGCTTTGGTTCTTTTACCTCAGGAGTGAAAAGCAGAAGTAGGGCATGAGATGAAGAAATTGTAGTTTCTATTCAGATTCTCAGGCCTTCTGCATCCTCCACCTACACAAGTACTCCCCGGCTCCCTTCCATGTGTCAGTTTCTCATAAAATGCAGAGTAGAAATAAAAGCGTAGCAAATTCCAGAACTTGGAAAAGAGATAAAACACTCTTGAACAGGCCCTTTGTTCCTTTTACCCCGATTTTGCAAAGAGCAGGACTGAAACGGACCATCTGGATTTGGCTTCTGTACAACTTTCACAGCATGTACCTTGGGGCCTTGGTAGTGGGAAATCGGGTCCTCAGTGCACTCTCTGCAGAGCTGCCTCTGCTACCTTGTGACGGGAGGTTTACCACAGGGCATTGTTTTATCATTGTGATGACTGCGGTCATTTACAGGCAGGCAGCTTTCTTCACGGGCCTTGTTGTTATGTTTTCCCTACTAACCTTGCTAAGCAGGCACCTTTTGAAAGCTCCTGGGCTGGAAACAGAGCATGACATCTCTAGTGTGGATCTTCCCACTTCTAGTTTAGGAGCACAACTTCCAAAACAGCTTCTCGGAACTTTCTGGTTTGGGGGCGGACACTTAAAGAAAACAACAAGAACATAATGATAAACAGTGAACAGTAGGAAAAACCATCAGTAATCTATCACTATAGCCTAAGTTAAAGGAAGTGTTAACCTAGACTCCTGAACTCCGATGATGGCCGTGAGAAATTGTGGCAGGTGAGAGATGGAGGGAGGGCTCAAGACAGGGCTTGGCTTGTTTCTGACTGTGGGAGAACAGGAAGCAAATGTTTTTTGAGATGATGTTGTAACAGAACCCCTTGGGGTGCTTCGATTGAAACAGAACCCATGGGCTGTTTAGTTAGGGGCCTGATTGCCCACCGTCAGAATCATAACTCTGAATACCAGAGTTTGGTGAAAAGAAAAAGAATTGTTTATTTACTCATAGTCCTGCCTCCCCCTCCTAGACCTGGCCAGTCTTAGGAAAGTCATAAACACCGTTTCCCTACTTCCTAGGCACAGTTCAGCTTTACCAACAGCTGCCAATC
Source organism: Furipterus horrens (assembly GCF_987537825.1). Taxonomy (NCBI): domain Eukaryota; kingdom Metazoa; phylum Chordata; class Mammalia; order Chiroptera; family Furipteridae; genus Furipterus; species Furipterus horrens. Next base: position 83,162,242 of record NW_028327174.1, on the reverse strand, counting down.
ACTCAGTTCTGATTGGGGAGGTCCTTTCTGTGCTGTGGTGCCCTCCAGCTCTCAATGCAGGACCGCCTGGATTCTCAGCCTCCTTGTAAACTGCCTTCTTCCTACAAACTGCATGGATCTCCTCTCCTTCTCAAAGCAGCCTGGCAAGAGCCTCTTCTTAAAGCAGCCTGGAGATCCCTGCTCCAAGTCAGATGGAGGGAGCCCACAAGAGCCAGAGAGTGAGGGCATGAGGGCCAGAGAGAGCCTGGGAGACAGAGCCTCCTAGAGCCAGAGCCAGCCCAAAATATGTCCACAGCGGCTTCTCTCTCTTCTTCCCTCCTCCTCTCTCCCCCTGCGTCCTCTCATGCAGGGGGTGTTGCCAAGAGTTCTGACCATTCACAGAACCCTACATAGGCTCTGTCTGCTTCTTCTGTACCAGCCCACAGTCCAAGATCCCTCCCATCTTCCTGAGTCTTAGAAGTAAAGTGGATCTTTGCAACAATGTTTCCAGCCACTAGCTCCAGGCATGCAAGGGCATCCTGAAAGCTGCTTCCTGCTGCCTATCTCCCAGCCGCAAACTCTGGGGTTTGTTTTTGGACTCCCCTGTTTCTGTAACAATGTGACAATCCAAAACAAAGGCCTACAGAAAAGACTCCGGAGGTAGGGACAAGCTGGAAGGGCCAATCATTCTATAGTTTTAGATTAATTGTGCTTGAGTGGTAAGCGGGGAATCTAGGTTGAGATAATAATCATTATTTAAAAATTAGACCTCAAATCAGAAAAGAGTTCCAGCTGGAGGTCTAAAATTTGAATTTGGCTCAAAAAGCAGTTTTCGTATATATTATGTAATGCCAAAAGGCTGTAAAGAAGGAATAGACGAGAAAGTGGGAAAGAACAGTATTATAGGAGGGAAAAGAGGTTACCAGGAAGTTTTTGTATCCTTTTTAGCGATGGTTTATAAACTTGAGAAGACAAAATTCAGATAAGGTCAGTATTAAATTGTGAAAAAGAATAGTACCTTTTTACTGGTTTACCTGTTTCAATGTCAGTAAAAACAGCTCTCGCTCTCTCACTCTGAATAGAATTGTGTATAAGTGTATAGGAATATGTGCTATACTATTGATAATTTCAAAATTGTATTAAGTATGAGTATATACTATACATTTTACATCTGAGTATTATACATACATTCATGTATAATAGTCTTTATGAAAGATTATATATAGAAAATTATCTCTTTTCATATAAAAATGAATTATTTGCTATGATGTTAGATCAAAATGATTTTGTATATTTATGTATTTGAAGTTTGGTTATAGTAGTTTCATAATGAACATTCAACACCTGAGTCTTCCAAAGATAATGTGATTCTGCTTTAAAAAACTGATGAAGTCTTATTGAACCAGATGTACCAACTCTGCATACACTTGGGATAAAGGAGTAGAGTTATTACATATTTTTTCTGTAATTATATTCATAAATGTGTTGTATTATAAACTTGTGACAGAAGCTGTATTTGAAAGTGCAGTAAAACTGCTAAGCAAAACTTGTTCAGCATTTCCCATTGCCCTTGAAAGAGATAAAGTGTATTGTAGCATGTGTTAGCAAATGAATCTCTGGTGACATTTAAGGTATATAAAGATGATAAATCAACCTGAGAAAAGAATTCACTCAAAGCATAAAAATAGGAACTATATATTTTTTCTAAATTGACCTAATCTGTAGTAATCAATCCATGACCTTTGAAAAATGCTTTTTACCCTTTCTAAAATTATTCTAACACTAAGTGGAAATTTTCTAACAAATAACATATGATTGAATGTGGAACCACAATGCTGCTTAAGTAATTTGTCCTCATTTGTGTAACTTATATTTTCAAGCCAGGGCATGCTGTGTGGAAGTTTGCATTACCAAGATGTGCCCATCTGTTTAAAAATGTGAAACCAAATTTTTACTCGCTTTAATACTTTCAGTTTGTACACAATGGTGAACTTGTGTTTGCCATTTTTGATTTAGTGGTTTTCAACACATAAGCATTTTTATTAGTTACTTTTTTCAGCATGTTTTCTTTTTTTACACTGGGCCCTTGAGAAACTAATGGTTTTACATAGTGTCTATGTATTAAAAATCTAACCTTATATGCTACCTGGTATCTCTATCCTGATATCGAGGAGTTATGTTGCTTTTAAATCTCTCTACTCTCTCCATCAGTTTCCTACCTTATTATTCTAAACAATTAGCATCTCTTTTGTGGTATGTGGCTCTTTCCTCCTTTATTGGACTATTTTGAATCATATTGTCTTATGGTCAGGCAGAAAACATTTCTCATAATCCCTTGCTATCATATATACTTTGTTGACAAAAATACACAAAAATATTAAAATACTAAGAAATGACTTGGGATTATTTAGATTCCCTGTCCTTGATATTTTTTGACTATTTAAACTGTCAAATTCCTAGAGAAGAATATTAATATCCTTTACTCTGTGCATAATCCATAAATGTGTGCTTATATTTCTAAAAGTTCTTGATTTATACCTTTTTTTCTGCTATAATATTTAACAATTTTTGGACTATTGACTTGAGTTGGTCTGTGAGTATTAATGACTCCCAGCATTATGTGTCTTGACTTCTTGACTTTCCTTTGTTTCTGATTTAGGAAGTTGCTCACTGTGTTATTTGGTCATACATATGTTTTTAAGAATCATGCCATTTAGCTTTAAAAGTGGACTTAATAGTATAGTTCTATGTTTTTATGGCCTATATTCATCCACATTTTATAGCAGATTGCAAACTATGGTATTTTGTTTGTAATTGCCTAAAATACTTTATTCTTTTACCATTAGTCTATGGATCACTTTGTTTTGTTTATTTATTTTTTATACAGTTTAAAATTAAGTTTCATATGTGTATGTGTATGTGCATGCATGTACAACTCACCTCAATTTAAAAATTTCTTTCTTTTAAAAACAGTTTAAGTTTATTTGCATTTATTATTACTACCAATGTGTTTGACTCAACTGTAATACCTTATGGTGTAATTACTTTTTGTATTAAGGAATATTTAATATATTTCTCTGTGGTTAATTTTGCAGATATTTTTCTATATTTTCTTTTTGTCTTTAAGAATTTTTGTAGTTTTGTTTTGAATAGTTACCTTTTACCAGTATCTTTATGCTATTAATTACATTTCCTTTCTTTTGCTCTGATATTTGTTTTATTTGACTTAAATCATAGTCTTTGACTCACGCGTATTATCTACAAAGTGTAGATATAGATGCATTTATTTAACTTCCCTCTTACTCTGTCTTTTATCACATTTTAGCTAATTTTTGCATTGTCAGAACATACAACATGTACACACTATTTCTCCAACATATATTTAAAAATTAGATCTACAGTTAAATATATTAAGTGAATAAGAGTGTTCTTCAGTAATTCCTGAATAATTGACCAAAAATGGATAACTTCAAAGCATATCTGATTCAATCTCATGGATGAAATATTCAACAAGCTTCTAAACAATACAACTGATTCATTTACATTTGCCTCGTCATTTGTAATGGAAAGAAAAACAGGTCACTGTAGATGTCTCAAAAGTGACATTAAAAGCAAGACAATAATGTAGCAATATTTTCCAAGAAACTAAAAGGTATCTGACTGTGATGGGAAAATAGAGATTTACCCTATCTCCTTAAAAAAAAAAAAACAACTAAAAAAATAACAACAGCAAAAAAAAGCTAGACTAAATATGTGAAAGAGTTTCAGACTTTGAATAACAAACCAGGAAGGGCCATGATTACTGATAGAAGAGAAACAAATGAGGTGATGGCCCCCAGTTACTGACTAGAGTCTCTAGGCAGCAGCACAAGGTGAGTGAACCCAATGAGACAGGTGCTCTCTCTAAGGTGAGAAGACATAGCGGACAATTCTGCGATTGTGAAGTAGCAGGAATTCATGGACAGAGTACCAAAGAGGAGAAAGCTGCATGGAGTGCACAGCTGCACAGAGACAGGAGAGAGAGCTCCAGAGATCTAGAAAAGGGTTTCTTTTATGTCTTCAGCTAAGAATTGATCAGTTCGTGTGTGTGTGAAAACTAGCTGGTAAAACATCACTGGAAAGGAACAGTTTGATTAACTTCTGGAATGAAAAGACAGAAATAATTCATGTTTCCATCATTCCAAACAGAAAAATTTTGCAATATATTATCAGTACCCAAAAGAATATTGCATTAGTAGTGGGACAAAGTGAACTTCTCTGAGACTAGCACTCTGATAGCAAAAGTTGACAAAATACTAGGCAATAAAAAATTATAGATCAGTGTTTCTGAAAAACATGCATGCAAAAATAAAATGTTAAAAAATGAAATCCTATAATATATAAAAATAATAAAATTGCTAATTAGATAATTATATTTGGTTTAGATTCTAAAATCAACCAGTATAATCCATCATAACAAAAAAATAAAATAGTAAAAATATTATATAATTAACTCAATAGATGATAAAAGGGTTGACACAACTCAACAATCAGACATAATAAAGAGTCTCAACAATTTAGGGTTAGAGGGAAATATTCTTAATGAGATAAAAATCCATCTCTAACATCAGAAAAAGGCACAGGAGCTATGGCCAATGCACTGTGAGTAGAAGACCATCAGTTCTCCATGTAGAAAAATAAGATAAAATTCTTCCTCTACCTCATAAAAATCACAAGAATAAATTCCGGGCATATTAAAAATGTATCAATAAAAAAGAAACCCAGAATAAAATAATGGAAACTTTCCATGCAACATTAAAAAAGGGTAAAAGTTTTAAAACTTGTATAAAACAATCCCACATTTGTGAAATAAATTTGAATCAAAACATGTTACTGCAAAACTCATACAAAAAAGAAGTAAATACAAGAAACACTTGGGGAAAATACTTATATATTTTCAATATAAGCAACAATTAATACATATATGTGCACTTACATACATATATTTAAAACTGCTACACATAAACAAGTAAAATAGAAATAACCCTGGAGGAGAATATGGCTAAAAGAAATGGACAGTAATTCTTACAATATTTTTTTTTAGAATTCTACTCTTCTTCATCTTTGTTAAGCCTTTCTCCCAATTGCTAATATTCTTCCCTATAAGAATCCATAAATTCTTTCTTGCTTTAATTTATAGACATCAATTTCCAGCAATGCCCTAGAAATTTTTGTAAGGGTTTGGGTACATGCCTTTTTCACTTCCTGAAGTTCTGTATGCACAAAAATATTTCATTCTAAAGATGAATTCAGGGACAATTTCTAGACTACACTTAATTTTAGACAGAATAATTCAACTAGACGTTTGACTATTTCAGATATGTTTATATATTTTTAAACAATCATTAATCTAAATGCATTTCTGGTTGAAAGATATAACAAAACATAGATGAGTGTTATGAAAAATATTAGGTCTCTACTAATCTTGATGACTTTCATTTTGCCTATTTGCAGCCCATAAATTATTGCAAACTGCCAACTTCTACTTAGTAGATCAAGCAAGGCAATGCAGATATGACACTCTGGGATTGACTCTGATTTAATGAGAATTATTGAAAAAGTAAACAGAAAATGTAACTCAGAAGTCGACAAATGTAGGTTGGGATTAACACCCAAAACTTTAACTTCTTTTGTGACTTTCTTTCCTCCAAATGCCTACCCAATAGCTCTTTTCAGTGCATCTTTGGTGCGTTTGGGGTGAATATTAGGCCCATACTTCTCTGGTTTCTTTCATTTCATTACATTGTATTATGGGGAGGGAGGTATTATCTTATTGTTACATCTCACTAACGAAAGTTGACATACTTGTTTTTAACTTTATTTTTTGTGTGTTTCTCATTAAAGATCTTTTTTAAAGATTTTATTTATTTATGTTTAAAGAGAGGGTAAGGGAGGGAAAAAGAGAGGGAGAGAAGCATCAACGTGAGAGAGAAACATCAATCAGTTGCTTCTCTTACAGACCTGGACCCAGAGCAGAACCCACAACTTAGGCATGTACCCTTACCAGGAATCCAACCAGTAACCTTTCACTTTGCAGGACAATACCCAACGGAGTCACACCAATCAGAGCAAAAATCTACTTTTTCATACATTATTGTTACCAATATTTATTTGTTCAAAAATCACTGAGATTTGCTGCACATCAACATAAACCTCTTCATTGATCTTATGCTGATGTATTAATAGTTTATATCAATCTTACATGTGACATTGGAATAAATTTTAGTTTAGACTTTTGAAAGATGAGATTTTATAAAGGCCTGGCTCTTGATATATATGATGAAGAAATATTTCCATCCAATTTATGTGCCTCTATTTTACAGGAGAGAATGTTTAAATTTCATCAAGTGAAACATATTTTTGAAATATTGGATAAAATGAGATGCCTGCGAAAACGTTCTACCGTGTCATTCTTGGGAGTTCTTGTAATTTTCCTTCTATTTATGAACTTGTACATTGAAGATAGCTATGTTCTGGTAAGTTTTGGAGGTTGATATTGTTGTTGTTGTTGTTTAAAATGAGGCCTCAATCAAATTAGACTTAGTTCATCAGTAACTTCACTTCAATTCTAAGCTGTTGGAATAGCCTTAGTTTAAACAAAATTATAACATATATATTTTCTATCTACTTACTTTTTGTATTAATTTTATATTACCAACTTCACAATTGTTTTATGTTTCAATGTTTTCTTTAATGATATATATATATATATATATATAGTAGTACAAATATGTGTAATTATAAATGAGTTGGCTATTCAGTGCTGAATTAATCTTTTTTTTATTGTTGTTCAATTACAATTGTCCCAATTTCCTCCCTTGTTGCTCTCCTCTGCCCTGCCCATACCCCACTCCCACAGTCACGCCACCCCCCCCTGTTGTTCATGGGTCCTTTATACTTGTTCCTTGACTAGTCCCTTCCTCTTCTTTCCCCCATTAACCCCACTGCCCCTCTCCTCTGGTTGCTGTCAGTTTGTTCCTTATTTCCATTTCTCTGGTTCTATTTTGCTCATTTGTTTGTTATGTTCATTAGGTTAAACTTATATGTTAGATCATATGGTTTTTGTCTTTCACTGCCTGGCTTGAATTAATCTTATGTAAAACCATTTCAATGTTCAAACTTTAATTTGAAATATATAGAACAAACAAAATTTGCTTAATGGTTTTATACTTTATTTTCTCTGCTTTTATGTATTACCAACATTCACAAAAATTACATTGTCTAACTAATGATATTAATTGTGCTATTTTGCTAAGAAGTAATATTTTATTGCAATATGTGACACCTCATTTAGATTCTGAATTGCCCTAAAGGCCACTAAGTTATATGTTTATATTCACTGGTAAGTAATATAGAACCTCAAAAACTATTCAGTAATTTATAAAGTATAAATTAATAGAAAATATACTAATTGATTTTTAAATGAATTATAGAAATATTTAAAAAGACTTATTTTGGCTAATTATAAGGACTTAATTTGTTTTAATTATTTATTGTTGTCATTATATAATCATTTTATGTGTGATGAGATAACATGGACATTATTGCTTATTCACTTTTTCAATCTGATCTGAGCCTAAGATATCTAGAAAAAAATCCTATCTTTTATGTTATTATTCCTGCTCACATATTCCAGAAAATCAAAACCTTTGGGCATACAGAGGACTGAAAAGTGCTTTCCATCATGCAAGCATGCTGAAAATTTGAATTGCTACCTTAGCAAGAGATAATCTGACAATAACCACAAAGAATATTTCTCCATAAAGTGTTTTATTTTATTACTTAACATGGTTTATTAACTACCTAATATTTTCCAGGTACTGTATTATATTTCTCATGAGGCAACCATATGAATTTTGTGCAGATTTCTTAGAAAGTCTCCTGTAAAACACTTTGCCATTTTTTGCACTTTGTTTAATGATGAAATTCTGCCAGATTCCTATTATCTTCACTCTGCCTAGGTCTTTTACCTTCAAGTACAGTTCTTAATCTTGTGGACTCTTCAATCTACCATTCAGTTAATTCACAATGGCTGAAATCACCACTGATTAATAGAATTTGACTAGGCATGATTTAGGTCAACAGAACACTAGAGAAACATACTAATGATATGCATTCTGGAAACTTGATTATTAGGTTTATAAAATTTAAGGAAAATTGTGCAAGGCCCATCTGATCCAGCATTTTTTTGTTAGAATTAAAGATCATAAATTAACTAGAGGAGCTCTTAAATAATGATTTAATTGTGTAATAAGGATTTACTTGCATGAGTGTCTACTGGTAGAAGGAAATCACATCTTATAAATCAAACACATAGTATTGACAGGATGCTTGCATTCATTGATTTGCTGCATTTATGAGACACTTTCAAGTGCAATTTTAATGTTTCATTTTAAACAAACAAAAGATCGTTGTGTACAACAAACCTCTTTATTTTTTTGAAATACAACCTCTTTAAATTCATTATAACAATTGTGTAAGAAGCAATAGACTCTATATGCATGAGAAAATAAATATTATTGCCCTGTTTTATAAATTTTTACACACTCCTATCTAAATATAGATCCTAGCCCCCGAATGTAAAAGAAATGGTTTAATTAAGTAGCTATTACTAAAATGTACTTTCTCAATTAAATTTCCTCTGGCTTTATTAAGCTAGAAAGTATCCAACCATGTAATATAAAAAATAGAGACATTTATTGAAAGAGATACAAGATACAAGAAACATTGTACATGGGACAATGAAGCTTCAGTCCCTTTCAAACGAGGCACCTTGGGACCTCACACAATTTTCTCAATCTCCATCAGCTGCCCTGTAGTATTTTCCTTACTCTCATCAATGGTCCAAAATTTCTTTCCTTTCAAAGGTGATTTTAGTTTTGGAAAAGCCAGAAGTCATGGGGCACCAAATATGAGCCGTAGGAGGGCTGAGTCACCTTGGTGATTTGATGTTCTGCAAAAATATTCTGCACAAGATGTGGTGCATGAGTGGGTGCGCTGTTGTGATGAAGCTACCAGTCACCTGTTGCTCATAGCTGTGGCCTCCTGAATCATCTGAATGGTTTCTGTAGCAGCATGTTCAAGCTTAATGCAGAATTTGATGCAGGTTTATTACTCTACTCACTCAGTTATTTTGAATGTGACAGCCACACAGTACACATGCTCACTCAATGGAGTCTACTGCCCTCACTGACTAGTACAATGAAGTTGTCATTGGTCATGCATGTGCATTCCAGTCCACTCTCCTTGACTGCCAGGGTACATTGATATCACACAAACTGTTCTCGTTATATTAACAATTGTTGTAATTTTTCTGGACAGACTTCGTACCTATCTAGCCAAATTTACAAACTGGCCCAAGTACAGAGAAGAAATTACTTCTTAACTTTAAAATGTGTATGTTTTTCACAACACATCATCTGTACACTGTTGTATTGTCAACTCCCCGAATAGTAAAAAATGAGTTAAAATTATTTTAAATTCAAGAACCCCCATTATTGAAGATGCAATGAAAGTATTTTATTTATTTAATTTTTCACTATGTACTAGATGATATTTTCTACCTAATTTGTATTTTGAGCTAAAATTTATCCTAATGCTTAATATGTACAAATATTGGAAATATTCTTTAAATTATTAATGTAAAATTATATTAAAATTGTTCTTCTAAAAATGTATAATATTCATGAAAAACTGGTCCTCTACTAGAATGGATTGCAGTTTCTTTTTAACAGTCCCCCTTTTTGACCCATTTATCTGTGTTTATTTCATTTTTCACAAAATTATCTGACTTGATTTCTCTCTTAACTCCAGAATGCCACAATATGTGCCATTTTCAAAGCTTAGACATTAGTTTTTCTTTCTTTTTATGTCTTTCTAATTTTAGGGAAAATAACAATTATAATTGAGAGAAATCAGAATAACAGAAGTAGTAAGGTCTTCAGAGTTACTTAGCAAATTCAGTTCTGCTCTTTTTGCTAGAAAATGCATTGGTGGCCTGAAATCCTGGGCATATAACAGTTTAGTGTGTTGCCTACATATTAGGGACACATGTGCCTTTCAGTGGTAAAGGAAGTTGTGCTCAGTATAAGAGACAAATAGCATTACAGCGCAAAATAAATAGAGATATCGCATGTTCAATCAGCTTAACCTCTGGGCTATGAGTATCTTCCAAGTAGCCACTGGGGTATGTATTTATCCTGTAGCTAGTCTATTGAATTGCATTCCCATCCAGAAAATGATTGTCATAAAACTTTGTCTTATTACTGAGAAGTACACTATAGCATATGGCTACAAAAAGAAGGTATCCAGGTAGAGCCTGGCTGTTCAGTTATGTGCCTCTGGAAAGCAGCCAAGAAGGCTAACTCTGGTGAAAGTTTCATTTTTTATTTATGCTGAAAAGGGTAAACCTTATTCTTGAGAATTTGATAAAGTTATTTTACACAGGTTTCATTTTAATATTTTATATTCTATGTCCTTCAATCAGCATGAATATATTAAATTATATCACACAAAAAAATCTGAATTTTTATGTGTTGAAGATAAAATTTTTAAAGCAATCCTGCACCTCTTTTAGAATGTGACATCACCTAAGAACAGAATGGTACAATGAATTCAGTTTGTGACTACTGTAATTTTTATAGCTATATCTTCTAGACTGTATTGATTATGGACACTATTACAGTACTACTAAAGTAGTTGGTGCTGGTGCTAAACTGAGTCCCAGTTATTTTTGGCAATCCTAAAATTGCTCATTTTAAAACTTTAATAATGTTTTATAGGTTTTCAGACAGACAAAAATTAAAATATTTAAATTTAAAGTTTTAAAATAATAAGATTCAATGGATAATTAATTAGTGTATCTATAAGAAATCTAGTGTCCAAGGTTTAATTTTATATAATTTCAAAGTCTATAACTTACAGATGGCAAATACATTAATCTTATAAAAGACTAAAGTACTTTTTTCTGTGTTCAAATTATCTAGACATTATAAAATATAGAAATACAGTGTTAAAAAGTGAAGATAGGTTTATAAACAGAACTGAATATACAGAAATGAAGATAAGAATGAATCTTGATTTAGCAAGGACCAGATTGAAAGTTCTTCCCTGTTGTGGTCTACAATTCTCAACTTTAATTTTAAACAAATTCCAATTAGGCCATAGATTTCAAAGTTTGATTAGTCACATTTTCCATTGATATTTGAATTTGACATAAAGTAGTAAATGTTCTGATTGAAGTAAAATTTGTATTTGATTGCTTACTAAGCTTTTAAAACAAGGATTTAATTAAACTTCTATTGCCCATAGTCAAATAATATGAGGACCAAAATTATTTAATGCACTTACTTTCTCTTTATTTGTTTGAACATGGCTGACCTGCCATTCTACATTAAAGAGTTGAAATAGATCTCCATAAAACCACACAGTAGAGTAGACATCTTGCCAAGAACACCATTTTTTTCTAAATTGGTAATCCCCAAACATATTCTGTATGTAGGAAATTATATAAAAAAGCCAAGCAAGTCATCATTTTGCTAATAATGTAGAGGCTTGATCTAATGGTGATTAGAAAATCAAAATATACACTTTAACTTGTATCAAAGAAGGGAGAAAAAAGAAAGCAATTAATGATTAACAGGATATATTTTATCCAAATATGAATATGTTTCTGAAACATAGACCTTCCCGATGATTGAATGGCATAAATGACCAAATAGATATTTAAAAGGGATCTTTAAAAAAAGAATCAGACTTTTCATTTCCAACAGAATACCACACATGCACACGCATGTGCATGCGCTCACACACACACACAAGCAACAAGCAAACATAGCATGGAAAAGATTAGTGGAAGAGCTGAAGACATTTCCTTGTCTTGACACAAATGTATTCTAACTGAGGAACCTCAAAGACATTTGAATAAAACACTGCTGTGTCACACAGGCATTCTCAACAGCCTTCAATTATAGTGGCTGAATAAGTTACTGACTAAAACTTCTTGATTAATAAATTATCCAAAGTCCAATGATATCTAGTACTGCATCTTCCTTATTATTCCCAATCAGATATAATGTGTAATCTTTTATGAGACCTTAACGAAGAGGAAATAGCTTAACATGACTCAAATATGGGGAATTTAATGGCAATTAGTTTTACATGAAACTGTAAAATAGATTAATGTCAAATTTCAAGATCCTGGAATTATTGTAAAACAATTGAATTTTACATGAAGACATTGGGAATTTTCATGCAGTGATTTTCTATCAAGGTAATTCCATTATTAATGTATGCTATAAAAAAAGCAAATATATATACAGTAAAAGAATAGAACAGAGTAGAGGAAGCCTGGAGCAGAGACTCTAGGTAGAAATCAAGGTACGAGATAATGGTGCCAGTAATTGAGATATATATGATATGCATATTATGTATCAGGTAGGTATATGTATTTATTGTATAAGGAGAAGCTTTATTTAATCCATGACCACCTATTATTCGTTTATTTTCTCTGCCCTTCTGTTGGCACTCAGGAAGGGGACAAACAACTTATAAGGGAAACATCTACACATCAACTGAATTCAGAACGCTATGTGCACACTTTCAAAGATTTATCTAATTTCTCAGGAGCCATCAATGTCACTTATCGCTACTTAGCTTCCACTCCTTTACAAAGAAAGCGTAAGTATCCTTACAATTGTAAATCAAGAATACTAAAATATTTTGCTTGAACATAATGATGATTTGCTTCATTTTTACAGCAATAAAAATTTATAGGGTTTACTAACAATATACTTGGGGGAAATATCTCAATGTTTCTTCACAAATTACAATTACTCACTGATCCAATTCTATTAGTAAAAAAAATTAAATGCCTTGCTGTATACGAACTTCTTAGCAGTTTGCTGTAGGATCATGTAGAAAGACTAGGAAAAATCAATGTGTTTTAAATTTTAAAAGTTATCTTTTAAAATGATTCCTATATTGATACATTTTCAGACTTGAATGGTTTGGTTTTTGTAACTTGCCACCAGTTTTGAATTAGTGAAAGCCATTATATCTGTTTCCTAAAGTGCTATAACATTTTATCACAAACTAGGTGGTTTCTGACAACAGAGATTTATTCTGTCAAAATCGTGGAGGCCAGAAGTCTGAAATCAAGGTGCTGGCAGTGCCACATGCTATAAGGGTTCAAGGGGACAATCCTTTGCCACTTCAAGCTTCTGACTGCTCTTGGCATTCTTTGGTTTGTGGTAGCATAATCACAATCCCTGCCTTTATATTTATGTGGCCTATTTCTTTTGTCTTTCCTTTTTTCTCTGAGCCCTCTCCTCTTCTTATGAGATCACTAGTCATTGAATTTAGTGACCACTCCAAATCCAATTTAAATTCATCACAAGATCCTTAACTAATTATATCTGCAAAGACTCTACTCCCAAATAAGGCCACACTCTGAGGTTTCAGGTAGACATGAATTGTTGGAGAAACCTATTCAACCTACTACAGACAGTTTGAATCCATAAAGTAACATATTACATATCATTGATTTCAAGACATGATAGATTATAGAAAGTGTCATGATCTAATTACTGTACCACTAAGAAAGGAGGCATATTTATCAGTTTTAATAATAAGATGCCATCAATTATAATATGCAACCTAATTTTTAAATACTTCTGTATGAGAAATATAAATTTTAGAATCAATAAAATACAGTGATATCATGTACTTCTTAATAGATTTTGTGAAGTTTACAAAAACTGAGTTCCCTGTTAAGAAGTGTTTATGCAAGTGGATTTGTGATTACCAAGTTGAGGAAACTGTAACTTAATTCAGGTTTCTTTAGGTCTTTCATTCATCCTACCATTTTAAGCATTTACCACTCTTAAGCTTCTGTCTAATTGCATAAGACTGCCATTATCTTTTTAATCTACATCTGTTACACCACCTTTGTTCAAACATTACTCATTTCCCCTTTTCCATGCTCAGTTTAATAATGTATATTGGCATATTTGCCAAGTGCTTTATATGAAAGAGGCCATATATAACAGAGAATAAGGGCAGGGCAGGTTGAATCTCACACCACACTACTTACTGCATGTTGTAATTTGCACAAGTTACTTAATCTCACTGTGATTTAGTTTCCTTAGCTCTGAAGCAGGAATGATGTGCACAAAGCTAAAACAAGACTGTTATGAATATTAAGATTTATATTACAAGTAAAATGCATAAACATCTCCCTTTTTGTAGAAAGTATTCTATTAGGATTGGCATTATTAAGCATTAATGAAGGCTGGTGGCTTGAGTTTAATGGTACAGATAATACATTGGTTTTCAGAAGTCAGGGTTATAAGTCAGGTATTGAAATAAAATGTGTAAATCTCTACCTCTCTGACAGACTAGCAAGAAAGATTTTATTGGAAGGGCTTTTTAAAAATATTGCACAATTCACATTATGTATGTTTCTGTATTAAAACATAATCTTGGTGAACATAAATATGTTCTTGTTTTATAAATTGTGGTTCGGAAATTTTATTCCATTTTCAGTCGTGGTGAAAATGAGAACTTTAAAAAGTGAAAATATTTCCATAGAAAGACACCTAAAACTTCCCTGAGACAAACTGCCATTTCACCAGGTTTAATTTTATTCCTTAAAAAGATCCAATTTCTAATTTTAAACTTTAGTATCAGAATAAAAATTTCTCCAGATAAAAAAATATAAAAAATCATTTCAAAATAAAAGGATATATTCATGTCTTAGAATAATGTACCATACATTTGAGCAGTAACGCAACTTTTTCAAAATGAGCTTATGCTATTGTTTGTATTCTCACTAACCTACTAAATTTCAAAATAAAGTTTTGAAGTCCAATTATATATTCTTCTGATATAAGAGAATGACGTTGATTCAAGAGAAATGAAAATATGAGTTAGCTATGAAAACTTTTAAGACAATTAAAGAATGAGTTACTTTTTTTAAGTATATTTTATTGATTATGTTGTTACAACAGTCCCAATTTCTTTTCCCTTTGCTTCCCTCTGCCCAGTACCCCTCTTCCCCCAGCAATCCCACTCCCCTTAGTTCATGTCCATGGGTTGTGCATATAAGTTCTTGGGCTTCACCTTTTCCTATATTGTTCTTAACTTTTCCCTGTGATTTTGTACCAATCAATTATGATTCTTAATCCCTGCACCATTTCCCCATTCTCCTCCTCCCCCCTCCCAGCTGATAACCCTCCAAATGATTCCTCTATCTATGATTCTGTTCCTACTCTGGTTTGCTTAGTTGGATTTTTTTACTTTTTAGATTCAGTTGCTGATAGTTGTGAGTTTGTTGTCATCTTAGTGTTCATAGTTTTGATCTTCTTTTTCTTAAGTAAGTCCCTTTAACATTTCATGCAATAATGGCTTGGTGATGATGAACTCTTTTAGCTTTACTTTGGGAAGCACTTCATCTGCTCTTCCATTCTAAATGATAGCTTGGCTGGATAGAGTAATCTTGGTTGTAGCTCCTTGCTTTCCCTCACATTGAATACTCATTTCCAGTCCCTTCTTGCCTGCAAAGTTTCTTTTGAGAAATCAGCTGATAGTTTTATAGGCACCCCTTTGTAGGTAACTCTCTGCTTTTCTCTTGCTGCTTTTAAGATTCTCTCTTTATCTAGAAACTTTGGCATTTTAATTATGATGTGTCTTGGTGTGGTCCTCTTTGAGTCCAGCTTGTTTGGGACTCTCCATGCTTCCTGGACTTGTAGTCTATTTACTTTGCCAAATTTGGGAACTTTTCCTTCAGTATTTTTTCAAGTAAGCTTTCAATTTCTTGCTCTACCTTTTCTCTTTCTGTCACCCCTATAATTTGGATATTGGCACGTCTAAAGTTGTCCCAGAAGTTCCTAAGCCTCTCCTCATTTTTTTCATTTCTTGTTTCTTCATTTTGTACTGGTTAACTGTTTTTTTTCTTTCTTATGTTCCAAATTGTTGATTTGAACCCCGTTTGCTTTCCTTCACCATTGGTTTTGTGTAGATTTTCCTTCATTTCATTCAGCATAGCCTTCACTTCTTCCCTTATTTGTTTGCCATACTCAAGCATATCTGTCAAGCCTGTGAACACCTTTATCACCAGTGTTTTGAATTCTGAATCTGATAGGTTGGCTATCTCCTTGTCGATTAAGGGGGAACCTTGATTTGTTCTCCCTTTTGGACCATACTTCTCTGTCTCCTCATCTTGACAGGCTCCTATGTTTGTTTGTCTCTGTGTCTTAGGTAGAGCTGTCACTCCTGTTATGTTGTAGGGGGTGGAGCCTTAGGTATTCATCAGTATAGGGTGACTCGTTTCACCACATTGTGGTACTATGTGTAGGGGAGGGGTCAGAGAGGGAACAATGCCACTTTCCCAGCACTTCCCCCTTTTCCAGGCACTTCTCCCATTTTCATATGGGACTGACGCCTCTCTAGCTGTTGCCCTGGCCATTGTTCCCAGAGTGGGTGGGTCTGTGGACATTCTAGGGCCACGGGGGCCCTTTAAACAAGCAGACTCTGCTAAGGACTGGCAGTTTCTTCCTCTGCCCCAACTCCCACTGATTTGCAGTCAGAAGCAATGAGGCTTGATTTTCCCTGGCGCTGGGACTATGAGCTGCACAGTCTGATCGGGAGCTGGGAGCACTTCCCAAGTGTCCCTCCCCACTTTTTAAAATCTGTGACTGCGTTTTCCACTGGCCTGCCACCACCGCAGCCACCGCTGCTGCCACTACCACACTGCATCCTCTCTGCCCCAGCTCCACCCTTTCTACCTGTCTGGATGAGTATTTCTTCTTTATATCTTTGTTTGTTGGACTTCCATGCAGCTTGATTTTCTGGAACTTCTGGTTGTCTCTAGTTTTGAGGTAGTCGTATTCCTTCTTAGTTGTAGAGGGAGACCCAGCGTGTCTGTCTAGGCCTCCATCTTGGCTGGAAGTTCAAGAATGATTACAGTACTCTTAATTTTCTTTTTCATAATTTGAGACTAATGTGTCATCTTTGTGAATTTACTTCTCCTTTGCAGGTTTTTTAAATAGCATGGATATTATCTAAATATCTATCTTCTCTATGGGTATATATGAGAACATTAAAATGAAGAGCACTTTAAATCATATTTTTCATTTTATAAGCAAATGTTTACAGCAATAGGACTTACGTCATTGGGCTTAAGTGGCAATTTTTTTCATAAAATGTATCAATTATGTGTAAGTTACTATTGCTTTTATGTGTTTAGCATAATATTTTAATCACGAAATGCTCTATGCATAACCATCCACTAGATTTACTAAATATAGTAGCAATCCTAGGGGAGAAAGAACTTTTTGTTACTTTTCTATGTTATTCCAACCTATTTTATATTTAATTTGTAACCCTTCTGAATCCTTTTGCTCAGGATTTCTTACAATTGGACTTTCATCAGTGAAACGAAAAAAAGGAAACTACTTACTTGAGACAATCAAGTCAATCTTTGAGCAATCCAGCTACGAGGACCTGAAGGAAATCTCAGTGGTGGTTCATCTCGCAGACTTTAATTCGTCCTGGCGTGAGGTCATGGTTCAGGATATTACACAGAAATTTGCCCACCATATCATTGCAGGAAGATTAATAGTCATACATGCCCCAGAGGAATATTACCCTATCCTGGATGGCCTTAAAAGAAATTACAATGATCCAGAAGACAGAGTCAGATTTCGTTCCAAGCAAAATGTAGATTATGCTTTTCTGCTTAATTTTTGTGCCAATACTTCAGACTATTATGTAATGCTTGAAGATGATGTTCGATGTTCAAAAAATTTTTTAACTGCCATCAAGAAAGTTATTACATCCCTAGAAGGAACTTACTGGGTAACTCTTGAGTTTTCTAAGCTTGGCTACATTGGAAAACTTTATCATTCACATGATCTCCCACGTTTGGCACATTTTTTATTAATGTTTTATCAAGAAATGCCTTGTGATTGGCTATTGACTCATTTTCGGGGTCTGTTGGCTCAGAAAAATGTTATTCGTTTTAAACCATCTCTCTTTCAGCACATGGGTTATTATTCGTCATATAAAGGGACAGAGAATAAGCTGAAGGATGATGATTTTGAAGAGGAGTCGTTTGACATCCCCGATAACCCTCCTGCAAGACTATATACCAACATGAATGTTTTTGAAAATTATGAAGCAAGCAAGGCTTATAGTAGTGTTGATGAGTACTTTTGGGGAAAACCACCTTCAACAGGAGACATCTTTGTGATTGTATTTGAAAATCCAATTGTAATTAAGAAAATTAAAGTGAGTACTGGGACAGAAGATCGGCAAAATGACATTTTACATCATGGAGCCCTAGATGTTGGGGAAAACGTTATACTTTTCAAACATACTAGACAATGCGATACTTACATAAGACTAGGGGAATTCAAAAATGGAAATTTTGAAATGTCAGATGTGAATCAAAAAATTCCATTTGATATACAGTGTATAAGGATATATATTACCAAAACCCAAAAGGAATGGCTGATTATTAGGAGTATTAGCATTTGGACTTCTTAGCCAATTAAATCAATATGTCCATCACTGAAACAGGTCTTCCTGTTTCCTTTTTGTTACCTTCCTCTTTTGCTACCTGTGTCCTATGGAGGTAAAGTAACAGATGGGACATTTTATAAGAAAAGTCAATTATCTTGACAGTTTTGGTTTACCCATTTTCATCATAATTGTAGTTTAATATACACTTGTATTTATTTCAAATCCTAAAGTTCAATATAAGTTCACAGTTAATACTACTTTCACTTATATTTTTAATGTTATGTTAGTTTCAAATTTTCAACTGTCTAAAGGGTGTCATGAAGAACTTTAAAAGAGAAATTTTAGTTTATTGGATGGTAAGTCTTAAAAAATACTTTCTAACTGTATACACTTCCTCAATAACTGATAATTTATTATATCATCAAATAGCATTTGTTAAGCCTCTGTGTGATATATGCAGCTGCTTAAAATGACAATCTGTCCTATTTTTGTAACCTGAGTTTTCCGTAGGCCCTTGTACATCTACAAAGAATACCTCCTTGTGGAAATGTTGTCTTTACAACATAATTTTGTGTGTAGGTGGGACTATAGAAATAAAAAATATCTCCCTTGATTATTTATATGAAAGGAGACACTGATCATTGTATAAAACAATTGAGCACCTGTTATTAATAAATTTTCTGTGGGAAGCAATCTTTTTTTAATTTCCCTTTTGCAAAAAATGAATAGATATGTTTAATATTTTAAGGGTACATTAGAGAGGGCCTATAGTTAGTTCATTTCTAACACATTTTCAGTATACACATAACATTTTTGAAATTAATTTTGTATGTTTTATATTAAAAGTTGTGTGATTGGAATCATTGTGATTTATCGTATACTTTTTAGGACTTTAAATAGACATCTTACAAAAGGGAAAAGTAAAAAATGAAGAAATCATTTAACTTCTCTATACTCAGAGCTCATTCATAGCAAAGCCAGAGTGAGAGACCAGATGTTCTGACATCCAGGCAATGTCCTTTCCCTTGTTTAGAGATTACTTCTGACACAATGTGTGCTTTCTGTTCTCTGATATGAGTCTCGGACAATGTTATGCTATCTGGAAATAGTTGGTATAAATTTTTATAAATCCTATTAACATTCTGTGAGGTAATTCTAAAGTGTCCTAAATGGTGCTCTTGTGGTATATGAACACACATGATATGCAAACTTGACAAAATATTACTATAAGGAAGTGGACAATTGTGACTACACTATTTGTCCATTAAAGCAATTCAGAATATCTCAAGGCACCCTAAAAAACATTGTTGTTTTCTTTTTAAAAATATTCTGAGCTTGTCTCATCATTTCTATTTTGACAAACAACAAAGATAGAGGGATTTATGATAAAAAGAAATGAAGAGTACTCTGTGTGTGTTTATAGAGAGAATCAAATATGTGTTTATATAGATGGACATGTGTGTATATATGTGTGTGTGCATGTGAAGATCAGACTTGTGATAGTGACAAGGAAAGAGAAATTCTTCTTGTTCTTTTCATTCTGAAACAAAATCCTTAGGACTCACTGGTATGCTACAGTGCAAAAAAAGATTAGGAATTATTTTACTCAGTTCTATCCAAATTGGTTAAATTAAAAACTCAGATAAAATGTTGGAAAACATTTTTCTTTAGTTGATACAACAGTCATGTATTTTTTGCACCCAGTTGCTGTAGTTTTAGAGAATATATGAAACTACAAATATTAATATTTTGTAGCATGTCTAAGTCTTAATGTCATAAAAAGATGAACACTGCCACTAAATTATTATCTTTACATGATTTGAAGAATACTTGCTGCCATATATTTAGAGATATTCTGTTTTCTTGGTTTTGCTCACCCTCCTTTATTAGCTGACCAGTTGTATAGTAATATATATATATATATATATATATATATATATATATATATATATATATATAATCAGACATTAAAAGAAACATTTTCCTGCACTTTTAGTGATAAAACGTATACACCAAAGACATATAATATCAAAATCTAGTCAGACTCCATGAAGTGAGTTGTAAGCTTTTGCGTATTCTTCTGAGAATAATTCTAAAGGCCAGCCATTGACACTGACTTCTAGAAAATACTTCAAGAAAGATTGCTGAAGGTAGCAGCAAAATTGGATCTTTGCTAGAGAATTATAAATGCAAATGTAATACAAAGAGGTCATATTTAATCTCAAATTTGATCCTTTCATTACTGAAATCAGATTTGAATCATCTGGCAAATCTCCTAAGAATGCCTTTGTGTTTTCTCTGCAGATTGACTGTGGGTCAGCTTTCTAAGGAAAAGACTTTGACAAAGAAAGCTTATCCATTAAGGGTCAGGGAGGCAAATAACCTTTATTTTTCAAAGAAAACCTGACCCAATATTTTTTACATGACTTAATCTTGTATTTCCTATGTGTAAAAATTCTGAACAAGGCTCCAGTAATCATGTCTCAGAAGCATAGAGTAAAAATATAGTTATTAGGTTTAATTATAGTCAATCTGGTATTAAGCAAGCATTATGTGATCTCTCTTTTGGCAGTAAGTTTTTATAAAAGCATACATTATTTTTTGTTATAAATAGCCATTGAAAAAGAATGGAATGTGACATAAGTAGTTACTTAATTGCTATGAAAATAATATACTCAAAGGTTTCAAGCACAAAATATGGTATATATACTTTAAGCAATGTCTCACTTTGTATACTTTAAATTGACTAAAAAGCTTACTTATATTTAAATTCTTCTCCTTAAGGGAATTATTTCAGCATTTATGACCATCAAAGAAAAACATCTTGTAAAAGCACAATAAAAATTTGGAAATGCACATTTTTGGAAAATACACATTTTATCAGCAAAACCAGGTATGGATATAAAAAGTGTTAACACAAGCACTTTTTCATTCTTATTGAAAAACTGTAATCTTGTGCAATTTATAAAGTAGATATTTTCCAGGTATAAAAATATAATTTAGAAATCAATGTGTCATTTAGAACCATTTCTCACATATAGCCACACTTATAAGACTAGGACATTTCATTTCCTAATGAGTCAGTATTCTCTGGGCATTTTATGAAGCTCTCATAAAAATACTGAACTGTATGTAAATGAAAACAAACATATTGCTCAATATTTTCCATCATGTCGACGTGTTTTTTAGAACATGAGACCCAGGATTAACAGTGAAATCACTACTCTCAATGTCTTCTAACAATATATATCCATTAATACAGTTTAGGATTACATTTATTTTTATTCCCATGCTACTAATAGAGCCCACAACCAAACTTTATGATATTAGTTATATGGTCTGTACATAAAACACGATTTGCCTTTTTGTACATGTATGATTTTTTAAGGTTTATTTTAATGCTTTCTATTACTTTCAAGAGAATCTCATCTTGCTACTTCTGACCCATGATTCACATGTTCCATGTCTGGGTTATATCGTTCACTGTTTTAACATAGCTTCCTGGCTTTATGTTACCACAAACTTGATATTGTATAGCTTTTGTCTTCATAGGAGATACAATGGAAGAATCATGCATACATGAGTTTGAAACCCAATTTTGCAATTACTAGACTCCAGATATGAAGAAAATTATTTAGTCTCTTTGAAACACAGTTTTCTCATCTGTAAAATGGGAATAATTTTACCATGTGTAGGCTGTTAGAGCTTGAAATGAGATAACAAACTCAGGAATCAATACCATGTTATGTATATGTAAAAAGATATTTCCCTTCAAAACACTACTAGAGGCCTCTGGCCTGATCAATAAAAATCATAAACTTTGCTACCCATTAGAAGTGTCATCCAGCCAACCATTTTATGTCAAATAAAATAAATATAGACCTGAAATTCTAAAAAGGGGAAGTCTTCTTTTAAGAGAGATGAGATCTTTTTATAAACAAATAAGCTTTTAAGGATTTAAAGAAACTTGAATGTCATACAAAAAACATCCAATGAGATGTGATTTTAAGAGAATGTCACATATTTGAGCAAAGACATTTAACCAAAAGCCAGAGGGGGACACAATTAAAAAGACAATGTGTCTGGAAAGCTAAAACAACGAACAAGTTGAGCTGTTGAAGATAAAAAAAAAAAAAAAAATGCTAAGGAAACCCTCCCTTTCTCTCTCTCATACTTAAATACACATATACAAGGTCTGTCCAGAAAGAGTCCAACCATTGTTAATATAACAAGAATGGTTTGCATGACACTGATGTAACCTGGTAGCCATGGAGAGTGGACTAAAATGCACATGCATGAACAATGATGACTTCAATGTACTAGTCAGTGGGGTGGTAGATGCCATTTAGTAAGCATGTGTGCTGTGTGGCCATTGCATTCAAAATGACTAAGCAAATAGAGGACACATTTGCATCAAATTTTGTGTTAAGCTTGAACATTCCTCTGCATAAACTATTCAGATAATTCAGAAGTCTGCAGCTATGGGCAACTGGTGATTGGCAGCTTCATCACAACAACACACCTGCTGATGCATCACATCTCGTGCAGAGGTTTTTGGTGAAACATCAAATCACCCTGGTGCTCAGCCCCCATAGAGCCTAGATTTGGTGCTCCATGACTTCTGGCTTTTCCCCAAACTAAAATCACCTTTGAAATGAAAGAGATTTCAGACCACTGGTGAGATTCAGGAAAATATGATGGGACAGCTGATGGCAATTGGGAGAACTGTGTGAGATTCCGAGGTGCCTACTTTTTGAGGGACTGAGGCATCATTGTCCTTTGTACAATGTTTCTTGTATCTTGTATTGTCTTCAATAAATGTCTCTATTTTTCACATTACAAGGCTGGATACTTTATGGACAGACCATTTATTTATGTATATATACACACACACATGCAAACAGAGACAAAAAGATAACTCTATTAGATAAGTACACACATATATGCAATGATGCAATGATTTTTGAGCATATAAAAAAGATGTTTCTTCTGTGTCATGTAAATAAAAATAATAGTATGCAAAAAACAGAGTGAGAACTAATCAAATTACATTTTGTTATAAACTTTATCCCTTTATCAAGAATAATCCTGAAATAAACAGAAGAAATTCAAAGCAGTAGAAATCAAAACATTGAATCTCAAGGTAGGCAACAAAATAAAGGCTTATTTTCAAATTTGAACATCATGGTCCAGGTAATTTATAAGCTAGTGCAATGATAACTTTGCCAATAATGAGAAAGAGAGCAGAGAACAGGAAGTTGACATTTTCTGCAAAAGAACATAATCTGCTCTGTGAGCTTAATATAGTTTCTGAGAAAAATTTTAGAAATTACAAAAAAACTATCTTTTTATTTTTAAAAGTAAATTAATTTAGATTTCTTTTAAAAGTCACTACTACTTACAACAGGAACATTAGTTACAAATTTTGGGAATGATTTCTAGGGGTATAAAATGAGATAAATATAATCTTTTAATTTAGGAAGACATTTACATAATTCTACATGGCACTCTTCTGAGCTATTTGAATCTTTAACATTTGAAGGTTAAAATATGAGTTACAAGATATTCTTTTCCTATAAATATAATAAGATAACACAGTCACACTTTCCCCAAATTCTAATCCTTTCAACTTCATCATTCTACTTATGTTTACTCTGATTTAAATAGAGTAGAACTCACTCCATTACTACTAAAATCTTCTGAGATGTTCTATTTTGAATACTGAAATTGAAATGTAGATATGAAACCATTTTTTAAATAATTAAATCTGAACATTTATTCTGAAAATATATACATAAGTGAGATCAAATTTGTTTTTTTATTTCAACTGTTGCTTCAGCTTCTGATTTTATCTAAATATTCTCTTCAAAAATTTATCCAAAAGCTAAATTTATTATGAGAGAAACTATGTAAATTTTATATGCTCATAGAAAATACAATCACATTAAGAATATAGCATGTTCAAATTTCATGTTTAGAACAGGAAAATAAATATCCTAAATAGTCATCTCTTTAAAACAGGTGAATCAAAGATACAGTAATAGTATTCTCAATATTTTGTCAATATTTCCATGAAGCATATACTCATTCAACTTAATATGCAGGATAGTATTACCTTTAATGGTTGGTTAAGGGTGAATAATGACAGTGAATAAACAAAATTCAAAAACTTACTGTACACTTTCAATATATTACATATTACTATACCTTAAATATCAATAGCCAACATAACCTAAAATCATTCTGCCTAGCTGCAGATAAATGCAATTTTATACAGTGTGTAAAAGTCATTAAAATCACTGTATAACTAAAAATAACAGAGGATGTTAGCACTCATAATGGAAACCTAACTACTGAAAGTGATATTTTAAATAATTTGCGGTCAAAAGTCTAGAAGAGATGTAGGGAATTTTTCTTCTACCTCCTCCCTCACATTACCACAGATCACCAAAGAAACAAAATATCAACAGTTCTTCACAGAAATATATGACAGTCCCATTTTTAATCTCCAAGGTTTTAAACTCTATTTCAAATCAGACATTTAAAAATACTTTATTATAATTTATCTGAGACAATTCTTTGATTGAATAATTTATCATTTTCTCTGTAGTATGTCCTATTTGAAAAATGTTCTTGAATATTACATATATCCATTTCCCTATGAAATACCTCACCTTTGTTTAACTATTTGACATCTTGTTTTCTCATAATCATAGTTCCCTTCTATAATACTTTTAAATATATTCTTTCACACTTAAACACTATTCTTCTACATTGTTTACTTTATCAGTGAGTGAGAGTACACATCCAAAAAGTTAAAATAATTATATCGATTCACTTACCATTATCTTTTTTTTTAAATTATTTATTATTTTTCTATTACAGTTGTCCCACTGCCCCCTCCATTGCTTCCCCCCTACCCTGCCCACCTCTTTGCCCAAAGTCAATCCCCACTCCATTGTCCATGTCCATGGATAATTTATACTAGTTCTTTGACCAAACCATTCCCCTTCTTTCCCTCCTTTTTCTCCTTCCCCTCACCTTGGTCACTGTCTTTTAAAGTAATCTGGTTTTGACTCTAGGTTACATCTATAATCAAAAAGTTGAGTGTTAGTGCTCATTAGATGACCAAGATATAGTAATAATAGTGGGCAGAAGTTACTCATTACTAAATAAACTCAATAACAAACTACATCTTACACTTTAACAATAAGTACTTTTGAAAGGTATTGAGGTCTTACACTTTTTTATTATTTAATTACAATTACCTAAGAATAATACTACCAGTAAAGGGGGAAATATAAGAATAATACTTTTCTAGAAAGTCATGTTTTTTATATATAAATTAACCTATGACAGTTATTTTCAAGAGAACAAACTGATCTATGCTACTAGAACAAATGTTTCCTCCCTCAGTAAAAATATCTATAAACTTAACTTTGTATAAAATTAAAATAAAGAAGTGTTCCCTTTTGAAGTAAATACCCATGTTATTATTTTTTACTTCTGTTAATACATCTTTAACAATTTTCAACATTTCTGAAGCTCTAAATTGTATGTAACTGGCACAAAAGTTTTGTTTATTGTGTATGGTATTTTTATCCACCATAATTTGGACATCAGTCATGATCTCATTAAAAATCACTTTGAAGAACCAATAACTTTTAGGAAAAAAAAGGAAATTTTTTCACTAATGGTCCAAAAGATTTACAAAACTTAAGTGTGTATTAGAGGTACTTGTAATTTAGTGGTTGAAAGTATATTTAATTAAATCCATAAACCAAAGTATTTCTACTCTTGAACTTTCTGTTGAGTTACTGTAACCATCCTTAAACAAAGTCAGGGAAGGCAAGAAACAGCCACTCAAAATATTCATTATTACATCAAATAGCTATCAAATGAGTGAAAATAACAACCTAATATTAACTCTGACTGTTGATGAAGTATTCCTTTCAAATATTGCGGTAGGAGAGCTTGCTGAGCATCCAGGGAGTGCAAAATCATAACAGGAGAAATGTTACATACACGAGCTAGAAGCATTCAGAAGGAAAATCTTGCCTCATGATTTGTCTATAGCAAGTTGCCTTTTAGCATTACAAATTAATATGGCTCAAACTTTTTGTTCTATATTGCTCCTTACATTTTTATTCTAATCAAAATTTCATTCTTGTTAGTGTCAAAAGGCAATTTAGGTAAGAACATAGTGCTTTTACTTACTTGACCAAATAGATTAATCTTGTTCTTAAGGAAATCAAAACTCTGGATTAGACCAGAATCTATTTTGTTATGTCATTTTACTAAATGGATAAACTTCATCTGCCATGGGATTCTACAACAAAATGTCTGAGTTAATTTGGGAAATGATGAATCTGAGTTTTGTGTTTTTTATAAAACCAATAAAAAAATGTAAGTGCCCTTCCAAATAAAGAAACTTAAATTGATCGTATTTGAAAAGTAAAAAAATCTTTTTAAATAGTTTTTTTTCTCACAAATCTCTCCATTGGCTAATTCAATTTAATGTAGATAAAGATGCATATTATAATCAATATATCAAGTTAGTAGGTGCTTAATCTTCATAAGTATTGATCCAATATACTAACAATAATAGATATCATAAATTCTATCCATACAGTGCCACTCTAATCTTTAATGTTTCATTTTATAAGAAAAAGTGACATTTTTAAATTATTGATACCTATTTTATTATCACAACTATATCTATTGTACTATTTATGTAAATATTATTATAAACAATTTAATGTACTATATACATAGATATTTTTATTTACCCTAATTTTTTAAGTATATTTTATTGATTGTTGTTACAGTAGTCCCAATTTTTTCCCACTTTGCTCCCCTCCACCCAGTACCCCACTTCCCTCCAGCAGTCCCACCACTCTTAGTTCATGTCCATGGGTCATGCATATAAGTTTTATGGCTTCACCCTTTCCTAAATTATTCTTAACTTCTCCCTGTCTATTTTGTACCAACCAATTATGCTTCTTAATCCCTGCACTATTTCCCCATTTTCCTTCCTCTCGCCTCCCAACTGATAACCCTCCAACTGATCCCCATACCTATGATTCTGTTCCTATTCTGGTTTACTTAGTTAGATTTTGTTTTTATTTTTTAGATTCAGTTGTTGATACTTGTGAGTTTGTTGTCATTTTAGTGTTCATAGTTTTGATCTTCTTTTTCTTAAGTAAGTCCCTTTGACATTTTATATAATAATGGCTTGGTTATGATGAACTCCTTTAGCTTTACCTTGTCTGGGAAGTACTTCATCTGCCCTTTAATTCCAAATTATAGCTTTGCTGGAGAGAGTAATCCTGGTTAGAGTAAACCTGGTTGCAGGTTGCCTTTCATCACATTGAACACTGCTTGCCAGTCCCTTCCTTCCTGAGAAATCAGCTGATAGTCCTAGAGGCAACCCCCTGTGGGCAACTCTCTGCCTCTCTCTTGCTGTCCCCAGGACTCTGTCTTTATCTTTCACCTTTGGCATCTCAATCATGATGCATCCTGGTGTGGTCCCCTCTGGGTCCAGCTCGCCTGGGACCCTCTGTGCTTCCCAGACATGTATGTCCATCTCCTTCACAAAATTTGGGAAGTTTTCCTCATTTTTTTTCAATTTCTGCTTCCTCATACTGCACTGGTTGACTGTTTTTTTCTTCCTTATGTTCCAAATCATTTCTTTGAACCCCGGTTTCCTTCCCTTCACCATTGGTTTTGTGTGGATTTTCCTTCGTTTCACTTAGCATAGCCTTTACTTCTTCCCTTATGTGTCTTCCATACTCAAGCATATCTGTCAAGCCTATGATCATCTTTATCACCAGTGTTTTGAATTCTGCATCTGTTACGTTGGCTATCACCTCATCTGTTAGTTTGGCTATCTCCTTGTCGCTTAGTTCTCCCACTGGAACCTTGATACGTTCCCCCTTTTGGGCCATACTTCTCTGTCTCCTCATTCTGACAGGCTCCTGTGTTTGTTTGCCTCCGCGTCTCAGTTAGAGCTGTCACTCCTGTTATGTTGTAAGGGGTGGAGCCTTAAGGATTCATCAGTTCAGGGCGACCTGTTTCATCACGTTATGGCACCGTATGTGGGGGAGGGGTTTTAGAGGGGACAATGCTGCCTGCCCATCACTTGCCCATTTTCCAGGCACCTCTCCTACTTCTGCACCAGACTGGCACCTCTCTAGCTGCTGCCCTGGCCATCGTTCCAAGAGTGGGTGGGGCTGTGGATGTTCTAGGACTGTGGGGGCCCTTTAAACAAGTAGACTCTGCTGAGACTGGCAGTTTCTGTCTCTGCCCCAACCCCCACTGGTCTGAACAGTCAGAAGCAATGAGGCTTGATTTTCTCCGGTGATGGGACCGTGAACTTTGAGGTCCAGTGAGGAGCTAGAAACGCTCCCCAGGTGTCTCTCCTGACTTTTTAAAACGTGTGACTGTGCTTTCTGCCAGCCTGCCGCTGCTGCCGCTGCTACTGCCGCTGCCGCCATCACACAATGTCCTCTCTGCCCCAGCTCCACCTCTCCTACCTGTCTGTATGAGTATTTCTTCTTTATATCTTTGTTTGTTGGACTTTCATGCAGTTTGATTTTCTGGAACTTCTGGTTGTTTTTAGTTTTGAGGTAGTTGTATTCCTTCTTAGTTGTGGAAGGAGATACAGTGTGTCTGTCTACGCCTCCATCTTGGCTGAAAGTCTGACATATAGAAATTTTCACCGTAATTTTCCTCAGTGAATTTAAAAATTGTCTCAATGAAATTTACACATTGCTCTCACAATATACAATGTTACAAGATGCAGTATTATTTAATGCACACACACACATGACAATCCTCAAGCCACTGCTTCATTTTGTTTTAATCGTGTAATATATATGATTAATTTTACTTTTTAGTCACTCATGTTTTAAAAGCAATAGAGATAGGCATTGCATAGACACAAAAATGCACTTTTAGTAAGCTAGAAAATCAGTTCTACACACTATGTTTACATTCGTGATTAATTAATTTATTGGTCTGACTATATAAAATATCATTTGAAATACTAATCATTTATATTTAGATTTATTACAATTTCTCCATTTGATTTTGAAGCAAAATGATATCTGGACTATAAAAGTACTGAGAAATTGGAATAGTGTAAGCACAAGAAATTTAATTAATTAAATTACTGATTTTCTTAAAACTATATTCAGGACAGATAACTTATTGAAATGAGTGCACACAAGAAAGTTCGTTATGTCTAGGCAGACTTTATTTTTTCAGTATATTTTATTGATTATGCTATCACAGTTGTCCCCCTTTTTCTCCCTGTGCCTCCCTCCACCCAGTACCTCCTTTCTTCCAGAAATCCCTCCCCCCACCCAGTACTTCCTTCTTTCCAGAAATCCCTTACCCCTTAGTTCACGTCCATGGGTTGCACATGTAAGTTCTTGGGCTTCACCCTTTCCTATATTATTCTTAAATTTCCCTTGTTTATTTTGTATCTACCAATTATGTTTCTTGATTTCTGCATCATTTTCCCCTTTCTACTTCATCTCCCCTTCCCCCTCCCTCCTAGCTGATAATCCTCCAAATGATCCCCATATCTATGATTCTGTTCCTATTTTCATTATTGATAGTTGTGTTTGTTGTTATTTTAATGTTAATAGTTTTAATCTTCTTTTTCTTAAATAAATTTCTTAAACATTTCACATAATAATGACTTGTGATAATGAACTCCTTTAACCTTATCTTGTCTGGGAAGCACTTTATCTGCACTTCTATTCTAAATGATAACTTTACTGGATAGAGTAATCCTGGTTGTAGGTCCTTGTTTTCCATTACTTTTTTTTACCTCTTGCCAATATCTTCTTGCCTGCAAAGTTTCTTTTGAGAAATTAGCTGGTAGTCTTATAGGAACTCCTTTGTAGGTAACTCTCTGCTTTTACCTTGCTGCTTTTAAGATTCGTTCTTTATCTTTAACCTTTGGCACTTTAATTATGATGTGTCTTGGTGTGGTCCTCTTTGGGTCTAGCTTGTTTGGGACTCTGTGCTTCCAGGACTTGTATGTCTGTTTACTTCGCCAAATTTAGGAAGTTTTTCTTCATTATTTTTTCAAATAAGTTTTCAATTTCTTGCTCTTTCTCTTCTCCTTCTGGTACCCCTATGATCTGGATGTTGGTACATTTAAAGTTTTCCCAGTTTTCTAAGTCTATCCTTGTTTTTTTTTTTTAATTCTTTTTTCTTCTTTCTATTCTGGTTGAATGTTTATTCCTTCTTTTTGTTCCAAATCATTGATTTGAATTCCTCTTCCTTTCCTTCATTGTTGGTTCCCTATGGATTTTTCTTTACTTCACTTAGTATAAATTTAATTTCTTTATTTATGTTGTTGCCATACTGAATGAGTTCTCTGAGCACCCTGATCACCAATGTTTTTAACTCTGCATCTGATAGGTTGGCTATCTCCATTTCATTTAGTTATTTTTCTGAGGTTTTGTGCTGTTATTTCATTTGGGCCATATTTCTTTGCCTCCTGCATTTGACAGCCTCCCAGTGTTTGTTTCTGTGTATTAGATAGAGTTGTTTTTACTCCCTGTCTTAGTAGCATAGCCTGTGTAGAAAAAGCACCTTTAAGTTGTGTGGGGCAGAGCCTTAGGAAATTTCCAATGTGGGACAACCCATTTCACTGCTTTGTGGCTCTTTGTGTGAGGAGGACTCAGAGAGGGGTCAATGCTACTACCTGACTTCTGGAGATTTGCCCCACACTCGCCCCATTTCCAGTCATTTCACCAACCTTGTGTACATAACTGACATGCTTCCAGCTTCTGCCATGATGGTGGAACCCAGAGTGAGTGGGTTTGTATATATTATGTTTGTATGGACCCTTTAAGTAGTGATAATCTGGCAGTTTCTACCACTGCCGCAACCTCCACTTGTTTTTATAGCCAGAGGTAATGGGGACTTATATTCCTGCTGATGGAACCCTCGGCTGTACAGTCTGGCCTGGGACTGGGACTGCTTGCTCCCAGGGTATCTCTCTGGATCTTTATCTACCACTTGTGACTGTGGGACCATCCATTCTGCTGCCACCGCTGCCTCTCCTTGCCACATCACCTTTCTGACAGTTTCTGTGACTCCCCCTCCTACGTGTCTGGATGAAGGAGGTTTCTTTAAATCTTTGGTTTTCAGAGTTCTATAAAGCTCAATTTTCTGACGGTTCTGGGTGTTGTTTTGATATCTTGTTGTAATTCTATGGTTGCACCAGGAGGCAGAGTGTGCCTACCTATGCCTCCATCTTGTCTGGAAGTCATTGTCTAAGCAGACTTTAAAATAATAAATATATGGTAACGTTGTAGCTGAATTATACTGACTAAAAATTGAGATTTTAAAGTAGTCTAGAAAAAATTAGATTTTGTCAATTTTGCAAAGAATTCAAGTTTATTTTTAAAGAATTATGTTAATTAATCTACCAGATGATTCAAAACTTACCTTATTTATTCCTTAATTAAATTGACTATCAATCTATTAAAGGGAAATAAAATATAAAAAATCAGATGCTGGTCATTATGCAAACAAAACCACTAGAGGAATTATTGAATTTTATCCCACTTAATTAGATAGAGTGACTTAAGGAAGATATTCAGTTCCATCTATTGACACTTAATTAATGTTAATGAATTAATAATATTTCCTTTAAATTGAGTAATTAAATAATAATGTTAATAATTCATATTTAATGGAGGCTAAAGAGGAAACCACAGAGCGAGACTAAGTTATGTAGTTCCAAAGAAAAGGGACATGGGATGACTATAAATTAGCAAATATTCTCAAATTTACAGATCCTTTAGACTCAGCATCTAAAATAGTGCTTACAAGTAAATAACATGTTCTTAGCAACTATGAGACATGAGGTCAAGACTTTCTTTTATTTTATTATCTAATTTAATAAGTGAAGCAATAATATGAAGTAAAAATATTATTAAGCCTAACAGCATATAAGAAAATTGAAGTTTAGTAACTCATCCAAGGTCCTATAAACTAATAAGTGGATTCTATCTCAGGTCTGTGTAATTGAAAAGACCATGATCCTAACCATTATTGGCTATCACCCATTAATTATGATGAGTTCATTGACAATGTATTTTGCTATAAGGTGCTTATCTAGAAAATATGATTACAATAAAAATAATATTAAAAGTAAAAATAATTTAAATAATTATAAGTTCCTTCATGTAAATTATTTTTCAATTTTTTAAAAATTTAAACATCTAAGACACATATATAATTTATTTCCTTGAACTCAACTACAGCCTAAAAGTCTAAGGTTTTTTTCTGATTTTAGTTATTTAAGAAATAAACCAAATGTATGGATTCTGGGTACATTAAAGAACTCCAAAACTTGTAAATTTCAATTAATGCATCATATTATGATCTTCCATAACTACAGCTCTTTTCTGCCAAACTGGTAGTTTGGCAATACATGCAAAATCGTTTTTTGATTGACTAATTGAATTTTTAAAAATTTTCAGTTAATCCAGGTAGAAAAATACCAACAAACTTTAAAGTTACATTTGTCAGCTTATAGCTTACATGCACTGAGTGCTTAGTGCTAAATAATTTCCTAATGGTTACTTCCATTACTAATAGAAATAATGGTTATCACAACTCAAAATGCAACATAATCACCTGGATATTTTATTGAGTATACATATACCATACTACTGGATTTTTAGCAATATATTTAGAATGGGTCTATAAATTGGTATGTTTAATGTATTCCAGTTAATACTGATGTAGGTGTTTCATAAACCACCTGCATTAAATTTTTATAACTCTATCAAGTAGCAATGACTATTATTCCTACTTCACAGATAAGGTATCTCAGGGTCAGAGTTAAGCTATTTGCTCAAGGTTACACAGTAGAGATAGATCAAAACTCTGACTTTGTTAATGAAATTCTAAACCCAGTTCTCCTGAACACTATTATTCTTTACTCCAGTTTATTTAAATTAGTGATTTTTAAGTCTGGCTGCTGTGAAAATTACCAGGGAAGAATTTTTTCCATTCCTGAGCTTCATTCTTAGAGGCTAGCATTTTTATGGAGTTTTCAAGAAACAGTACTTTACTAAGTGATTTTAATGTGCAACCAGAATGGGAGCCACTGTACAATTGAGAATTACTGTATAACAGTATAATTCCACGGTTTCTCATTTATCCAAGTTGCAAAGGTCATAGATTAGAAAACAAAATGAAGGGTGTAGATTTTTCATTTTTTTTTTGCCTTGCACTATTACATTATTTCAATGTTATTATAGTTGAATTGAAAAATAAAAGCTTAATTCAACTTCTTATTACCAGGTTTATAGAAGTCACCATACATGCCTTCCTATTAAACCTGGGATTCAAGTTTTGGGAAAACTGCAAAGCAATATTTTTTAATGGGTTTTGACATATACATCTTATTAATTATAAACTAGTTGTCTTCATTTTAATATGTAAAATCTAATGATGCCACCTTTTTAGTTTGTTAAAATACAAGAATGTATATAGCAATGCTTTTCAACTCACTGCTCTCTGTAAGTTGAATTATCCTCCTCTTTCCATAAAATTAAGTACTTATTCTAGAAAAGGAGAGAAAATTTACAATGTAGTTAAGATTTGTTTCACCTTTTCCATAGCAGACTTTTTCATAAATTCTGTAAATGTCAATATATATATATATGTCTTTCCCCATTCAGTCATAGTACATATTATCCAAATCTCTAGTGTTTTTCTTTTTCCAGGAGCTGGGTACTTTAAAGATATATTTATCAAGTTTTCATATTTAGTTATCAGACAGAACAGTTCATTGAGCTGATCTGAGTGTTTAGAAAGTGTGAGTTTTTTTGATGTAGGCCTTGATATATATTACCACAGAAAAATTAAAGTGTTTTACTGCATATCTATGTATCAGAAATGTTACTATTTGAGTCAAATAGAGAAAAAGCAATAAACAGAATGAATTTTGTTCACATACATGCATACATATGTCAACACACACATTCATATATAATTCAAAGGCATCCCTACATCGGTTCCAACTAAGAAAAACATCATTATCTAATTAAATTAATTAATAAAAACTAGTCATTTATTCATATTTTTATGTTTTGTGTTTATTCCTAAATAAAATTTCCTCTCCATAAGGCCTCTAGCAAAAATGAGTTTGTTTTTATTTTTTGCATATGGGAACACATCAAAATATTTTGAGGTCAATTTTTGTGTTAGACTTGTGTGATTTTTAGATTCAATCTACATAAAATTAGAGTTTCAGGAACATTGATTTGTGTAACTTATTTGCAATTTGCAAAGATTACTGAAAATGTAAGTTATTAAACTGAAATTTATGGATTTTATATACTTCTTATAGCTAGTTGATTTCTTATGGATTTCCTACTGTTATTTGTTATTCTCAACATAACTAATTTTATCTCTAAACTTTTATTGATTAATATAAAAGAAATAACATTTTCCTCTAAGATGAAGCAAAATTTGTTCTTTTCAAATGTCATTTGAATCAAAGTATTTATTGTTAAATACCTCAATTGATAGATTATGAATCTGAAATGCCAGAAGGTTTAACAAATTTTTTCAAAATTTTATTGCTAGTTAGTATCAAAGACAAAAATACAGATCAGTGTTGTTTCTTTAGTATCTATTGTTATACCATTTATTACGTTTGCAAATTCAAAGAAATTATGCATTCAAAGAAGTAAAATTTTAAAAAATACTACTTTCAGTTATGTGGTTAAGATGCACAGTAGAATAAAACAGCTGAGTTTAATAGTTTCACTAACAAATAATAAAAAGCCTCTGTTGACTAAGTACCCTGATATTCTTATGCAATGCCAGAGGCTTCAAACTAGGTAGATGATAAGTGATGGGTGATGATAAAGAGATAGATGGGTAGATAGGTAAGGTAGATGGATAGAGAAATAGATGACAGACAGATGGATATAGTTATATGTCAGTTTTGGAAAAGAAAGCCCACAACTCCATCTATAAGCTTAGCATAAAGGAGAAAAATTGAGGGAATGTGATCAAATTAGATAAAAGTAAATATGAGTAAATATTTAGAGAATGACCCTCAAACTAATTATTAATTTTTAAGATATCTTTTTTATTGTATAATGGTACTTTTGTTCTTTGGATTTTTTGACAATATAAAAATAAATGTTTTATAAGTTATTTTGGATACAATCATAGATAATATAACCATAACACAAAATTTTTGAATAATAGGGAAATTACACACTGATACTTTCAATTGTTCAATATAATTAAATTTTATTTGACGGCTATTTAGAGTGTTCTGTGCTGTTCCAGGCATGTTCTTTATTTACTTTAGCCTTAAAAGTAATTTTTTCCATTCTTATTAAATAGAAATATTTGATAAAAATATATTTTTAGATGCAGAAGCAATTCAGATAATTAAAAAGGCAAATTATTTGATCATTTCAAATCTGTAGGTTTGGTATGAACTATGGCTCAAATAATTGCACAAAATTTGTCAATTTTAAATGAATTTAAGTTAATACATAGCTGAAAGTTTTAATCATTCAAAATATAGCACAAGCACTGTTTCAAATTCAAGTTTTTACTTCATTAAAGTCACATTTGTATATAACATTACTTCTCTGGCTCTCAGCATGGTTCTTGTTCATTTGTTCAGAATGCTCTTTCCTAAGTTTTTTATTCTCATGATAGTAAAAAAAAAAAAAATTAAGAGCAATATGTAGTATCCTCTCTTAATATTCAATAACTTTTTTTAATTGAAAGAAAATATATCTCCAGAGGTTAATGCAAATTTAGTGAACTTCCCCCCGAGGCACCAGGAATGATTCATGACCTCCACATTTGATAGAGAATTAAAGGACCAAGCTCTACATAATAATTCAAAGAAAATCAGTGGTAGTTTATTTCCATTTTCCAAGAGCTTCCTGGAGCCTCACTTTCTTACCTGAAAAGCAAGTATAATAACAAGAATTTCATACATCAACTCACAGATGGGATATCTATTTTTGGATGAGGACTTTTTAAAAAATCACATTACCTAGGTGTCAACTAATTCTACTTATCCCTATGGCTGACTATGTAGGAAAAAAATATTGTTGCTTATAATTTTTCTCATTTACTATAGAAGTGTCAGAAATAAACATTAGTTGAAAGCTTAAAACCAAGCTCTAATATTGGGAAAATATAATTGTAGTTTTACTAAGTACTTCAGTTTTCTGGCCTTTATATCAGATGTAGAATAAATATCATAAATAGTTTATGTCTTTATCAGTAAATATATTTGTTCTAATCTAGTCAAGGTTCTTCACTTAGGTTTCTTTCTTGTTAAAATTATAGTTTAGTCAAGGTCCTGAAATAGAATGATACTATTAGTCCATCCCAGTATAAAAATCTCTAAAACTTTCTCCATAAGTAGCATTTTATATTCCTATGGTCAATGTGACCGTTAAATCCTTAGGTAACCATACAGAAAATATATTAGTTTGTCTTACAGTTTTATAAAATTGATAGACTATATTAAAGTAAAATTAATTTTTCAATCTTAAAATTTCTGAGGAACTTTGTCAGTGGTACAACAGATGAGAAGGACATTATCATTTACTATCTATGTGTGGCATCTTTATCATCACAGAATCTAATTATCTAAGTTTTATCTTTTCACAACTTGTATATGTCAGATAAATATTGATATTGCTTTTCTGTTATTACAACACCAGAAATTATTTGATGTTACTTTGACTTTATCCCATAATTTTATTCTTTAATTATTTTATTTTGCTAAACCATAATCTTAGTTACAACTTGAGAACTACACAAAATACCAATACTTTAGAGTATTACATTGGGATAATTGCTATGGATATTATGTATCTAGCACAATTTTTTAAAAATGTATCCAGTGGCTTTCAATTTTTGTATATATTTTATATTTTAAACATACTCCTTACATTTCCACTTTCCTTTCTTTTACTTATTTTGTTGGTTTTACTGTTTTTATGATTTAACATATTTTTATTTCATGTTCTCTTCCAATACCCACTTACACATTAAAGCAAGGTTCTCTGCATTAGATATGCCATTAACAACATTGGGCCTTGGGAATAGCTATTTAAATGTTCTTGATGGACATTGTTTCATCAATGACTAGGCTCTGAAAACATACCAGGACTGATAGCTACCTCCTGATAACCTCTTCTCTGTCAGTCAAATATTTGGTGAAAAAAAAAAAAATTCAATGTCTCTTTGACTTGGTGCTTATGACTCAAGATAAATTTAAGCATAGTCTTCAGTAGACCTTTAAACTCCTTGAACTTATAACAAACTGTGTGTGAGTGTGTGTGTGTGTGTGTGTGTACCCACATATCTGTCTGTCTAAGTTTTTCTAGAGAGAATGTCTGGGCTTTCATCACTTTATCAAAAGATTCAGGTTTCCAAAATAGGTCAGAATAGGTGGAAACTATATTCAACTGCTCCCAGCCTCAAACTAGATTTACAGGTAAATTATAGAATAATCAACCTGAATAACCTATTGAAGTCTAGCTGAACAGAAATGTTATACTTTAAGGATTTGCAGAAGAATCTGCATAGAGAATAAAAAGGGTGGAGACACAGAAAGGGCAGGCCCCTGCACCTATGTGGAGCAGCTGAAAAAATGATGGGTATCTTGGCTGCAAAATTCCTTCCTCCCAGGAGTGAAAGGTCTCAACCTCACACAAGGATCCTCAAACTAAAGAAATAGAGACAGGAAGAGGAGCTTGCAGAGCATTAGGTGGTGAAAATCAGTGCCAGGGAGAGGAGAGAGTCTGCTAGAGACCCTATTTTCTAGCTTCCCAAGGTCAAGAACTCCTATTGTTATAGCACCAACCTAAGGAATGCACTGCCTGGTTTTCCAGCTACTGGCTACACCACTATGCCATGCTCAGGTTCTGCAGAAGGGTCTGCTGACTGCACCCTAGAAGAGACCATTCGGGTACTATTTTTGGAGAAGCTCTTCATAGAGACTCAGTCAGTGATTGATCTGTGCAGCTTTGGAAAGGGGGCCATTTTCCCTAGCTCAAGTGCACAGCCAGCATGATCCCTCCACCTGTTGAGTCACTGGCCCTGCCATGCCACTCTCTGGTCCTGCCCAGCTGAGTTCATTTGCTCAGGAGGGTTGGAGTGCCATATGAAGCTGGGACTTTTAGAGAGTCTCTTGGGACAATTTTGTTAGGTTCAGATGAGTGGGTTCTGGATTGTTTGGTTATGTCATAGGATGGCCACTCCTATCTCCCCTGCAAGCTCAGCCCATGATGAGTGGGGAAGAAGCACTTGCGTACCTCCTACAGGCTTGCTGGTAAAACCCTGCAATGAGAGACTGTTTGGATCTGCCCTCCCAAGTCCCAGTGGCCCCACGCTACTAAGCACAGTTCCCCAGGGTTTGGGTGTACTGCATGAAGCTAGTACATATAAAATGTGCCTCCCTCAGAGGCTACTGTCTGGGACTAAGTCAAAATAGTTGGCCTTCTCCTGCAGGTTTGGCTTACACCAACCCCAATGGGAGACTATTTTGATCTGTCCTCCTGAGCTCCAGTGGCTCCACCTTGTTGAACTTGCTTCTTTCTGCAGAGGAGACAGCTGGCTGTCTCCATTTGAACCTGTGGTGTGCTACTCCTGAAAGAGCTAGAGTTGAAGACTCTGGCAAAGACTGAATGAATTGGCTCTAGAGTAGAATCCACTTTCTCTTCACTCATTGCCTGTCTGTATCACCTCCAAATAAGGAAACCACTAGCTCTATCCTCCCAACACCAGTAGCCAAAAGCTCCAGACCTTTGGAAGGGTCTATGTATTGTGGTCAGCCTGGGCCCACTCAACAGTCTTTCTTTGGAAGGCTCTCATGGAAGAATAGGCAACCTCTAGGGGAAGCAATTGTACATGATAGGTTAGAAGTGGATGTCATGGAGCCTTGGGACTTTTGTAAGTATACCCCCAACTGTAAATTGGAGGAAGCTGGAACTTTTACTCAGATTGGCCCCTCCCCTGCACACCCTGGCTCGGTAATTGCAGCCACAAACAGTGAATAGCATTGTAGCTTCAAACAGGTAGCCCAAGGCCAATTAAACACAATATCAGACATCACCCTGTACCTGAACCCCACCAACGTAACCCACACCAACACAACCAGTTGTAGGCTTCAGATCACACTACAGCTTGATAAAACTAGCCACGTGAGTGGCACATCAAAAGGGGATTCCAGCAGGTTCCAGACTCTGTTGAGAACAACCCTACCTCAGGGGCCAGCCCCTATACAGTGACTAATACATTGTGATCAAGGTTTATTCTTAGAGTCAGCCAGCCTGAAGGGTTAACTCCAATCAGGAAAGGGTCAACAGCTTTTAAGAAACTACAATGGGAGGGTGCATACAGATCACAGGAAACATTCCTGAAGAGCTGAGCTCAGGTGATCTGGAAGATTGCACCACTATCTCAACAAAACACCTAAATCATAAATCCAACCTAACAAGTTTGGGAGTCATAGTAGATTTGCTTACTAAACAGAGACAAAATGGAGAGACAAAGAAATAGCCCCCAAATGGAAGAACAAGAAAAATACCCCCCAAAAAAGTTAAATGGAATGGAACAACCAAGATACCAGATGCAATGGTGTAAGGATGCTAAAGAACCTTAGGGGAAGAAGGGATGATCTCAGTGAGAATTTTAAAAAAGAGACAGTAAACATTAAAAATTACATAAAAATCACAAAGAAAGAACCAGTAAGAAATGAATAATACAGTATCTGAAATGAAGAATACACTAAAAAGAATCAATAGCAGTAGGTTAGATGAAGCAGAGGATCAGATCAGCAATTTGGAGGACAAGATAATAATAAGCACTCAAACAGAATGTAAAAAAAGGAGAGAATTTTTAAAATTCTTAAAAGCTTAATTACATCAACATCATAGGGACACTAGAAGAAGAAGAGCATGAGAAAGAGAGAAAGAACCTGTTTGGGGGGAAAAATGGCTGAAAACTTCCCTAATCTGGTGAAGGAAAAAAGTCACACAATTTCAGGAAGTACAGAGTCCCAATCAACTACAACTATGAAAGCATATATCAAAACCTGAAAAACATTCAAACACATGGAGGTTAAAAACATGTTATTAAACAGTGAATGGGTTAATGATGACACCAAAAAATAAAAGTTGCCTGGAAAGAGATAAAAGTGACCATACAACCCAAAATGTATAGAACACAGCAAAAGCAGTCTTGAGAGGGAAGTTCCTAGCATTATAGGCATACATAATAAGCAAGA
Source organism: Furipterus horrens (assembly GCF_987537825.1). Taxonomy (NCBI): domain Eukaryota; kingdom Metazoa; phylum Chordata; class Mammalia; order Chiroptera; family Furipteridae; genus Furipterus; species Furipterus horrens. The sequence continues at coordinate 83,121,375 of NW_028327174.1, read as the reverse complement.
TAAATCTCAAACAAAAATCTAACCCTGCACCTAAAAAGACTAGAAAAAAACTAAAAAGCCCATAGATAGTAGAAGGAAAGAAATAATAAATATTAGAGTGGAAATAAATGAAATACAGACTATATGAGGTCTGTCCAGAAAAAGTCCAGCCATTGTTAATATAACAAGTATGGTTTGAGCAACATCAATGTAACCTGGCACCCAAGGAGAATGGACTGGAATGTGCATGTGTGAACAATGATAACTTCACTGTACTGGTCAGTGGGGGCTGTAGATGTCCTTGAGTAAGCATGTGTACTGTGTGGCCATTGCATTCAAAATGACTGAGCAAGTAGAAAAACAAATCTGCATCATATTTTTCATTAAGCTTGAACATTTTTCTGTGGAAACTATTTGAATAATTCAGAAGGCCGTGGCTATGGGCAACTGGTGATTGGCAACATCATCATTACAATGTGCCTGCTCATGATTAATGTCTTGTGCAGTGTTTTTGGCAAAACAGCAAATCACCCAGGTGACTTAGGCCCCCTACAGCCCAGATTTGGTGCCCTGTTACTTCTGGCTTTTCCCAAAACTAAAATCACCTTGGAAAGGGAAGAGATTTCAGACTGATGATGAGATTCAGGGAAATACAATGGGGCAGTTGATGGTGATTGGGAGAACTGTGTGAGGTTCTGAGGTGACTAAGACACCATTGTCTTATGCATAGTATTTCTTATATCTTGTATCATCTTCAATAAATGTCTCTTTTTCATATTACATGGCTTGATACTTTCTGGACAGGCCATGTGAAAACAATACAAGAGATCAAGAAAACCAAGAGCTGGTTCTTCAAAAAGGTAAACAAGATTGATGAACCTTTAACCAGACTCATCAACAAAAACAGGGAAAAGACCCAACTAAATAAAATCAGAAATGAAAGAGAAGTAACAACTTAGAGCACAGAAATACAAAGGATTGTAAAAGCTATATGCCAACAATTGGACAACCTTGGTGAAATGGATATATTTCTAGAAACACACAAACTTCCTAACTGAATCAGGAAGAATCAGAAAGCTTGAATAGACCAATTACAACTACTAAAATCAAAATAGTAATTAAATCTCCCAGCAAACAAAAGTTCTGGACTAGATTGCTTCACAGAGAAACTTTATCAAACATTCAATAAAGAAATAACACCTATCCTTCTTAAACTATTCAAAAAAAATCAAGAGGAGGAAAGACTTCCAAGCTCTTTTTATGTAGCTGGCATTATTCTAATTCCGGAACCAGATAAAGACACTACAAAGAAAGAAAATTATAGGTCATTATCCCTGATCAACTTAAATGCTAAAATCTTCAACAAAATATTAGCAAATGAGATCCAGCAATACAGTAAATAGATCATACACCATTATCAGTGGATTTACACCAGGGATACTGGGTTCGTACAAATTTGGCAAAAAATAAATGTGATACATCACATAAACATAATGAAGGATAAAAATCACATGATCATCATGTCAAAAGATGTAGAAAAAGCATTCAATAAAATTCTACACCCATTTATGATAAAAACTCTCAGCAAAGTGGAAATAGAGGGATTGTACCTCAATATAATAAAGGCCATATATGAAAAACCCACATCCAATATCATTCTCAATGGGCAAAAACTAAATGCATTTCCCTAAAGATCAGGAGCAAAACAGGGATAACTGCTTTCACCACTCTTATTTATTGTAACACTGGAAGTCATAGTCACAGCAATCAAATAAAAAGAAGAAATAAAAGGCATCCAAGTTAGGAAGGAGAAACTAAAACTGTCACTATTGGCAGATGACATGATACTGTACACAGAAAACTCCTAACAACTACACCAAAAAACTACTAAATCTAATAAATAAATTTGGCAAAGTAGCAAAATGCGAAACTAAATCTCAGAAATTTGTGGTTTTTTATGCACCAGTTATGAACTATCAGAAAGAGAAATTATGATATTAATCCCATTTATTAGTGCAAGAACAAAAAATAAGTTACCTAGGAATAAATTTAACCAACAAGGTAAAGGACTGGTATTCAGAAAATTATTAAGTACTGAAGAAAGAAATTGAGCAAGATACAAATGAGTGGAAGCATATATTGTGTTCTTAAATAGCAAAAATTAACATCATTAAAATGTTCACACTACCAAAAGTAATCTACAAATACAACAGAATTCCTCTTAAAATACCAATGGCATATCTCACAGATCCAGAACAAATATTTGAAAAATATATATAAGCCACAAAAGACATTGAATAGGTTCAGCAATCATGAAAAGAAAATAAAGTTGAAGGTATTACACCATCTGATAAAAAACTACACTACAAGGCCATAGTAATCAAAAGAGCATGGTATTGGCACAAGAACAGGCAATGATCAATGCAACAGAATGGAGAGCACAGAAATAAACATGGCTTTATGGTCAATTAATATTTGACAAAGAAGGCAAGACTATACAATGGGGTAAAGATAGTCTCTTCAGTAAATGGTGTTGAAAAAATGGGATACGTGCAAAAAAAAAAAACAACTAGACCACCAACTTACATTATACATAAGAATAAACTCAGAATGAATTAAAGACTTAAATATGAGTCATGAAACCATAAAAATTCTAGAAATAACATAAGCAGTAATATTATAGACATTTCTTGTAGCAATACTTTAGCAGATTTATCTACTCAGTTAAGGGAAGCAAAAAATAAATAAGTGGGACTATATCAACTAAAAAGTTTTGCATAGCAAAAAAAATGATAATTGACAAAATGAAAAGGGAACACACTTAATGGGAGAACATATTTGTTAATGATACATCTGATAAAAGTTTAATTTCTAAAATATATAAAGAACTTATATAACTGAACACCAAGAAGTCAAATAACCCAATTAATAAATGGGCAAAAGACCTTAATAGACACTTCTCCAAAGAAGACATACAGATGGCCAATAAATATCTGAAAAATGATCAATGTCACTAATCATCAGAGAAAGAAAAATTAAAACCACAGTAATATTTCACTTCACACCTGCCAGAATAGCTATCTTCAATAAATCAACAGCAAGTGATGGTGAGGGTGTGGAGAAAAGAGAACCCTACTGCACTGTTGGTGGAAAAGCAGACTGGTGCAGCCACTGTGGAAAGCAGTATGGAGATATTTCAAAATATTAAATTTGAAACTGCCTTAGGGTCCAGCAACTTCACCTCTGGAAATTTACCCGAAGAAACCTGAAATGATAATTTGCAAGAATATAAGCACCTTTATGTTCACTGCAGTGTTATTTACAATAGCCAAATCTGGAAATAATCCAAGTGTCCATCAATAGATGAGTGGATAAACAAGCTGTGGTACATTTACACAATGGAATACAACCCAACTGTAAAAAGAAGAAAATTTTACCTTTTGTGACAACATGAAAGGGCTCATAGATTATTATGCTAAGTGAAATTGACCAGTCAGAGATAGAAAATATATAATCTCACTTATCTGTGGGATCTAATCAACAAAGTAAACTGACAACCAAAATAGAAACAGAGGCATAGAACATGGCACAGACTAACAGCTATCAGAGGAGAAGGGAGTTGGAAGCTGGATGAAAGACAAAGGGATTAAGCAAAAAAATATATTTACATAACACATAGACACAGACAACAGTGTGATAGAGGAAAGGCGGTTGGAGGTAGATGGAGGTGGGCAAATAGTGAATACGCATAAATGGTAATAGACTTTGCTTGGGGTGATGGATGCACAACACAGTCTACAGATGATGCTTTGTTGAGTTGTACACATGAAACCTCTATGATTTTATGAGCCAGTGTCACCCCAATAAATTTTTTTTAATGTTTCAGGATTCCAAAATGGTTAAGAGCCACTACTGTATATCAGTCATGTTATAAGGATATTTTGTACACTAACATATATTAATTAAGTAAGCAGAAGCCATGGAACAATCTGTACTTTTCAAATAATTATGAGTAATCAACAAACCTAATTTTACCATTCTTCCACTTCAAAATTTTAGGATTTTATTTTGTAATAACCTCCAAAATAATTTGAAAGTACACAAATAAGTATATTAATAAAAGTTTCTATGGCCTAGCAAGTAAAATGATTTATTAATGACAATACAAAATAAATATTACTTTAGCATATAAAAAGCTATTTTAAAAATTAAGTGTATATTAATTGTATTCTTATAAGGCACTTTGTTTATTTTAATTCTAATAAATACTTGGCTCTTATGCAATTTTTTTGTGAATGAAGGTAAGTTTTAAAAAGCTTAATTAACCTCACAATGTTAATATAACAGCTAAATATGTTGATTTAATTATTTGAGCAATTTATTTCTTATATGAAGAAATAAAATATCTTGGAATTAATAAATTAACTATTTTATCCATGTAAACTGTAGTTGATGGTACAGACATATGAATTCATTACAAGTACAACTTACAGTTTATTCCAAATTGAATACATTTACACAATCTATCATCTTTCACTGCTGTTTTTATTCAGCTGCTTAATCCAGTCATTACTTATTTGACAAACATGATTTGTAAAATAGGTTTAGTAGTAATACATATAATGCTGAATTTTTGTGAGCATCAAAGAGAAAATAGTCAATATATAATTACTGTACCTATTTCATTACCCAAATAATAACATTATGAAATTTTGCTTCACTGGACTTTGCAAATTGCTTTGCTTATTTAAACCATTGGTTTAGTAATTACATATTTGAATTAAAATAGTCAAAGTAGTGCTATCTAGGTTCAGATATTGACTTTTTTCCGCAGATCTAAAAAAAAAGGATACAGTGGTTATTGAGAGCATAAAATGTATGATAATACTACAGGTAAGAAGGTATTTGACACTTGTCTTGAGACAAGTTACTATACTTACTATAGAAAGTCTTCAACATTCTCTTTGATACTCACCAGCTGGACAAAATCAAGCCTTTTGACTGGGAAATATTGTTTCCTAAAAAACTCTTAATGTATTTGGATGACTTTAATAAACTACAGTTTTAAACATTTCTAAAAGGGACTCTGGCCACATAGTTCAGTTGGTTAGAGAATTGCCCTGATGCGCTGCATTTGCAGGTTTGATCTGTTAAGGCACATACAAGAAGCAGCACATGAATGCATAAATAAGTGGAACAATAAATCAATCTTTCTCTTTCCTTCTTTCTCTCTCTTCCCCTTCTTCTGTTTAACTAAACTCAATAAATTAAAATATATATTTTAAGTTTCTATGGGGACTGTAAATACATATTACTACTGTGTTTCCCACATATCTCATTCAAGTTTACCAAAAGAGTGAATAAAACTGGACATCATTCACAGTCTTACTACTCAGTTTTGGTGACGGGGAATGATTTTGAAAATAGGTAACCAATTCTTACTTCATGAGCTCCATCACCACAGAATAATTGTAAGATCCTATTGAACTCCTGGGATTTCAAGTTGTATTTAATACTGCCCATCCAAGCCTCTTGTCTTCATCAAACCATTATTTTTGGTCAATGAAAGTGTATTTCAACTTATTTATATATAATATGAAGCAGGAACTCTCACATAAGCAAAATCAAGCAAAAACATTTACTCTTATTCAAAAATGCATATGGCCCTGGAAAGGTGTGTGGGTAAAATTATTTCTTTTAAACTAAGTGTAGTTTTATAAAATAAAATGTTATATCTTATATAAATTATAAATAAATCTAATTATAAACTGAGAGGTTCAGTAAAAGTCAAACCAGTGGTACAAGGCAATTCTTTCAATGAGTGACTTTTGTATCAAGTTAATATTTTTGACTTGGGGTCATTTATGTTATGTGCAAGGAACACCAACTACTAAAAGCTGTCTGTCTAAGTCATTCAGGACAGGCTACAAAGTAGTTTTTCTACTGCTCACTTTGCTTAGTATTTCAAATACAGACACTGCAGCTTATTCTATGTGTGAATCATGGGCTGCATACAGAACAATAGTCATTATCCAAAGTAATTTGAAGATTAAAGAAAAAGGAAGAGAGTGAGGAAATGAAGGATTGGTTTGCTAGGAGCTTGCCTTATGCTAGTCCTTGTTTTAGATTTATTTAAAAAGCTATTTTCCTCACCTAATTCAAACCATAAATCTGTGTAGTAAGTATTGTTATCCATATTCTACCAATGAGGACAAAGTACTTAGTAGTGGAGTTGGGATTCAAACTTAAGATTTTGTCTCCTCCCTCTGTTAATTTCTCCCCCAAAGAAAGAAAGATGTCCTGGATGCTCATTCTAATTTTGTTACCAAATGAGAAAGTCCCTTCTATTTGACCTTCACTATTTTCATCTGTGTATTCAGGGGAATAGAACAAAGATGTTTGATAAAAATATCTTCCAGTTGTATTATGTTTTTGTGCTGAATGTGTAGCGCTTTGTAAGTCTGCCAGGGACTAGCTAGTGATATGGTATGGGCACCAGACAGAAAAATAAAATAACTGAAACAAGTTATACCTCACTAACATCAGATTCCAATCAATGTAGCCAATGCGGCAATTTTCTTGGATACCGAATTGTAGCTTATCAGGCAATTATTGCACTTATTATCACAATAAACCTGCAAGATAAGGAGAGCAGGATATTATTTTTACAATTTAACAGAGGAGTGAAATATTGACTCTATCTAAGGGGGATTAAAGGTAATTTTTAATCTAATAAGAATAAAACATAATAAAATTAATAAATCAATATCAACACTTGACTTAAAAGTAATTTCATAAAATCACAAATCTCAAATTGTTTCAGTTAACTTTAAAGAGAGTTAACCTAGAAGAAAATAAATATTGACCTCAAATTCACCAAGCAAAAAAATAGAAAAATCCAGAAACCATGAAAAATGGATAGAGTGAGAGACAGGCAGAGGCAGCTCTGTGTACCTACAGCACAATCTCGAGCCCTGTCAGTGTCAGATGTAAATACTGTACATGTTTTCAATGAAACATTTCAATGAATTTTCTCCATTTGTATAAAAAAGTAAAATAGTTTTAGACTTTGCTGTTTATGTCTTTTTCTCTTTAAATCTAATCTAAAGTTCAAGGTTTGAAATTATAAGAGCTCCCAAAAAGAAATGGCAAAAATAAATAGAAAGAAAGAAGAGAGAAAGAAATTGAGATCTAGGGAGAGGGAGAGGAAGGCAGGCAGACAGGAAGGAGTGAGAGAGGGATAGAGGGAAAAATCAGGGGAAAAACATCTGTAACTTAAAACCTCAAAAGCAAAGATTTTAATACATTTGCCAAACTTTATATTCCATACCTCTTCTATTATTATCATACCTAAAAATATTAAAAGAGCCCTGGCTGTGTGGCTCAGCTGGTTGGAACATTGTCCCATACACCAAAAGGTTGCAGGTTCCATTCCTGGTCAGGGAACACATGGAAGGGGACCAATCCATGTTCTCTCCCACATTTATGTTTCTCCCTCACCCCCCTTCCTTCTGATCTATCTAAAATCAATAAAATTTATCCTCATGTGATGATTAAAAAATTAAAAGAATTTCCTGACTTTATAGGTATTTTAAGTTGCTTAAGAATGCTCATTGCTTAAGTATGAATCTTGTAATTTTAATTAAAGTTGTAGTGAGATTTCTCTTTACTATACCACATTATCAGATAGGACTTGAAGAATAAGAATATAGTTTGATACTGAATCTACATGTATTGTATTAAATGGTTACCAGAGATTTAATGACATAGCAAAAATAGCTGAAACTTCTCTGTTTTCATTCACTTACATTTTTTAAATTTAAAAATGTTATGAGGATAGGTGTATACTAAAACATAGATTTTGCAAGATTATGCACAATTTGACAATCTGAAACTGAGTTTGTGTATTAGTTAATTAAACTTAGTTAAATTGAATATTCATGCCATGGCTACTTGTTTTTAATCTTAAAAATATACTTACCAGTTTTTGAAGGAGGCTCAATTTAGTAAATAAGTAATTATAAAATTGCTAATTCTAAATAAATTTTTCAAAGCTTAATTATTACTGGCCAGCACATACTGGGCAACAAAATAGAATTATTCTTGTTTATTAAACAAATAACTTAGTGTTTTCCAGTTAGTTTTAAAATATCAATTAGCTGTTCCTCGCATATAATACTGTTATTCACAGTATATAGTCAACTGTAGAAACTCAATATGAAGTATTATAAGAATTTATCTCTGAGGAAGTGAGAAAATTGATCCATAGAGAAGTTAATAAATTTGAGACATTAGTATATTTGATATAAACTTACATAATATAAAATATCAAAAAAAATTGAACACTTAGATTAGTCTAATATTTGGAGACATGGTGAATCATGTTGCAGATTTTGCTATAGGTAAGTGGCAGTTCCCTAACTTGACTAACTGTAATTTGAGTTTGTATCTTTACTGTGCAGTTTGTCTGAGACATTCTTTTCATCACTGATGGGGTTCTTTTGTTGTTTTTGTTATTGCTTTTTTATTCAGCTCTGCAATAAAAGGGAAATTCATGGGTTTCTTTGACACAACAAAGCTCTCTTCAGCTATATTTAGAGGAAGGATACTAGGATAAAGGTCATTTTTTTTCTTCCTTGCTAGCAAACTGATATTTTCAGACTACTTCAAAGTACGTATCTCTTAATGGCTGTTGCTCAACCTCCAAAACTCTTAATTACCTTCTAGCTGCTACTGAACAGAGGAAGCCAGGAAGGGTAATGTGTGCACATATACCTCTGACTCATGCCCCTAAAAGACTTTAGGATAACAAATTTCTGGGACCTTTGCAATGAATAAAGGGACATATGCTCTCATCACAGAAAGACCTGCAAGATCCTTGACTGTGTTCCTTCACAAATAATGTGCCTTTGTTTACACATGAAAACAAAAATAAAATAAGATTAATCATATACATAGCCCAGAAAACAAAAATAATAAGTAAGCATAAGCACAGCTCACCTTCTTGCCTGGGATCAGTGTTATCGCTCTCTCTTTGATAACTGAATTCTGAGTACCAGTTTTTACATGATCTGCTCTGAGGAAATATACATGATGATAAAATAAGCTTTTAAGCTTTGACACTGGCAAAGCTTTCTCCTACATTCTGCCATCATTTTGCCTGACCAACCAATGATTTCTGCTTGAAAGACCTATAACCATGAAGTCAGCTTCCAAAATAGGAAGACCTCCACTGACCAATTTGTAACATTTCGAAATTGACTTTATGGGTATATTTCTGTATTTTTTTTTTTGTGGCAACTCCACAGAGTTTTCCTACCACAGTTTATTCCAAACATAAATTGGGCAATGATAAAAGAGAAAATAAAATTTTGTGGCTTCAGATTCTTTTTCAATCTTACATTATAAATTATGTTTTCTTAGTCTTGACTGTTTCATATTTGCATGATTAGCACTGACTGGTGTTAGAACTAGGCCTCATGCTTCATTGTCTCATTATGTGATTTGCCTCCTGTGGTTTGAGTTAAATCTTACCCAACAAGCTGAAAACTGAAAATTTTAATGACACTTTTGTTTTTTCTACATTATACCAAGTATTGCTATTTGATTAAATTAGGTCTTTTCTAAAGATTAAATGTAACCAAACAGTGTTTGTGAGTTTTCTCTAATCTTTAAATCATATTTTAGTAAGGTTTTTAAATTTCTTTGACAATTTAAAAACTTTACCTTGAGTTATCTGAAATGCAAACATAATTCATATGGTATACCAGTTATCTCAGCACAAAATACCAAAGCTATCGAGAAGGGATTCTCATGTCGGTGCAAGCAGGTCATCAAGTTTCCTCTACCCAACTGAGTCATCAGTCAATCTATAATTTCAGTTCTCTGCCAGTGTGACAGGTGGCAACCAATCAGTTTGATTGAACATTTGATGCTTGTATGTTTGCATAGTCAATGAGAGTTTTCAAGAAATTACTGCAATTCCCTCTGTATTTCCCCATAAAAAGTTGAAGATTATGTCCAAATAGAAAAAAAAAAAATTCAGTTAATCAGAACTACCTACACCATTTAGATCTATTTGTAGATTTTAGTTGTGGTGTTTGTTATTTTTAATGAATCTGGTTTTGTAAAAATCAGACTTCTGTTTATCTTTTTACTATATGTGTCCATGGACTTAATTTCATCCAAAACAGTAATGTTCATTGTATCCTAAAGAGTTTCCTTTTACTGATATCATGGTTGCCATTCACTGATAGAAGTGTATACATATATAAATATGTGAAAAATAATGGTCTAGATGTTTTTTCATTAGCTAGTAAAAATTGTTATTGTAAATCTTGATTCTGTAATTTTTAATGTCTACAACATAGTGAATTAGTATGTTTGCTGTTTTTATGCCTGTGCTTGCACTTTATAATTCATTTAAAGCAGCAAATTGAGAATTGTTCGAAATTGTGAAGACTAAGCATCATGAAAACATTGTGTATACTTTTTATAAATATTCATTTTCATCAACTGAATTTTGTACTTGTCTCCAAAATGAAAAAAAAATACATTTATCTTAAGCATGACTTTAAAGGGAATCAAATGAATTGAAATTGGAGAAAAACATCTATTTTGTTCTTTCTACTCTTTTATTTTTAAATCATGTGGGCATATGAATACGAATATTCTTATATGATAGTAAAATTAATAAAAATATAACCAGAAATGGATAATATGCTAAATTAAATGGTTTATGAAATAAAAAAGAAAGGCTTACTCAAAATAATAAAATGAGTGAACTTCTAAAGAGGCAGGAATATCTTGAGACTAATCACAGATACTTGGGTTAGTTACACCATCTAGTGGTCATACCTCACACCTCCCCAATAATGCCCCAAAGACCCTTATTCTCAGGTGTTCTAATTTGAATATATTTTTAGTTTATTATTTCAGAGGTTCTGAATTTTAGAAGTGTCTGAAATCTGTTTAATTCCTGAAAAGCTTAAATGTATAAGTCAACAATTGCATCATGTAAAAATATGTTTTTTTCTAGTTCACTCCCAGTTTTACGATTTCAGTATTAATAATAATAATAAATAACATAAAGGTGAAAAAGAGTATAACCTGAAAAAATAGCATATATGTCAAAGCGTACATCATTTTGTCAATACCAAAGTTTAAATGAAAACACTAGTAGGGGTATCCAGTCAAGATGGTGGCACAGGCAGACGTGGCTCACCTCTTTGCACAACCACATCAAAATTACAACTTAAATATAGAACAACCATCAGCCAGAACCATAAGAAATTGAGTTGAATGGAAGTCTGACAATTACAGAATTCCGTGGATAGAAGGGGCGCAGATGCTAAATGGGCTGGTCTCTCACTCATGTGGTGGATAAAATTTGGGAATCATGTCTCAGAAGTGAGGAGTCCCAACCCCACACTAGGCCCCCCAAGCCCAGGGTTCCAGTGCCAGGAAGATAAGTCCCCACAACTTCTAGCTGTAAAACCAGTGGAGATTGAGTCAGTGGAAGAAACTGCTGGAACCCCAAGCAGTTACTCTTAAAGAACCCACACACAGACTCACCTACTCAGCCTCACTCCCTCTGAGCTCCAGCACCAGTGCAGCAGCTTGAAAGGTACCAGTGGCATATAAGGAGAACTGAAGTGTCTGGCATCAAGGTCAGCAGAGGCCATTGTCTCTTTTCTAAACCCTCCCCCCACACAGAGCCACCAAGCTGGTGCCATATCAGATACTCCATCAGCCTGGTTAACTCTGTTTGGCCCACCTTGGAGATCCCCAGAGACTCTTCCCCACCCAAATTACGTGGGCCCACCCAAGCTGCTTTTCCATATAAATGGCTGCTCTTGGCTCAAGCTTGGCAACTTCCTAAGTCTTATCAACTAAACAACAGCTGGCCTTAGTAAACTCTAGGCCTGACATTACAAGCAGACAGCTTAGATTCACAGCTTAGATTTGCCCGGGAATCTCCAAGACCAGCAAAAATAACAGCCATCTCAGATTGCTTTATAGATCTGGCAGGGTGGCCCCAGGCAAAGCACAGGTGAGGGTTGACCTTGGCCTGCACCACCTGGGAAACCACAGGGCCAGCACCCAGTGGACAGCTGCAGACCATGTCAGAGCCCCACCATCCTGCCCCTGCACAGCTGATCCTCCGTGGAGGGCAGAGGTTGGAGGTCAGTGGTCACAGCCAGTCCTTGTACCTAACTGGCCTGGGTAAATCTCTCCCATAGATCTGCCAACAGCAACCAAGGCTCAACTACAAGAGGAAGATGTACTCAGCCCACACAAAGGGTGCTCCTTGAATATGCAGCTTGGATGATAAGGGAGGCTGTGCCACTAGACAATACAGGACACCTACCACACTAGGCCACACTACCAAGGCATGAAGTCAAAGCAGCTTTACCTAATATGCAGAAACAAACACAGAGAGGCTGCCAAATTGAGGAGGCAAAAAAATATGGCCCAAATGTAAGAACAGAGCAAAACCTCAGGAAAACTAATTGAAACAGAGATAGCCAAGCTATCATATACAGAGTTCAAAACACCGGTGGTCAGGATGCTCAAAGACATGACTGACTATGGCCACAAAATATAGGAAGAAGTGATGGTTATACAAAGTAAAATAAAGAAAAATATACAGGGAGCCAACAATGATGTGAAGGAAGTAAGATTCAAATTAATGATTTGGAACAAAGGGAAGAAATAAACACTCATCCAGAATAGAAAAAAGAAATGAGAATTGAAAAAAATGAGTAGAGGATTAGGAACTTCTGGGACAATTTTAACTGCACCAACATCCAAATCATAGGGGTGCAAGAAGGAAAAGAAGAAGAGCAAGAAATTGAAAAAATATTTGAAAAAATAATGAAAGAATACGTCCTTAATTTGGCAAAGGAAATAGACATACAAGCCCAGGAAGTACAGACAGTCTCAAACAAGTTGGACCCAATGAGGGCCACACCAAGGCACATCATAATTAAAATGTCAAAGGTTAAAGATAAAAAGAGAATCTTAAAAGCAGAAAGAAAAGCAGAGAGTTACCTACAAAGAAATTCCCATAAGACTATCCACTGATTTCTCAAAAGAAACTTTCCAGGCAAGAAACAACTGGCAAGAAGTATTCAAAGTGATGAAAAGCAAGGACCTGAACCATGATTACTCTCTCCAGCAAAGCTATCATTTAGAATGGAAGGGGAGATAAAGTGCTTCCCAGGCAAAGTAAAGCTAAAGGAGCTCATCATCACCAAGCCATTATTATATGAAATGTTAAGGAGACTTATTTAAGAAAAAGAAGATCAAAACCATAAGCATTAAAATGACAACAAACTCACAACTATCAACAACTAAATCTAAAAAAATAAAAGCAAAAACATACTAAGCAAACAAAAAGAATAGGAACAGAATCATAGGTATGGAGATCATTTGGAGGGTTATCAGTGGGGAGGAGGGGGAGAAGGTACAGGGATCAAGAAGCATAATCAGTGGGAACAAAATAGACAGGGAGGTGTTAAGAACAGTATAGGAAAGGGTGAAGCCAAAGAACCTACATGCATGACCCATGGACATGAACTAAGTATGGAGGGATAGCAAGAGGGAAGTGAGGTATGTGGTAGAGGGAGGCAAAGGGAAATAAAAAGTTGGGACAACTGTAACAGCATAATCAATAAAATATACTTTAAAATGAACAAATAAATAAGTGAAATTAACAAGTTTGATATCATTAGTACTATTTATTAAATTTCATAAAAAGTAATTGTTCTTAATGAAGAGAAAGCTGACTCAAAAAGTGTTTTTCTTTAGATAATAAAATTAAGTAATAATTAAATTAATAATAACATTAAAACTTAAAGTACATAATAACTTTTCTTGCAAGTCATGAACCAATCATTTCTGAAACTATGGATGTTTCTATCAGAATTGAAATAGTCCTGAGTAGATACAGAAGCACAAAAAATTAAATCTGAACTTTTAACAATATTTTAAAATTTAAATTCATGGTTAAATTACATTACTACTATTCCAAAATAAAATATAAATATTCATATAGATTTTAACTAGGGAATTCCCAATTACTTATTCTAATGTAATGTGTTTACAGAATGAACAACTTAACTCTCTTTTAATGATTAACATTTTTTTCAACTTTCTTTCTTAACATGTTCCAAAAAGAAACAGCCCAATGATCCAGATCCTACCTAACTTAAACATCAGGCATATGCAGTCCTATTCGTCCCACATTGTCTTCAGACTCCAAATCATTAAACGGGCAGAGAGATTTTCTATTCCAACAAATGAGACCAATCACAATAAGTAGGAAAGGTTTTAGGGGCCCCTGCACCGCTGAAGCCACCATCAGCTGCAATGGCTTCAGGAAATAGCAAACAAGGTAAAAGCCAACTGGTTCTGAGAAAGACAAAAAGAAGCAGGTGCATGCACACACACACACACACACACAAATTCTCAGATTTTATGGTGTCTTTTTATTCCAGACCACAAGTGATGTTTAACTACATTAAACAATAACAAACATCAAAGCATAAACATGTAAAAGATTCACTATCCCAAGAGCCATAAATGATATCCAAGTATACATGTCACATTAGTGATGGTATACATACATATATATATATATATGCTGAGTCCTGGCTGGTTTGGCTCAGTGGATTGAGCGTCGGCCTGCGAGCTAAGTGTCGCTGGTTCGATCTTCCAGTCAGGGCACATCAGAGAAGGAAAACTCTGACTCCAAAAAACCTCCACTGCCTTGCGGCATACCTCTTCAGGGGAAAGGCTAAGGGAGTAAACCCCGACAGAAAATCCGGAGCCGGAGTCCCTAAGGCGGTTTGACGTTGTAGTCAACACCGGCAACTCCTGCGGCGCACCTGAAGCCAAGCTGTATTGACTCCGTCTTTCCCTTGGACCCTTCAGCTGCGAAGAGAGGGGGGTCTGCTGCATGGGCAACAGCAGACCTTCCATATCACCCTGCCTAGGCTCTGTAGCTTCAGCTTCACTGGAGAGGACACTCCAGCGTCATCGCAAGATGTCGATTCAACACAGGAGGAGACAGATACCGTGTCACTCCCGAGTTGGACTGCACAACCATTCTCGGAGGTGCAGATAGACTCTTAAGAAGCTACACCATCGTCTCTCAAGACGGACGGCTGCCGATGATATATATGCTGGTAGACGCTAAAAGTACAGGCTTTGATATTTAGAGTAAAATTGTCTACCCAACAATTTTGCAGGGTTAAGAATGATTACTAATGGATGATCAAGTGAATCAATGAACCATCTATCAACAAAGTCAAAAATACATTTAGACTAGGGGAAATTACACGACTGTGCAGAAACTATAAATCATACTGTTTAGTTCAAGATAATAGGTGATAGTTAACATAGTTTCAAAGAAGTAACTTGTATATTAGGCCAATACATTCAGGAAAGTGTCTGGAAGCCATTGTTAAGATTAGCATTCATCCTGGTTGACCCAGAATAGTGCTGACTTTCTCAGTTTATGGTTTGTGCCAGCTTTACTTCCTCCCTCTCTGAGTCCTCATCTTTTTTCATAAAAAAGGAGTAGTGATGAAGTAAGCTCAACTAAAATTTCAGAAAGAAAACACAAATATGTTGCCAATAGATAGAATATGCTTTATATATTCCATATTTATTATATGTTTTTGGGTTGGTGCACACCCAACCCAAATTTGACAAATATTACTCAACAATGTCTGAGTTCTCACATACTTAATATGAAATTTTATTTTTTAAATAAGATTAAAGCCCTAAAGTGAATTTAATGTAAGTAAAACCTAATTTTTAACATTCAGATTGCCTTATTTCCTCATAATTTCCCCTAGAAAAGTTATTCAAAGTTTAACTCTAATAAAAATATATCTTATTGAAACCCAACAAGGTTTGTGTTATTATGTAATTCTACAATGACTTAGAAAACTCCAATGTAAACAACTGTTTTTTCTTTCTTTTCTTTTTTTTCCCTTCCTTTTCTTTTTTTTCCAGTAATGAGATTTTTGTGGAGTTAGGTAAACTATGAAACACTAAAACATCACCACATTGAAAACTTCTTCTATTGAGTCTAAGCAGACCCAGCCTGGTTTCTTCCATGTTTCCAAGCATCAGAAACCAAACTGTGTATAAACACTAAGCGCTGAGCACCAATATAGAACCGGTAAATATGAAATATTTGATAGACTGATTGGGGTCCTTGCTTGTAGCTTAATTGTATTTGTGCTTAGATATCCTTCCTTCTTTCAATATTTAGACTTAAAATAACATTATACCTTATATTTCTATCTCTTGTGGAAAATCTATGTGTTTATTATATACTGGCCATTTGATAGTAAGTTATATTATAATATTTTTATTTTTAATACCTGTTTAAACACTAGATGGCACTGTAATGAAAAGTGTAAACCAGGAAAAAATAAAGGGACAAGTTTTACTTGGGGAATTATTTCTATAGCTTTAATGCATGCTTGACTCATAAATAAAATGCTGGTATTTGTATTCATCTTCCTCCTAACAAGCCTTTAGGCTTTTATGTTAGGTTATAGAAAAAAATTATCTGGTATACATATAAGTAATTCTTTTCTAGCTACTTGACCACACCAGAAATCTACTAGTTATATTTTTTCTTAATTTTTTGAGATTATTTTTTTGATTTATTGGGGTGACATTGGTTCACAAATCATACAAGTTGCAGGTGTACAGCACAACAAAACATCATCTGCACACTGCATCATACATCTATCACCCCAAACAAGGTCTCTTCTGTCCCCATTTCCCCCCCTTTGCCCACCTCCAGCTACCCTCTATCTCCTTTCCCTCTGACTATCACCACACTGTTGTCTGTGTCTGTATTATGTATACATGCTTTTTGGTTAATCCCTTCACTTCCTTTCATCTAGTCCTCCTACCCCCTCTGACAGCTGTCAGTCTGTTCCATGTATCCGTGTCTCTGTTTCTATTTTGTCGGTCAGTTTATTTTGTTCATTAGGTTGCACATATAAGTGAGGTCATATGGTATTTGTCTTTCACTGACTGGTTTATTTCACTGAGCATAATAATCTCCAGCTCCATCCATGCTGTCACAAAAGACAAAATTTCAATGTCAAATGTTGTAATTCAAAGAATAGTTAAAATGTGAGTTATCTACATATAAATGTAAACATAATACTTTTTTCTAAAATTAGAAAAGGTGTTTTAATTGAATTACTATATATAGTCTATTTTTCAAAATAATTAAAAGGCAATAAAAATGTCATTTTCTTAAACCTTACTAAATCAGATTTCATCTTTGCTAATTCCAAAGGCACTTGGTATAATACGACATTCTGAGAATTTTGGATCTCAGGAGAGACAATGATTCAGGCTGTAGTCTGAGAAGAGGGTCTCCAGAGTTCGTGGAGATTCTCGTTCCATAAATCTCGCTGCCGTCTGCCCCACACTATGTTTGGACAATCTTCCTGGTTTCCCCATGCATCCTTAGAAGCATATTTATGTTACTTACCTTTCTCTTCAAATGATTCCCTGAGTGTTTATTGTAGCCTTATTTCATTGATTTAAGTGCATTTAAGAAAATGAAGGGACTCATTCATGGTGAATTACTGTATCAGCACACTTTCTCAAAGCCATGCTAGTAAACATAGCTGATTTTAGACAATAAAAGCAGATAAAGCAAAAACAATAACAGAGATTCACATTTGAAAGGATAAGTGATACATTCACATTTATTGTGGATCCTGTATATCCTTGTAATTCTGTTCCATTTCTTACCTTTTAATTAATAGTTTATCCATTCCTACTTGGCAAGAATACTTTGTCAATAGCATCTACAATGCACACATAATATTTTCCAACATTTAAACAAATTATGTATTTTTTGCAAATGACCTTGTTTATCTACAAGTGAAAAATAACAATGTATTATAATTTTAATCAAGTTACATCCTATCTGGATAATCTGGCAGAATTTTTAGTCTCTTTTTGTAACCTTATTTCACTTGAATGTAAACATACTAGGCATGAAGCTTGAGACAATTTTATATTCCTTTTAAGGTTAAAGGACTCCATTTTGCCCGTATGTGTTGAATAGATAACTGTATAGACTCTTGAACCTCCAAATGTGTTCAATCACATTTAAGGAAAGTTATGTCGTCAAGTAAGCTTGTCTAAAGAGACAAGCTGCACACTCTGCTTTGAAATTCAAAATGCCCGTTCCTATATTCAAAGCTCTAAGACCTGCAGTAAGGAGGCTTGCTGGACTTCACTTGTCCCAGGATTTTTAAACTTATTTTATCAAGTAAGGTATCAAGAGGACTGAGTTAGAGGCTTAGGAGAGGAAGTTTCTGGCATAAATTTTATGGCAGTTTACTTCCAAAAAAGTGTGAGTTTTTATATTTCTAGTAAAGCCTCACAGGAGTTAACAGGCCTGAAGACATTCCATGAAGATGATTTTTCAAGGCAGATTAGTTGCTGTGGTGTTCTGCTTGTGTAGGGTTAAGTTCTGAAAAGGCATATGGACTCAGCAGGACCTTACCCCTACCATAACACCAACAAACTCCAGCTGGAGTTCTTTCTAGGTTTTTAATACTGCCTTTAGCAAATGACATTATTTTGATGTGAAGAAAGATTGAAGTTATAAGTTACCTCTTCAATGGCACCAACTATTACCCACAATGTATATTGATGAGCTGACACCACACCTGTTCACATTGCAGCTCTATTTGGCTGAATGTACCTGCCACCAGTCTATGGACATGTACAACTAGTTATGTATACTGTTTTTTTAAAAAGGAGACTAGAGCAGGCTTTTCCTGGATCTACTCCATTAGGAAAATTGGGTTCATGCACATGTGCATACATGCAAACGTGTGTGTTTTTAAAAGAACATATACATGTAAGAATGTGTATAATAGTTTTGTGTCTGTATATGATGCATGAGGTGTATGTGTGAGAGAGAATGTGTAAAACAGTGTGCAGAGAGGGAGCACAATAATATTACAAAAAATTGCAGTTTTAGGAAAAACATAGGAACTATCAATTGGGCTGTGTGGGCAATATGTATGTGGGACTCTTTGCTTTGGGCTGATAAAAATAAATAATAAAATTAAATTTGACACCTGAAACTAATATAAAATAATACTGAATGTCAACTGTAATTGAAAAATAAGACACAATTAAAAACAAACTAAATTTGATAAAATCCTGTATGCTTCACATAATTATCTTGCTATCCTGCAACCATAATGAATTACAGTGCAATATTTATTAGACCACATCAATCTATAGGTAAAATTTGAGTTAGTCTTCTTTATACAGGAACTATTCAAATATTCCCAGTTGTATTTTAGTCAACCCTCCTTTTCATAATAAAATCTTGACATTTAAAGTTTCTCTTGTTGAAACCTGGAAGTGGAATAAGGAGCAGCCTTCTTTAACCACTCCTAAATTGTATAAATTTCTTCTATTTCCTTTGTGAAACCCAAAGAGGTCCACTTCTCTTTATATTTAGGGCTGCCTTTCTGTTCTGAAGGACATAAATTGCATCTCGCTGAGTGTTACATTCTGTTTCATATGACACAAATGAAGAGCTAGAATGATTCTAGGAGTTATTCATACTACTCATAATGTGCCTGCTCAAAAGGTATTATGTGACCTAGTTCACTGTACAGTACACCAAGAAAACATGAAGAGATTCATTTCAAGCCAACCAATGGTGTTCCAGCACAGTTCATCCTTGTATCTTGCTCACAGATCCAAACAAAGCTGTACACTTATTTCAAAGACTGAGATTACTTTGAAGGAATAAAAAAGACTTAGAATACCCTGTATTACTTGCATCAAATCTCATAGATTTTTTGAAGTTGCCATGCTTTTTTGTAGATGATTAGAAATATTCACAAAACTTGTCAATTATTTGTTCATAAAAAGAAAGATTCTGTCTCCTATCTCAGCATGTTCGCTCATTAAATTATACAGCAAACTAATGTTGAGAAGGCTTAGTAAAAACAGGTATGCATCACCCATGACTCATGAAACATAAAAACAGAAGCAAATATATCCAGTTTGTACCAACCTAACAATGTCCACTTCACACACATTTTGTTTTATGCAGTGAAAAACTTATAGGCTTACAAGTTGAATTTTATAAATTCTTATGAGTTTTTAAAAGTCAAAGTATAACAGAAATGTACAAAAATCAAGTACACAGTTGAATTTTCTCAAAGTCAACACAGTCATATAAATACTAGTCCTCTCAATCAAAAATAGCACACTACCAGCACCACAGAGCTGTTCCTATTATCCATCTGTCAAGAGTTTAGCTAAGCTACTCCATGATAGCACTGCTTTGGCATCCATTTTGTTTGGCCAAATGGCTTGCAGTGCATGCCCTAGATAGCTGCATGTACTCACAAATAAATATACATTTCTGATATGCCTTCCCCAACGACACTGATCAATGACCTTCCCTGACTTCCAACACCTTCCCTATATGCCCCTTCTTTTATTTAAATGGTCTAGTCTTAGCCTAGAAACCCCAAAATACCAAATCCATGGACCTTACTGCCCCAGGTCCCGTATCTCTCTCTCTGACTTGACCTCCCCATATGATCCCTCTAGCTGTTCCAGGTTCTATCTCCAGGACCTGTGAAAATAAACTATTTCTTTTTGTTTGTGTGAGCCTAGGCTCACCATTTGGCAACCTGTACTTCACATAACAAGTGTTAATTTGAGAAATTCTTAACATCTTCTAATCATGACCCTCACCCTCTTTCCAGAAGGTCAAGGTTGTTGACTGAAAGACAAATACCATATAATCTCACTTATATGTGAAATTTAATGAACAAAATAAACTAACGAGCAAAGTAAGAGACAGAGGCATGGATACATAGAATAGACTGAAAGCTGGCAGGGGGATGAGGGCTGGAAGAAATAAGGTGAAGGAATTATCCAAAGAACATATATACATGACCCATAGGCACAGACAACAGTGTGGTAATTAATGGCCAGAGGGAAGGGACAGCATGGAGGCTGGGTGAAGATGAGTAAAGGGAGGGAGAAATGGGGCATTTGTAATAGTATCAACAATAAAAGTGAAGTAAAATAAATAAATAAATAAATAAATAAATAAATAAATAAATTTTTAAAGCTGAAAAAAATAACCAAAGGTTACTTGAAGCTACTTGAAGACAACCTCCTTAATGGGAGAATATATCTAGAAAAGGTATCTCTAATAAAGGGTTAATATCCAAAACATATTAGAAACTCAATCAACTTAATAACAATAAAAAATAAATCTGATCAAAAAATGGGCAGAGGACATAAGAGAACATCTCACCAAAGAAGATATATAGATGGTCAACATATACACTAAAAATGCTCAACATCACTAATTATCAGGGAAATTTAAATCCAAACCACAATGAGATACTGCCTCACACCTGTTGGAACAGCTATTAGCAGAAAGGCAACAAGTAGCACTTGCTGGCAAGGATGTGGAGAAAAGGGGGCTCCTGTGCACTGTTGGTGGGAATGCAAATTGGTACAGCCACTGTGGAAAGCAGTATGGAGATTCCTCAAAAAACTAAAGCTGATTTTGTTTAAATTTCTATTTTATTTCCATTTTTTTTCTAATCAAGGTATTATGGAAAGCTATCAGGTAAGTAAGCAAAGATTAATGTGGTTAATCAGTATGCCTCTGTCTGCCCAATAGATACAGAGCATGACACATGATCTAGTGGCAATCTTGATTTTTTTAAATCTTATTTTTTTAAAAGAATGTTGAAAGCTGTGTATATAGGTAAAAATGACATTCACATCTGGTATATAAATTGAACAATAACTCATCAGACAGGTAGGATTCCTACAATTGTGTTTTATGGGATACTTTTAAGTCACAAAGAATCCTCATTTGGAGAAAAAATCTCTACATTGATTTCTTTCTGGAATATTTATATTTTAAAAGTCACTGTAATCTAAGCATATAAAAACAGCGGGGAGAAACTATCCATGTGGAAAACAAGTGATATTAGTCTACTTTGAAGTTTTATACAATCGTGTGTAAGCATCAGTCTGTATCCTAATATGAAGTGAACTTTAATGATGTAGCTCTTGTTCTGATGGAGTTCCTCCTGAATGATCAATTCCTCAGTGTATGTCCCATCAGATTCGTACATTAGCAGGTAAAGTAGCCTACCAAAACACAAAGAAAAAGATAATCTCATCTTATAAAAGTACATTCAATTTTGTATACCTCTGCTAAAATGAAAAATAAGAGAAAATAGTTAGAATTTTAGAAGGGGGTCACCTTATTCCCAATTAATTGAAAAACAATCTGTATTTTTGTTAAAAATTACTGTATATCTTTATTTAAAATAATGATATTTCCTCACCAAGTTAATTTTATTTCAATTAAATTCTCATATCAATAATTAATGTGTAATAATTAATATTTATTAAATATTTTGATAATGTGTTCAAGAATTATCTTTCGCTGGTTGGTGTGGCTTAGTTGATTGGAGAGTCTTCCCATAAACCAAAGGGTTGTGGGTTCAATTGGTAGGGGCACATGCCTAGGTTGCTGTAATAATTTTATACTTTTAGCTAAATGCTATCTGCATACAGAATGCTACTACCCATGCTATATTTTAAGCACCAAAGGAATAAACCACTTTATTTTTCTAACAAATCATGCTTAATATTTATAGAAGTCATTTAAGCATTACTTAAATCTTCCACCTGTAACCATACTCTATGTTGCAGGATTATGATTAGGTAGTTCTACTTTCACAAAGTAAACTGAGCATGTATAAAATCCATATGAAGCTACAATTACAAGCATATTAATAAATTCAATGGATTTGCTTACATATTAATATTATATGCATCTCTTGGGAGAGAAACTGAAGCCAGTGGATGAGATAGGTTATATCACATGAAAAAATAAGTACTAAAGATACTTTATGTCTTATCAACTTAGCCCCAACTTCAAAATACCCGCTAACGTATATATTTAGTTTATAGGTCTCTTGAATTGCCTTCCCATCAAGAAAATAATTATTATAAAGCTTTTTATATAATTGCTATGTAAACAGAAATAGTAGCTACAGAAGGAATGTAGCCAGAGAGATTCTGTTTTTTCAGATACATATCTTTAAAAATGTAATAACTACATTATTTATTTATTCTGAAAATTATTTTAAAAGTTTAGATTCTGCAATTTTATGAAATGGTCCCATGTGGTCCAGGGTTGAGATTTTATTTTACCTCCCCTGCAAGCTGAATAAGTTAGTGATATTAGTTCATTATTGTCTCATGGATGCTGCAGAAAGCATGAGACTCCTGGTTCAGAGATTAAAACAGTCTTACTACTCAAAACACAGCAAATGGCATGAACATCAACATGCTTCTTGTACTGTGACCCCCAAGTTCTATGAAGATGACATAGAGAGACCCAGACAGAAGCTATGCATGTGGTAGGTTTTATAGAACCTGAGGAATCTTAAGCTTGGGGAATCCACTGCTTTTATGGAAAGCAGGAGTCAAGCCTGCTTTTCCTTATATCTTGATGACTCCCTAGGGACAAAAATGATCTCTATTCTTTGTTCCTGTGTTAGTCTCAGGCAACAAGTTAGAGTTTCAGTAAGCAGAAGTATAAATCTTTAGTGATTCATGGTATTGACTATTGTGTTAATTCTAAAATGGTCTAAATTATACTCTGTGACATGTATGTCAGATAAGAAACAATCCTAACTAAATTGATTTTGAAGGTCTAAAATGGTTAAAAAAAAAAAAAAAAGTATTATTTCCCAAAATACATTTCAGGAGGCTTAATGTATCATAAAGACTATGGTTTCATAATTTACTATTTATGTCATATCCATCTAAACTGTGGATTGAGAAAGCAAAGTTGAAATAAGTGTAATGGGTAGAATTTTTTTTAATGTGTTTTATTGATTATAGTGTTACATTTGTTCCAATTTCCCTTCCCTCTGCTCCCCTCCACCCGGTGGCCCCCCTCCCTCCCCTTGTCCCCCCCTTTTAGTCCATATCCATTGGTTGTACATATAGTTCTTCTCAACCTCTCTCTGTCTATTCCATTCCCTCCTACGATGTTTCTTAATTCCTATACCATCTCTCTCCCTTTCCCCCTTCCCCTTCCCTGCTGACCTCCCCCGCAATATGTTTCCCATATCTATAGTTCTTTTTCCACTCTCATTGCCTATTTAGTTTGCCTTTGCTTCAATTCCCTAGCTCCTGTTGTTGGTTCTTGTGATGCAGTTTTCATTTTAGTGTTCATAGTTTTGATCCTCCTTTTTCTAAACCAGTCCCTTTAACATCTCATATAACAGTGGTTTGGATCTAATGAACTCTTTCAGTTTTATTTTGTCCTGGAAACACTTTCTCTGCCCTTCTATTCTGAATGACAGCTTCGCTGGATAAAGTATTCGTGGTTGTAGGTTTTGGATTTTCATAGCTTTGAATATTTCTTGCCAACTCCTTCTTGCCTGCAGGGTCTCCCTTGAGAAGTCAGCTGATAGTCTAATTGGGACCCCTTTGTACATGATTCTTTTCTTCTCTCTTGCTGCTTTTAAGATTCTCTCTTTATCTTTAACTTTTGACATTGTGATTATAATGTGTCTTGGAGTGGTTCTCCCTGGGTCCAGTTTTTTTGGAACTCTCTGTGCTTCCTGGACCTGTAAGTCTATTTCCTTCCCCAAGTTTGGGAAGTTCTGCTTTATTATATTTTCACTTAATTTTTCAATTTCTAGTTCTTCTTCTTCGCCCTCTGGCAATGCTATGATCCGTATATTCGATCTCTTATAGCTGTCCCAGAGGTTTCTGATCCTCTCATCATTTTCCTTGCTTCCCGTTTCCTCTCTCTGCACTGGTTGACTGTTTGTTCCTTCTCTATGTTCTGGTTTGTGGATTTGATCTCTGGATTTTATTTCCTCACCATCTGTCTCATATGAGGTTTTGTTCCTTTCAGTATGGGTGTTTTTCAATTCTTTCTCATCTTTTTCCAGATCTTTTGTTAATTCTGTAAGCCACCTGATAACAATGGCCCTGAACTGAGCCTCTGACAGGTTTCCTATTTGTTCATCTGTCAGGTTCTTCATCTGTTGCCTGGTGAGCTGCACCACTGGGATTTCTATAGTTGTCTGCCTCATTTTGACAGATGCGTTTTGCTTTCTTGGGCCGGCTATAGGGGGCAGTGCCTGTGTACTCGTCAGAACCCAGCAACCGGCAGCGATCCGCAACCTATTTCACAGCGCTGTGGCGCTTTGTGTGGGGGTGGGGGTCCAAGATGGATTCCCACAGTTATTCTGCTAGGATACTGGGATCTGTCCTCCCGCCATCTGAGCCTCACTGTTCGGGGTGATGTGGTGGCTGCTTTTCCCAGCGTTGGGGTCGCAAGCTGCTGGGGTTAGACTGCAGCCGGGATTGCTCTCCCTGCTGCTGTCCCTGGTGCGACCGCAAACATCTCCGCCCCCTTTCGCTCTTACCTGCCCAAAGGGCGCCGCTGGTTTATAACTTTGTATGTTGGGCTTCCGTGTAGTTTTATTTTCTGGAATTTCTAGTTATCTTTTGTTTTGAAGTAGTTGTATTCCTCTCTAGTTGTAGAGGGAGGCCGAGCATGTCCGTCTAAGCCTCCATCTTGGCCGGAAGTCCGTAATGGGTAGAATTTCCACTCAAACTTAAACACGTTAGCATACATGAATAAATGTTTATGCAATATTTATTGACAGAGACTAAACCCATAGTGTAGTGTTACCAGTTCTAGTTTGCTTTTCTCCTTCATACAATGATTTGTTTTCCACAGGTTTTTCACAATCCAAAACAGATTATCACACCACAAAGCAAATCGGTGAAATGTTTACTGGGCATTTTTAATGAGAAATTATTCAAATAGCTTGGTGCTTTATTTTCAGAGCAAATATGTGAACGCCACCTTAGAACCAGCTCTTTTGTTGTTAGGAAGACAGTGGAGGATTATTTCAAGATAATAAATATTAATATTTGACATACATTGTTATCAAAGTACTATTTTCTGGTATCTTATATTTATTTGGAGACTATTTACCATTTTACCTGAGCATTTAGATCATTAAACATTTAAAAACACTGATTGACTTTTGTTTAATCTCTTACCTCTTAATATATATATATTTTTTTTTTTTGGTTATACAGTGTTCTACACGTGTAGCAGAAATTATACATGGAAGTTTTATTATGTTATCAATAAAATTTTAAGTACAACTATCTAAAATGTGAATCCTTGTCATAATATAGACTTCATGATATGATCCATGATTTTGTGAATATTTTGTGTATCTTTAACAGATTAATTGAAAACAAAAATACCAGAGTGTGTTTCTGTGTATTGTTTGAGTTGATTCTCTTAACCCAATATATACAAATTCACAACAATTAATTTTTTTCCTCTAGCCACCCCCCCCTCCACACCCCCACTCTTATTAGGGATTTCTGGACCCAAGGGTAGATAGGACGACGACCATGTCCAGCTTGAAGCAGCTAGAGGAGCTTGAGACCTTCGCCCATTGTCCTTTATAAGATTACAAAGGGTCTTAATATCTGAGAGGGAGGGATTGTTATTTTTTATTGTTAAAATAATTAATTAATCACATATTTACTAAAAAAAAAAGAGAGAAGAAGAAGAAGAATATATGAAAGGGTGAAGCGGGAGAGCTTGTATGTACGAACCATGGGTATGGACTTGGGAGGGGATTGCTGGAGGAGGGAAATGCTGGGTGGAGGGGAGTAAAGGGGATAAAATTGGAACTATTGTAACAATATAATCAATAAAGTACATTTAAAAAAAGAACAAAATCAGATTAAGCATTGTTATTTTGACATAAATTTGTATTTTCTCTGTTTGAAATTGCTGGATTTCAAATTCAGCTATCTCACTTCCAACTTATGGGGCATAGAGGTTACTTGGCTTAGGAATTCTCACCATGTTAATTTGAAACAAAACAACACAGCAATCTCTATTGCTTTCTTACTCCTTAATATATTTTAAATGTAAAAATATTAATTAAAAAAGACTTTAGAATAACACTGTACAAATAACTAGTTACTATCTATATTAAAGTGATATATGAGAGGGTTTTCAGTCATAAAATAATCTCAGCTTTTTAATAATTTACAACTGACAAAAATAATTCTTGTGTTTAAAAAAATTCTTTTAAAAAGTGGGTCTTCAGCAATCATGTATATGTCAAAGAAAAGTATAAAATAGTGTATGCATTTTTGGTTATAATTACTGTGTAAATGTTATAAATTTATAAAATGATAATGCAAATAATTTGGAATTTATCATCTATAATTTATGAAATATATATTCAAAATATAAAAATGTATCTACATATGTATAATAATGTGTTACTTTGTTATGAAATCAAAGTTATTTGAGAAATCCTCAAAAGAATTATATAAATATATCATTCACAAATATAAAGAACATAAATAAATTATATGTTAAACACATTTAAATGTCATGATATATGTAGAGAAAAGAAAGCAAATGTTTTTGTAGATCTTCAGGTACCATCCATTTCTGCATACTTTCTAATAGGTTAATGTGTATCTTAAAGTACAAACAAGGACTAAAAATGTTACTGTTGACATTATTTCATAGGATTATAACACTTTACATCAATGGCTAGAAAATGTCATAGTTTTTTTTTTTGAGCCATAATTATATTAATAAAACTGCTCATTAACAGATGTAAAATATACATTGTTTGGAATGGAACATTTACCTAAATTCACAGTAAACTAACAATATATCAAGTCTCACCAAGTTTAAAGAACTGAAAGAATCCAGGATTTTCTCTCTAATAACAGCAGAATTAATCTTGAAAAAACATTTATTTTAAAATGTTATTTTTAATATTCATTGACTAAGTCCAACAGGGAGCTAGTCATCAAAGAGTCCAGAGTATAGTTCTGGATTATGGATAAGAGATATAAAGCACATTAAAGAATAAACAGTATGACAGCACTCTACCCCATTATTCCCTAAATTTTCTGAATTTATCTTTCTGTTTCACATGAAACTGAAGTAGAAAATTGAGACCCTGTTCAATATATTAATCTGAAAATGAAGATAATTGAAGCCAACATACTTTTCAATTTGAATAATTACACTATTTCAATTATATTCTCTATAGAAACTCACTTTGAAATTTTAAACAAAAGACAAACTCATCACATAAGAAAATGACATGAAAATTATACATCCATGTTAAATTATGTTCCTGACAAGAAAAAAAATATATCCAAATGTCTATCTTAGCCTAGAAATAAAAAAATAATAAAACTTATTTTAGTTATAATTGTTTTTAAAAACTAAGACTTTATTCTATTAACGAGATTCTCAGTATTTTTTCCATTAAGTGATAATTTCTATGAAACATTGTCATTTTTAAACTGAAAATTATTGAACTATAGTTACTAGAATATAGTAATGAGCAACAATGGTGAGTAAATAAAATCCAGATTTTTACTTTATACTGTCAACACATGCAACTATAGTTTTTGTCTTTGCAACTCAATTAACAATGATAATGATTAATAACCTTAAAGGATAGTTTTAAAGTGTGAAAATTAAATCAAAGTGAGAGAAAGCAATAATCTTTTTTTTAAATTATTGATTATGCTGTTACAGTTGTCCCATTTTCTTTCCCCCCTGCTCCTCCCCTCCCTCCAGTTGCCCCCTCCCTTAGTCCATGCCCATTGGTTGCGCATATAGTTCTTCTCAACATCTTCCTGCCTACTTCACTCCCTCCTACTATGCTTTTTAATTCTTGCATCAACTTCCTCCCTTTTCCTCCTTCCCCCTCCCCACTGATCTCCCCCCAATATGTTCCCAGTACCTATAATTATTTTTCCCCCTCTTGTTGCCTACTTAGTTTGCCTTTGTTTTGATTCCCTAGCTTCTGCTGTTGGTTGTTGTGATACAGTTTTCATTTTAATGTTCATAGTTTTGATCCTCCTTCTTCTAAACAAGTCCCTTTAACATCTCATATAATAGTGGTTTAGATCTAACAAACTCCTTCAGTTTTACTTTGTCCTGGAAACACTTTCTCTGCCCTTCTATCCTGAATGACAGCTTCCCTGGATAGAGTAAACGTGGTTGTAGGTTTTTGATTTTCATTACTTTGAATATTTCTTGCCAGTCCCTTCTTGCCTGTAAAATCTCCTTTGAGTAATCCGCTGATAGTCTAATTGGGACCCCTTTGTACATAATTGTTCTCTTCTCTCTTGCTGCTTTTAAGATTCTCTTTTTATCTTTAATTTTTGACATTTTGATGATAATGTGTCTTGGTGTGGTCCTCGCTGGGTCCAGCCTATCTGGAACTCTCTGTTCTTCCTGGACCTGTAAGTTCATTTCCTTCCCCAAGTTGGGGAAGTTCTGCTTCATTGTTGTTTCACATAATTTTTCAATTTCTTATTCTTCTTCTTCACTCTCTGGCAATCCTATAATTCAAATGTTTGTTTGCTTATAGCTGTCCCAGAGGTTTCTGAGCCTCTCCTCATATTTCTCACTTTTTGTTTCCTCTTTCTGCACTAGTTGACTGTTTATTCCCTCCCTATGTTCCGATTTGTTGATTTGATCCCTGGCTTTCCCTTCCTCACCACTTGTCTTCTTTGTATTTTTGCTCATTTCAGCAGGACTTGCCTTCATTCCTTCCCTGTCTTGATTCAGCCCCACTGTTAGGTCTGTAAGCTGCCTTATGACTATAGCTCTGAACTGAGCCTCAGAAAGATTCGCTTTTTGTTCATCAGTCAAGGCTTTTATTTGTTTTTTCGTTAGCTGTGTGATTGGTATTTCAGTCATTAATTCTGCCATTCTGACTGTTTTATTTATCTTTCCTTCTTGGGCGGGGTGCTGTCACACCTCCTACGCTATATTGGGTGGAGCCCCGTGTGCTCATCACAACCTAGGGACCTTTCTCACCACACTGTGGTGCTTTGTATGGGGGCGAGGGTCCAAGATGGATTCCTGCTGTTACTCTCCACTGAGGAAACCAGGAGCCGCCTCCCAATGGGGTCTGCCTTCCCCGGCATTAGAATTGTGAGCCAATGGATCTTATCTGCAGCTGGGGCTGGGGTCAGCTCCCAGGCACTTCTCTCCTCCCCGCAAATACAGGTGTCTGTTTACTGGGTCCTGCTGTTCACTGCTGCGGCTGCCACCTCCAGCACTGTTCCATCTTTCTTAGCCGCAGTTTCACACTTCTTACCCGTCAGACAAGCACCACTTGTTTATGACTTCATACATTGGACTTCCATGTAGCTTTATTTTCTGGAACTTCTTATTATTTTTGGTTTTGCGGTAGTTGTAATCTTTCTTATTTGTAGAGGGAGACAGAGCATGTCAGTCTATGCCTCCATCTTGGCCGGAATTCCTAAATCAGGAAGCAATAATCTTGATAGAAACCACATAACATATCTAAACTCAACTAAGAAATGGCAAAGAAATATTTAATATACTGTATATTCAAAGGATTGACAGAGACATCGTTCATCTCTTCCTGCCTCTCCCTTAATGCCTTCTTTCCAATCAGGGACGAAATATAAAATATCTGCACAGCCATGGTGATGTCCAGGTTTTAAGACTTTTATTGAATGACCTATGCTCCAAACTCATTCATTAGATGCCTTTGGCTGAGTTATTAAATAATTATATAAAAGCTTTCATTAAGAGAATAATTGAACTCATTTTTAAAACACAATATTTTTCTTTTTCAGATCAAATGTTTTTTATCTACTCAAATATCTCACCTAATTTTATTTTTCTATCTTCAAGTTATTTATATAATATCTCCCCACTTTTAAATATATCCATTTCAGCTGCACTTAAATATAACTCAATATAATTAATTTGTTTTAAATTACCAATAAGTGAAATTAGGTATCCAAATGTTAAAGGTATGAATTAATTTTCCACTTCATTGTTATCTTCAGCTCCCAGAGTGTTTACTGATTTTTAGCTACTTCTTCCACCACCTATTATAAATTCCCCTTTCCCCTTGACCAGCAATTCTACTAGACTAGATATTCCAGATGGTTTGGTGGGATGACCCAGACCTTCACCTCTGAGGGGTCCAAGGCCCTGATCCTCATGCTCTTATCAGTTCATTGTTGCTGAAATGGTGCTGCGCAAATATCAAGAGATTCCCCAGGGCACTGATGGAGCACATTCATTCAATATATGCAGTCCTACTGCCTCAAAAAACTGTCAGTTACCTCAGGAAATATCTTAACTTGTCCTGCTGATGTACTGCCACAAGGTACCCAAAGTTACCAGTGTTGTCTAGAACGTGTAATTTAGTAGCACTGTGTTGTAAGTTGGAAACATCCTTCCCTCTAGGAACAGAATTTCTTGACCCTAAGATAGAGAATAGAAAGTATACAGTCTCCAAATTACAAATGAGTAACTAGAAGTAATCATGACAGGAAACACCAACTCTGGGTTCCTTGGACACAGTGCTTTATAATGGCTCTGAATGGTAGGCAATGTAGGCTCCTTCCCTGTGTAGTTTACTTGTGCCCTGTGGACATTTTCAATCTTGATCCCAGGTATTCCATGTTCATTTTACAATGTTTATAATGGTTTATTGATGCCAATGTCTTTTGACTTGGTAGATTTACAATATCCAACTTTTAATGAGTAGTTACGGCCACATGGTCAGTTGATAACTAATGGTTAAATGTTCTGTCTCTATCTAGACCTAGTAGCATGTAAGGGGCTGCCATTTGGGTGATGCATATTTCTTTTTGTATTTGACCTCACCTTTCTCCAGAAACCTAGGGATCTACAATGCAATTTTTCTAATAGTTTGCCAAAGGTTTCAGACAGCCCCTTTCTTTACATTGATGCTACCTGGTTGCATGGCTGCACTTACAGGGCCACCTGTACAGCATGCTGGGCCAGCAGCAAAACACTTTTGTTGTTCTGGGTCCAACTCACAACTATTAGCTTTCCACATCACCTGATAAACAGGTCTGAACAGTATTATAGGGTTTAAGGCTCAATAATTCATATCTTAATTTGGAAAAGAAGTCCCAGAATATCCTAATAATTTCACCCATGTGGCAGAGTCTTAAATTTTTCCAAGGCTATCTCTGACCTACTGGAGTGCAAGTGTTAACTAAGCCTCTAGAGTACTTGCAACTTCTTGTTTATCAGACCCAGTAAACCTGATATCCAAGGGAATATACAGAATGCCAATGTCCTGTTACACTATACTAAGATAGGGATTAGATGAATTAACAAGGCCTAAAGGCAAGACCACTAATACAAATTTTGTCCATTCCAAGTGAATGTGCAGTATTTCTGATTTTCCTTCCTGATATGTATTGAAAAGAACATATTTGCCAGGTCAATAGCTATACATGTACCAGAGACCATTGTAATGTGCTGTAATAAAGATACCACACTCAGCATTGCAGTTGCAATTGAGGCTACTCTTTGGTTGAGTTTGTGTCCATTATTATCTGCCATAATCCACAGAGATTTTACAGGAAATTAGGGTGAATTAAATGAAAGTTATGATGAGAACTTCCCCTTTTTATTCTTATATTTTTAAGAACAGCACTAATCTCTGTCACTCCTGTTGGAATTCAATTTTTTTTTTTTTAATTTACATTCTTGGCTTGGGGTTGCAGATTCAGGAGTTTGCACTTGGCCTTGGTTAATGATTTAGCTCTTACTCTATAAAACAAGAAATCAAAGTGACAATTTCGATGACTGCAAAGTACCTCCATTGAGGTTACCATTTAGCTATTGGTGAAATGACCACCAGCTAGCTCTTTGGAACCATTGAAGCCATTGTGACATGGCATTGGACCACGACTCCAATAATACTTGTCCTCTACACATCTCTTATCTAAGATAGGGTATAACAGTGCTTTGGATGCCCTCGGCACATAATCATAACAGAACTTGTGCCCAAACATCCTCAGAGGACAAGTATTTTTCTTTCCTCAGTGTACAGTTATCTGAGTGAACAGTTGGATACTCTTTGGGAAAGACAGGAAGGAATATAGACTTGCCTTTTGCTGTAGGGTTCCTGTTCAGTTCTGAGTCTAATAACTGATTCAGATCTGGAAGCTAGACATTTTATCATGAAATTCTACCTCAGACTTCTACTTATCTATTCCTGATCTCTTTTAATTATATATTTTAAGTTTCACCTTGTAGACTGCTCATTCATCTCCTGTCCCTAGGACACAGTATATATTCCATATGTGTTCCTCTAACCACCACTCTAAACGTACTGATTATTATGAGAATTTTCCCGACTTTCCTGATATTTAAGTGATACCACCTGACCTCTATTGTTTTTAGATCCTTTCATCCTCACTGCCATGTATAAGCCTAGATATAACAGCGTCTTCTATCTTCAGACCCCGATTATAAAGGACAACTGACACTGAGTTTTTGAATAATTCTTCTAGAATGTTGTGCCCCTCACCTTATCTTTTTGGTAAATGTTTGTCTTCCTTGGTACCATCTCAAGCAACATACAACATTTAGTGGGGTTTTGGGTCTTATATTGTAGATCCATTCTAGCATGCTCCTTTCCTGAGCCTTTTCATGACTGGAAAATAATGATATTAGATACTGTGAATAACATTTTAAAAATCTTGCTTTAACAGGACTAAAATACTAATGAAAGTCAACAATAAGATCCCTATTTGCTTCCAGTTTTTAATTCTAGGCCTTGTGCCATGTATGAAATTACAAAAGTATGGTTTTCCAATTTATAATAAGAAATTCACCTAAGTAACTTCGAATTTATTTCTGTATTACAAAAATGCATGCATCTCTCAAAATATGTGCACTCTTTGCTGTTAAATAAAAAATAGCAGAGTTTGGATTCTTACTTAGAATTCCGAACTGTTCCCTCCCACACTGCCCTTCCCCATTCCAGTTTTTAATGATTTGAGTCCAATTCTGTCTTTGCCACTTACAAGGTAAATCATATTATCTCCTTGGGCCTCACTTTCCATCTGTAAAATAACACCTCTTCTACTTGTATTATTTATCATTCTGTGATCCTACTTGGTACAATATACAGACAGTATATAATTTTCAAAGGAGATAGATTATTTTATTGATCAACAAGCTATTTTTCATTAATTCCAATTGAAAATCAACTTATACACTAATAGTACTTCTATAATTATTATAATTATAGAAAGTATATACTTATATAAAATTATAGTTGGAAAAGCCATTATAAACACCATCCTGAAATCACTATAAATAAAGGAAGCTGAACATTCTTATCTCCATTTTATAGAAGTCTGAGACATCTTTGTTTCTTTAATCACATTTAAAAATTAATTTCAAATCTTAAGCAGTAATAATTCCACAAATCAGATTACCCAATATGACAGAAATAGTGACACTTTCTGGAAAAAAAAAAAGAGAAGAAAAAGAAAAAAAGAGTATTATAAAATTACAAACTTTAAGTTAATTTGCTTATTTTTAAGCAGGATAAACTTGAAGAAAATATTACACTTTTACCCCCAAATTTAGTATGGTTCATCAATAAATTTGTTTAGTTTTTATGCAAAATAAAAGACACATATTTCATGTTTACCAACAACTTTATTGATTTTCATGTTTTGAGTATGTCGGCTATCTCCCACATTGTATAACTTTGATTGTTCTCAATTACTGTCTCGATTTGATCACTATCAACTTCAACTTGTTTACTGGACCGTGGAGCATCATCCAGCAAGAAATCTTCAGCATGAAACTTCACAGACTACTTTTGAGACATTTGATCAGTCACAGCACCTTCTCCATACACTTCACAAATCTTTTTTTCTTTTTCTTTTGCATTTTAGTTGCCTTTATACCTTTCTTCAAATAATAAAGCATATTACTATGCTTTATTTTCTTCTATCTTCAATATTAAAATGTTACTTATTTTCTTTTATCTTCAATATTAAAATGGCTACAGACAAAAAAAAATCACACATTCTTATGTTTTTCTAAATGGACACTGATATGACAGCTGTCACAATACAATCTAACAAAATTGTTTCAAATGGAGTTAGAGATACCTAAGAACTACTAGAGCTGTCTTATGGAAAAAACCAAACCAAATTTTTGGCCAACCCAATACTTCAAAACACAAACTTAAAATTTTTTAAAAAGATAAGAAACATAATCTATAAACTGTTCTATTTCTGCATTTTAAAAACATTTTTGCATAGTATAAAATATATGTATGTGATATTGAAATTTAATGGCAAGCTATTTATGTCAGGCTATTTATTGCATAATTTAAATATTACATTAAAATTATGCCAAAAATAACAAAATTACTAAACTCACACATACACACTTAAATGATAAACAAACTTCCAAAAAAAATGAGAACTTCAGAAATCTTTTATTACAATTCCTTGGATCAGGAATGCCACCTAGTGGTCAAAAACATTTATGCTTCTCTAATTGTGTCTTGATGGAGAAACATTGCCTATTCCTTCTTCATTTTATTTACTTTTTTTAATTGTTATTTCTTACTTTTTGAAGAATATTTATTTCTTTAGAATTTTAAATTTTCAATAAAAAATTTAAAGTATTCTAAGCTTATATAACAAGTTTACTTGAAAATAAAATTGCAAAAATACATGAGAATGTAAAAAACAATGTATATTTTAAATTTTCACTCTGGCTTAGATAAATTAACCTTAATGGAATAAAAAATGTAAACTTAAATGTAAAAGAAAGTGAGAATTTAACAAAATGTACTAAATGTAAATGTTTACAATCTGTTAGTTGGTATTTTGATATTGGAATAAGAGATGTATTTTGATAATTATCAATGCCCATAAACACCTCAATGGTAATTTAACTTGCTAACTGACCAAAAGGAAAGCATTGCTCTCTAAATAAATAACCATAGCTATCTACTTCAGCTACATAAGGATTGTGGTAGGTTTAATAAATGACTCTCAAATATATCCAATTCTTATAGCCCAGAACCTGTGAATGTTATACTGCAAAAGGGAAATTATATATGGAAATAAGTTAAAGGTGATGTGATAGACGATCCTGCATTATCTGACTGGACTCGATGTGATTGCAACAGTCCTTATAAGAAGAAGACAGGAGGACTAGACTAAAAGGCAGAGGAGCAGGTGATGTGATGACTGATGCAGTTTTGGGAGTGACGAGCTTTGAGGATGGAGAAAAGTGCCACAGAGCTACATGCAAGGAGTACAGGCAATCACTTGAAGCTGAAAAGGGAAGGAAAGATTCTCCCTCAGAGCCTTTGGAAGGAACCATCCTGCAGGTCCCTTGACTTAGCCTACTAAAACTGACTGCAGACTTCTGGCTTTCCAACCCATAAAAGAAAGATTTGTGTTGTTTTAAGCCACTAAATTTGTGGAGTTTTGCTGCAGCAGCAATAGAAAACATACTGATTCTTTGCCAAATTATGAGCTCAATATTTGTAGAGCAATGACTATTTTAACTATGGTGAAATAGCCCTGAAATTTCACTGAGGATTTTAGTTCTAAGTTGATTTTGAAGCTTTAGCATAACAAGTCATGGCCATTTAATAGGCAACATCCTTTATTGAGTACTAGACAATGTAGTCTTTGTAAAGAAATTAATTTTAATGATCATGGTATATGCTTGTCTATAGGTAAGAAACAAAATAGAAAATGATCTGCATACACTGTGGTGGACAGGCCCTGAACCAGTCCCTCTCCTCCCTTCTGGGGAGCTAGTGCTCACTTTTGTAAACAGATGGAAAGAAAATAAAAGGATAAAGAAGATAAAAAGGAAATACTAAAGTGTATGCAAGAAACAAGAAGGAATATGAGAATGGGTTTTAATTATCTTCTGAGGAGGGATGATATGCTCAAAAGGATGACGGTGAGGTTATTAAAGAAGGATTTGTGAGGAATGTTTGGGATGCATTTTGGAATATGAAGAAAGTAAAGAGAACGGGGAATATTTATATACACAGACTCCTGAAAGCTTAATCAGTTACAAACCTTATTTCTCCTCCCACCTTCCCCTATACAAGTTCATGGAACAGAAGAGTATATGTTATCTAAATAAGATGACAACTTCTCTACAGCTTTTAGTGCTCACATTAACCCTTTATTAAAGAGCTTATGTCTCTATCAGAGTTCAGTGTGTGCACAGAAATGAGGGAGGAAGGGCAGAGTCAGGGTTCCCCTAATCAGGTGGACCTTTGAGCACATCCCCTCCCCTGCAGTAACACATCGATCTCTGAGATCCCCACAGAGAATGAAAGAATCCCTTGCCTGGGAAAACTGAAGCCCCATTCTCTGATGTTCTCTTTTGTCTCCTCTGGAGGATAACTAGGAAAACTCTGTATGGCACAAAGGTATATCCTAAAACTGTAAATTAAGATCAGTTCTAGTTAAAAATACCAAACTCAATAATATATAAATGACAAGATGTTTTTAAAATTCCATGTCAGAGGAGGTTAAAAGTTAAAAAAGAAAAAAAAGATATAGTTAGTCACAATTCTGAATCATCAGGATTTAATTTTAATAATAAACTCTCCAACCAGAAAGCTTGAGTTTATGTGAAAATCCCTTTTATTTTCTGACAAAATAAGAAGGAGTTCACAGCAATTCACTGATCTTTCAGTAAAGTGAGTTTCTCAGAAGGACTAGGAAAGCTTTTAAAGTTCAGATGTGTTATCACCATGCTTATAAGCTCTTCTGTTCTTTTCCTCTATCCCCTTCCTGAATCTGACCAGGATTCTGAGGATACTAGTTTTATAATAAACAGTTAAGAGTTGAGCACATAATAACATATTCACAAATATGTGTTTGGCCTAAAATTGTCATTCTCCAACCAACCTGCAAATATGTAAGCACTCTTGGATCAATTTTAGGATAATCTAACAAAAAGATTATGGATATTATACTTATCTCTTCACTCTTTTCTTTATTTATTGACTATGATGAGACTTCCTGACATCGAAGTATAGCAGAAGCTTTGCTTTTCATTCCACTTGTAACCATTAGGTGGCAATATAATGCAAACAATAAAAATCACTTAAAAAGAATTTCTCTACATTTATTTTCTTGGCCTCACAAATAATTTTATACTTCTCTAAGATTTAAGTTCAAGAATTTGACCCTATAATCTATTCACGCATTTTTTAATTATTTCCTCCTGCCATGTTTGAAATTATACATTGCATAAGAGAAACCATCTGTCTTATACACTTGAATATGAAGTTACTTCTACATACATAATTACAACAGGTTATAATAATGATAACTTTAAAATAAAATATATGAATATATAAATAAAAATACAGAAGGTGGAAACATAATTTAAAAACTCTCTTCTCCAGTAAGATCAAGAAATAAAATTTGGATACAAGGTGGCGGAGAATGAAGTGGAAACTACAATAACCTCCTCTTGGGACCAATCTGGAATCACAACTAAATTGTAGAGAAATCATCCATAATAACCAACTGAACAATAGCTGGAGAGAAGCCTTATAACCACAGACAGACAGAAGAAACCACTTCACCACGATGTGACTTATAAGAAGTTTGGAGGAAATGTGAGAGGACTGGCTGGCCTCCCACAGGTGGCAACTGAATTGTTGAAGGAAAATTTCAATAGCCAGGGGATTCTCCTGAGAAGTGTGGGGTCTAAACCCCAAGCTGAGCTCCCCTGCCTACTGCACAAGACCTGGAAAGAAACCCAGATAGCATCCAGCTGTGAAAAGCAGTGAGGTTTCTGTCTGTCAGGGAGAGACAACTGGTGACACTGAGAGCCTCTTAAGGGGCCAATGCACAAAATTTCATTTGCATTCACTTACCCTGAGCTCTGGCAAAGAGGTGGGGCAGAGTAGACTAGAGACACTTGAGGAGGGTCTGAAGATGGTGGCTTTGAGGAGAGAACTGAGAGAGCAGCTACCAGGATCCCTGTGCAGAGTCATTCCCTTTACCACAGGAGCCATCTTGCTCAGGCAGAGCAGTCCCTTCCAAGTGGCATCAGCCCGAGGGGAAACAATAACCCCACTTGCAGGAATTACTCTGCCCCACCCTGTGGTTCTTAAACATTGCTGCTGATTACATATTGACTAGAATAATAACTGAAGGAGACAGGAACAGACTGTGGATAGCTGGTAGTCTTGAACAGGCTGCCTAGGGCCAGACTGGGACAACATTTGACATCACCAGGGGCAGATCTAGAAAGAGAATACAATGGTAAACACTAGATTTTAATGAGATGAATTCCACCACAATCTTCTTTATGATTTGTGTAACTTTATCTCCTGAACAGCTTTTCAACATCCATTTCTTGTTCTTCAAGTCTGTGCCTATTGTGTCACCAGTTTTTATATTATAGTTTATTTCAAATCTCATATTTTGCTCCTCCCTTCTCTCACTCCATTTTACATTCTTCTTTTCTCTCCTTATTTTCATTTAAAATTTTATTTTTTCTCTTGCTATGACTTATTTCCATTCTGCACTTGTACTATTTTTCCACCCTTAAGTCTCAAAACCATTTTTCTTGTCATTAGTCATCTCACATTTTTCCCCATTTAAAAAACACTCTATTCTCTCTCCTCCTTTATCAGTCTTTGCTTGTTTGTTGTGGTTATGGTGGCTGTTGTTACATTTCTTCAATTTTATTTCTAGATCTTCACTATTTTTGTACTTCAAATCTCAAATTTTACCATTCCCCTTCCTACTCCATTTTGCTTTCCTCCTTCCCTTTCCTTTCTTTTTCATTTAAAATTTTACTTGTCCCTTTCCAAGCCTTGTTTTCATTCCCCGCTCTTAGTATTCCTTCTCCCTCTATCATCTGAAAATTACTTCTCTTTCCTCAAGGGCCCTCTTAAGCTTCTATTTCTTCTTTCCCTTTTACTCACAATCCAAATATATTAATCTTTGCCTATTTGTTGTTGATAGTGTGTGGTGGAACTTTTTCTCTAATTTGGTTCTTATTTTTTCTCTCTCTTGCTATATATTTTTTAAATTTCTGTTTAAACCTAATATTATACTCTTCCCTTCTTTTTCTCCATTCTGCCTCCTTCCCTTCATTTTTAAATTCAAATGTAAATTTTAATTTCTCTCTTCAGCTTTTATTGTTGCTTCTCCCTCTACCCACTCAAAGTGAATTTTTTTCTGTCATCTCATATTTATTTTTCCTTTCTTATAAGTCTTAGTCTCTTTACATTTTACTAATATTGGCTCAATTTTTTTTTGATAGTGTGATTGTGGGAGGGGGTTATTTTTGTGGAATTGGGTTTGTTTTCTGAGCTGTTTGGTTTTGTCCTGGCAGCACCTGTACAACAGCACATAAGACTTGGTGGGCAGAGTGAATACCAGCCAGTCAGTTGGATGGACAGAGCCACCAGAGAATGACTTAATAACAACCAAAACCCAATTATAGCTAGACAACCCACATAAAAGGCATAAAGTGCATCCCAAGAGCATAAAACTCAGGAGATCAAGGAGACTGCAATACTGAATCTCACAGGTTACTTACCACAGAAGTTCAGATCATGAAGACAGGGAGTCTGAGCAGATCAATCAAAGAAGCAGAAACAAACAAGAAGAGTCACCTAAAATGGGGAGACAAAGAAATAACCTCCAATCAAAAGGTAAGGAGAAATCCCCAGAAAGAGTGCTAAATGAAATAGAGGAAAGCAAACTATCAGACATTGAGTTCAAAATAATGGTTATAAGGATGTTCAATGAGCTCAGTGAGAATGACAAAGAGCTACAAGGAAGCTACAAGAAACTTATAGAGACTACACAAGCATTAAAAAGAACATAGAAATTATCAATAAGTGCCAGGAGGATATGAAGAATACAATATCTTAATAAGGAATACAGTAGAAGGAATTAAAAACAGGCTAGATGAAGCAGAGAATCAAATCAGCAAGCTGGAGGATAAGGTAGGAAAAAAAATCCCAGAGTACAACAAAATGAAAAAAGACTAAAGAAGAACAAAGAGGGTTTAAGGGAGTTTCAGAAAAACATGACATGTAATAATATCTGTATCATGGAGATACCAGAAGGAGAAGAAGAGGAGCAAAGGATTGAAAACCTGTTTGAAAAAGTAATGACAGAAAATGTCCTAAGTTGATGAGAGAAAAAGTCTTACAAGCCCAGAAAACAGAGGGGGGGTCCCAACCAAGTTGAATTTAAGGAATTCTAGTCCAAGATATTGTAATTAAAATGTCAAGCTTTAAAATAAAAGAGAGAATCTTAAAGGCAGCAAGGAAGAAACAGTTGGAAGTACAAGGGTGCTCCAATAAAGCAATCATCTGCTTACTGAACAGAAACACTACAAGTCAGAAGGTAATTACAATAAGTATTCCAAGTAATGAAAGCAAATGCCTACAACCAAGACTACTTTACCCAGCAAGGTTCGCATTTAAAATGGAAGGTGGAATAAAGAGTTTCCCAGACAAAAAACAGGCTAAAAAAATACATCTCCACCAAACCAGCATTGCAAGACATGCTGAAGAGACTGCTTTAAGAAGATGCCAAAAAAGAGAGAGCAAGAGGAACACAAGCACAATGGGAAGAAATAGCAATAAATAAATACCTATCAATAATAACTTTAAATGTAATGGATTAAATGCTCCAATCAAAAGACACAGTGAGGCTGAAGAGATAAGAAAATATGACCCACATATATGCCGTCTACAAGAGACTCACCTCAGAACAAAGATCTACACAGGCTGAAAGTTAAGGGAAGAAGAAAAATATTCCAAGCAAACTGACATGAAAAAAAAAATAGCTTGGGTAGCAGCTTTATATATCAGACAAAATAGATTTCAACCCAAAAGTCATAAAAAGAGATAAAGAAGGGAACTACATTATACTTAAGGGAATAGTCCATCAAGAAGATATAACTCTTACAAACATATATACACTCAACATAGGAGCACCAAAATATATAAGGAAAATATTGAAGGACTTCAAGAAGGGTATCAACAGCAACGCACTCATAGTAAGGGACTTTAACATTTCATTGTCAATAATGGATATATTTTCCAAGCAAAGAATCAACAAGGATATTGTGACATTAAACAATGCTCTAGATCAAATAAACTTAATTGACAGCTACAGAGCATTTCACACCAAAGAATTAAAATATACATTATTTTCAAATGCACATAGAATATTTTCAAAGAGAGACCAGATGGTAGAACACAAAACAAACCTCAACAAATTCAAGAAAATTGAAATCATATCAAGCACCTTCTCGGATCACAATGGCTTGAAGGTAGAAACCAACCTCAAGGAAAAAACTCAAAAACATTCAAATTCATGAGGACTGAAAAACATGCTATTATATAATGGATATGTTAATCATGAGATCAAGGAAGAAATAAAAAAGTTTCTAGAAACAAATGAAAATGCACACAAGCAGCTTAAAACCTGCGTGACACAGTGAAGGCAGTCCTTAGAGGAAAGTTCATAGCAATACAGGCCTATGTAAAAAGGATAGAAGAATCTCAAATAAACAAGCTAACCCTGCAGCTACAGGAACTCAAGGAACAACAAACAAAGCCCAGAGTTAGGTGAAGGAAGGAAATAATCAAGATCAGAGCAGAGTTAAATTATATAGAGACTAAAAGTACAATTCAAAAGATCAACAAATTCAGGAGATGGTTCTGTGAAAAGATAAAAAAAAAAAAATCAACAAGCCTTTAACCAGACTAATTAAGAAAAAAAGAGAGAGAACTCCCCCAAAATAAAATCAGTAATGAAATAGGAGAAACACAACCAATACTACAGAAATACAAAGGAATGTAATAAATTACTATGAACAACTATATACCAAGAAATTTGGATATCTAGGCAAAATGAACAAATTTCTCAAAACATACAATCTTTCAAAACTGAGTCAAGAAGAAGCAGAAAGCCTGAATAGGCCAATAACAACTAGTGAAATGAAGCAGTAATAAAACAAACAAACAACAACAACAAAAACCCTCCCAGCACACAAAAGCCTAGAATCGGATGGCTTCCCAGGTAAATTTTACCAAATATTTATGGAAGAACTAACACCTATCCTTCTCGAACTATTCCAAAAAATTCAAGAAGAAAGAAAACACCTAAACTCTTTTTTATGAGGCCACTATTATTATAATTCCAAAACCAGGTCATGACACTACAAAGAAAACTACAGACCAATATCACTGATGAACATAGATGCTAAAATCCTCAACAAAATATTGGCAAACCAGATTGAGCAATACATCAAAAAGATCATACATAATGATCAAGTGGAGTCATCTCAGAGATGCAAGGATGATATAATATTCACAAATCAATAAATGTGATACACTGCATATACAAAATGAAGGACAAAAATCACATGATCATATCGATAAATGCTAAAAAGCACTTGATAAAGTACAACACCAACTTTTGATAAAAAACACTCAGCAAAGTGAGAATAGGAAGATCATACCTCAATGTAATAAAGCCCATACATAAGAAACTTGTAGCCAACATAATAATCAATTGGAAAAACTAAAAGCTTTCCCCCTGAGATAAGGAACAAGACAAGGGTGTCTGATTTCAGCACTGCAACTTGACACGGTATTGGAAGTTCTAGCCACAGCAATAAGACAAGAAAAAGAAATAAAATACATCCAAATTAGAAAGGAGGAAGTAAAACTCATTATTTGCAGATGACATGATAGTGTACATAGAAAACCCTATAGGCTCCGTACAAAAAAAACTACTCAACCTAACAAGTGAATTTGGAAAATAGTAGGATATAAAGTCAATATTCAGAACTCAAAGGCATTTTTGTACACCAACAATGAAATATCAGAAACAGAAAGTAGGGGGAAAAAATCCCATTTATTATAGCAAGAAGAAAAAAAAATACCTAGGAATAAATTTAGACAATGAGGTAAAAGGTCTGTACTGGGAGAACTATAGAATACTGAAGAAAGACATTAAGGAAGATACAAATGAATGGAAGCATATACCGTGTTCATGGATTGGAAGAATTAACATCATTAATATATATATACTACCCAAAGCAATCAATAGCTTCAATGCAATCCCAATTAAAATACCAATTACATATTTCACAAATTTAGAACAAATATTTCAAAAATTATATGGAACTAAAATGATCCAGAAGAGCCTCAGCAACCTTGAAGGAGAAAAACAAGACAGGAGGGATCAAAATACCTAATATCAAACTATTGCAGGGCTACTGTAATCAAGACAGTCTGGTACTGGCATAAGAACAGACACTTATATCAATGGAACAGAATAGAGAGCCCAGAAATAAACCCATGTCACTATAGTCAATTAATATTTGATAAAAGGAGCAGGAACATAAAGTGGGGTAAAAATAGCCTCTTAAACAAATGGTGTTGGGAGAACTGGACAAGGGACATGCAAAATAGTGAAACTAGACTATCAACTTATACCATACACCAGAAGAAACTCAAAATGGATAAAAGACTTAAGTGTAAGCCATGACACCATAAAAGTTCTATAGGAAAACAGAGGCAGTAAACTATCAGATATCCCATGCAGTGATATTTTCACCTATATATTCTCTAGGGCAAAGGA
Organism: Furipterus horrens; assembly: GCF_987537825.1. NCBI lineage: Eukaryota > Metazoa > Chordata > Mammalia > Chiroptera > Furipteridae > Furipterus > Furipterus horrens. Next base: position 83,076,735 of record NW_028327174.1, on the reverse strand, counting down.
AGTAAAAAAATAAATAAACAAATGAAACTACATCAAATTAAAAAGCTCATGTATTGCTAAAGAAAACATCATCAAAATGAAAATGGAACCAACCATATGGGAAAACATATTTGCCAATGATACCTAAGACAAAGGTTTGATCTTCAAAATACATAAAGAACTTATATGACTCAACACCAGAAAGGCATACAAGCCAATTAAAAAATGAGCAGAGGGTCTAAACAAACACTTCTCCAAGGAGGACATACGGAGGGCCCATATGCATATAAAAGGATCCTCAGCATTACTATCCATTAGAGAGATTCAAATTAAAACCACCTCAGACCAGTCAGAATGGCCATCATTAACAAAATGACAAACAACAAGTGCTGACAAGGATGTGGAGAAAAAGGAATCCTAGTGCACTGCTGACTGGAATGCAGACTGGTACAGCCACTGTGGAAAACCATAGGGAATTTCCTAAGAACTAAAAATGGAACTGCCTTTTACCCAGTGGTTCCTTTGATGGGATTATAGATGAAGTATCCTGAAACACTAATTCAAAAGAACCCATGCACTCCTATGTCCATAGCAGTGTTATTTACAATAGCCAAGTGCTGGAAATAGCCTAAGTGCACATCAGTAGGTGAGTGGATAAAAAAACTGGTACATTTACACAATGAAATACTACACAGCAGTAAGAAAGAACTCGTATCTTTTGTGACAATATGGATAAAACTGGAGAATATTATGCTAAGTAAAATATGCCAGGCAGTGAAAGACAAGTACCACATGATCTCACCTATAAGAGGAAACTAATGAACAAAACAAACTAATAAGCAAAATAGAACCAGAGACATGAAAACAAGAAACAGACTGACAATGACCAGAGGGGAAGCAGAGGGGGGGGGGGATAACCAGGGAAAGAAGAGGAAGGAACTAGTCAAGGAAAAGATATAAATGACCCATGGACATGGAGAGAATAGAGATCGACTGTGGTAGCAGAAAGTTGGTGGGGCAGAGGAGAGCAATAGGGGAAAGTTGGAACAACTGTAACAGAAGAATAATTTTAAAAAGTAAGGAAAAAAAAAGAAATAAATGTGTTTTTAGTTTTTAAGAGTAACACATAACTATTTCCAAAATAATTAAAAGCTTAAATATATTCTCTTCTTTAACTCATCTTTGATTTTTCCAATAAAGTATCTTGAAGACCCACCAAGATACATGAGAATTAAATCCCAAGAATCATAAAAACTCAAAGCAGCAGTCAACTGAAAAGCACAGACAAACTCCAGTCAGAGAGTTCAAAACTTTTAGGCTGACTGACATTAGGCCCTTTAACCTACAAGGCAAATAACCTATAGTTTAGCCAACCTTTCACACTTCTACCAACCATCCTCAAACTGCCTTTCATTATTTATATCCTTCTAAAATTATCAATACATACTAATTTTAATCTATTTTCCCTACTATAAAAGTATTGGAGAAAATGAAGACATATTCAGGGTAAAGTGTTGTGATTCCACAATGTTATTGTAGATGATATGACCTTATTAGTAGAAAACCCTAAAGATTTTTCACTGAAAAAACTTTTAAGACTAGCAAACAAATCTAGCAAAGAGGCAGGATACAAAATCAACCCAAAAGTCAGTTGTGTCCATAAAGTAAAAATAAACAATCCAAAAAGTAAATTAAGAAAACAATTATATTTGCAATAGCATTAAAAAGAGTAAAAATATTTAGGATTTAATCACACAGGTAAAAGACACACATCGAAAACAGCAAAATATTGCAAAAAAATTAAGAAAAACATAAATAAATGGAAAGATATCTGTTCATGTACTGAAATGCTTAATACTATTAAATATTGGTACCCCAAAGCAATCTACAAATTTAATCCAATCCCTATCAAAATCTCAATAAAGATTTCTGCAGAAACAGAATTTTTTTCCCAAAATTCATAAAAAATTTTAAGCGGCTCTGAATAGCCAAAACAATTCTGATTAAAAAGAACAAAGTTAGAGGACCCACACTTCATGATTTCAAAATTTACTTCAAAGCCACAGTAATTAAAAGTGTGGTACTTGCATAAAGACAGACATATAGACAAATGAAGTAGGACAGAGTCCAAAGTAGTGTGACTTAACGAGATATTACAAAGTTAAAGTAATAATGAAAGTGTAATATGGCTTCAAGAAGAGAAAATTGACCAATATAACTATAACAATGGAATAAAGAAACACTTAATTCTTAACAAGTTTGGAGCTTTAGAGTAGTAGGGAAAGAAAATTATTTTTAATAAATGATCTAGGAAAAAGGAATACCCATATGGGGAAAAAAAGAAAATTCATTTTTCCTCCACATTTACAAAAAAATCATTTAAAGGTGAAATTGAATGTCAATAGGAAATATAAAATACTAGAAAACTACAAAAAAATCATAAAACAGCACAAGAAAATCTAAAGAAAATATTTCGTCGTCGTCGGCAGCCGTCCGTCTCGAGAGACGATGGTGTAGCTTCTTAAGAGTCTATCTGCACCGCCGAGAATGGCTGTGCAGTCCGACTCGAGAGTGACACGGTATCTGTCTCCTCCCGTGTTGAATCGACATCTTGCGATGACGCTGGAGTGTCCTCTCCAGTGAAGCTGAAGCTACAGAGCCTGGGCAGGGTGATATGGAGGGTCTGCTGTTGCCCATGCAGCAGACCCCCCCTCTCTTCGCAGCTGAAGGGTCCAAGGGAAAGACGAAGTCAATACAGCTTGGCTTCAGGTGCGCCGCAGGAGTTGCCGGTGTTGACTACAACGTCAAACCGCCTTAGGGACTCCGGCTCCGGATTTTCTGTCGGGGTTTACTCCCTTAGCCTTTCCCCTGAGGAGGTATGCCGCAAGGCAGCGGAGGTTTTTTGGAGTCAGAGTTTTCCTTCTCTGATGTGATTATAATAGAATTATAAAAAATTATTTATTTAGAAACACCATGGAGAAAAAAAAGCCTTCTCAGTAAATGGTGCCAGAAAAATTGGAAAGCCACATGCAAAAGGATGAAACTAGATAACTATTTGCCCCATGGGTAAAAATGAATTCAAAATAAACAATAGACCTAAATATAAGATCTGAAACAATAAATTACATAGAAGAGAATATAGGTACTTAATTTATGGACCTTGGTCATAGAGAACATTTTATGAATTTGAGCCCAAAGTCATGGGAAGTAAAGTCAAAAATAAATAAATGGAACTATATTAAACTAAAAAGCTTCTTCACAGCAAAAGGAACCAATAATTAAACAAAATGGTAACTAACAGAATGGGAGCTATTTGCAAACAACAGCTCTGAGAAGGGGTTAATATCCAAAATACAACAGGAACTCATATAATTCAACATCAAACAAACAATCCAATTTAAAAAATAGGCAGAGGACCTGAAGAGACACATCTCCCAAGAAGACATACAAACAGCCAACAAATATATGAAAAGATGTTCAACTTCACTAGCTATTATGGATACACAAATGAAAACTATAATGAGATACCACATCGCACATGTTAGAATGGCTATTAACAAGACAGGTAATAGCGAGTGGTGGAGAGGTTGTGGAGAAAAAGGTACCTTCATTCACTGCTGGTGCAAATGCAAACTGGTAAAGCCACTGTGGAAAACAGTATGTCGGTTTCTCAGAAAATTAGAAATAGAGTTACCATATGACCCAGCAATCCCTCATCTGTGTACCTACCCCCAAAACTCAAATATATGTATTTATCTGCAAAGATATATGTAATCCTATGCTCACTGTGGCATGTATTCATAGTGACCAAGACATAGAGACAACCAAATTATCCATAGATAAAGAATTTGATAAAGAAGATGTGGTACACATATGATTTCACTCATATGTGGAAGCTAATTAACAAACTGAACCTGAAACATGCAAAATAGAGACAGACTGACTGCCCGGGTTGAGGTGGATGGGAGGAGTGGAGGGATTGAGCAAAAAAGATAAAAAACTCATGAACACAGAAAACAGTGCAATGATTGCAGGAGTGGGGAGGTGGAAGAGGGTATCAGGGGGATAAATGGTAATGAAAAAATACAATAAAATTGAAAAAAATAATGTGGTATTTATATACTACTAAATACTACTCAGCCATAAGAGAAGATGAAATATTTTCATTTGTGACAACATGTATGGCCCTTGGGAATATTATGCTAAGTGAAATAAGTCAGACAGAAAAAACTAAGAAACCATACACTTTCACTCATATGTGGGATATAAAATGAAACTCATAGACACAGACAACAGTATGGTGGTTACCAGAGGGAAAAAAGGTAGGGGGTAGTAAAAAGTAAAGGGGACCAAAGATATGGTGACTGAAGATTATTTTACCTTGGGTGGTGGACACACAATGCAACATAGAGATAATGTATCATAGAAATGTATACTTGAAACTTATATAATCCTATTAAGCTAGGTCACCTCAATAAATTTAATAAAAAATAAGGCAAGACACCACAACTTCTATTAAAACATATTCATATTACAGTGCAATAGAGTGCATATATTTTTTATTTTTCTTTTTAAATTGTTTATCTTATCATTGATTTTTAAATAATAAAAAGTTAAAATGAGGACATTTAAATAGGCAGAAAAGATATGCCAGAGTGTTAAAATTCATTGACCATGAAGGAAATGTAAATTAAAAACAAAACTCACCCTGGCCAGTGTAGCTCAGTTGGTTAGGCATAGTCTCACAAACCAAAGGATTACAGATTCGATTCCTAATTCAAACACATCTAGGTTTCAGGTTTGGTCCCCACTTGGGGGTGTGCAAGAGTCAAGTGATTGATATTTCCCTATCACGTTGATGTTTCTTTCCCTCTTTTTCTCCCTCCCTTTCCCTTTCTCTAGAATCAATTTTAAAAAGTAAATAAAAAATTTAAAAAAACAAAATTTAATACTACTTTATATGAGAATAGGTAAGGTTAAAATGACTGACAATAAAAAGTGTTGGTGAGGATGTAGAAGAGTTTTCATACATTGCCTCTAGGCTTAGAAACTGATATAACATCTTTAGAAAGCAGTTTTGCTTTCTATAAAAAATTGAAGAAATGCAAAATCTAAGGGCCAGCAATTGCACTTCTAGTATGTGTTCTAGTTAGATGAGTATATTATTGTGTGCAACAAGAAACACATGCCAAAATGAACATAGCAACATTACTTGTAATGACAAAAAAGAAAAAGAAAAAAGAAAAGAAAAAAAGAAAGAAAGAAAGAAAACTATCCAAATGTCCATCAACAGGGAATGGATGACATATAGGGTAAAATCCACTTAGCAATGAAATTAAGTGAACTACAGTCACATACAATAGCATGAGCAAATCTCATAAATTAATCTCAAGGGGAAAAAGCCAGACACATTGTATGTAATTTTGTATATAGACAGAGCTAAGATATAGATAGGATTTAGCAAAAAATACTTCAATGATTAAAAAAAAAAAAAGGACAGGGATTACCAGGAGAGTCAGGGAAGTGACTACCCTTAAAGAAATGTCATGAGTAGGGATTCTGGAGTTCTGGCAATATTCTCTTTCAACTAGGAGGTGATTGCACAGGTTTTGCTTCATAATTCATGAAGCTATTTGTTAAATTTTATGCATGTTTATATGTTATATTTCTCAGTAAACATTTTATTTATTTATTTATTTATTTATTTATTTGCTCTATCTCTAAGGGAACAAAGAAGCCGGTGACTCTCAAACCAGTAGGAAATAATTAACAGCTAATTGAACATCTAGCTGTAATTGAATCTTGAATCAGGGGGTTGGTTTCCAAGTCAACAGTAAAACAAATGGAGAAAATAAATATACAAGTCAGGAAAGAACATTCTGCAACTCATAATAAATGTCTCTAAGTTCAAAGAGGGCAGATATTCATCACCAAACACAGGCAAATGGGAAAATGTAGCTAGACAGCTCAGCAAACAAGTTAGGGAATCTTTAAGGGAGAGCTAGAGACAGACCTATAACCAGATTACTCTTAGTTAATCGTTACCCTTTGTTAATTGTGCTAGATTGTAACTCTGGAGTATCCAGCTAATAGAAAAATGGAGGAGGCAGGGGCTACTCACATTAGAATAAAACCAGTTTGCTATGTCTGCCTCAGTGTGCATGTTCCTGGCTGTGCCCAGCTCTGCAGACCTGTGAATAAACAAACACCTCATTTTCTGAAGTCCTGTATCTTTGTGCTTTTATTGTGAATGTTTCTCACACATCCAACCCAGAACCTCTTATTGTCTCTTTTTTCTTTTTCTTTTCCATTGTGGTTGACATTCAAACTTATTTTATATTAGTTTCAGGTGTATTAGTAACATTTTGTTTTATTTTTCCATCAGATTTTTGTTTAATTACAGTTTACTTTTAATTGTATTTTATATTGGTTTTAGGTGTAAAGCATAATGTTTACAAAATCATATACTTTACAGAGTGTTTCCCCTGATATTTCCAGTACCCACCAAGCACCATACATAGTTATTACAATATTATTGACTATGTTCCTCAACTGTACTTTATATCCCCATGAGTATTTTGTAACTACCAATTTGTACTTCTTAATCCTTTTAACCCCCTCTCCTCTGGCAACCATTAGTCTGCTCTCCATGTCTATGAGTCAGTTCCAAGTTTGTCTGTTGACTTTTTTTTAGATTCCACATATAAATCAAATCATATTGTATTTGTCTTTCACTGACTGATATTTCACTGAGCATAATATCCTCAAGGTCCATCCATGCTGTCCCAAAATGCTAGGATTTATTTTAAGGCCAAATAATATTTCATTGTATATATGTACCACTGCTTTTTAATCTACTTGTCTATTGATGGGCACTTTGGTTTCTTCCATATCTTGGCTATTGTAAGTAATGTTGCATTGAACATAAGGGTGCATATAATATTTCAAATTAGTGCTTTGAGTTTTTTTTGGATAAATCCACAGATGTGGAATCTCTGGGTCATGAGGAATTTCCATTTTTTAAGTTTTTGTGGAACCTCCTTACTGTTTTCCATGGTGCCTTGCACCAATATGCATTCCCACAAACTGTACCTGATGGTCCCTTTTTTTACACATGCTTGCCAACACTTGTCATTTGTGAATTTATTGATGATAGCCATTCTGGCAGATATGAGATGATATCTCACTGTGGATTTAATTTGCATTTCTCTGATTAGTGCCATTGAACATCTTTTCATGTCTATTGGCCTTCTATATGTCCTCATTTGATAAGGATCTATTCAGATTCTCTGCCCATTTTTTAATTGGATTGTGTTTTTTTTGGGGGGGGGTAGGTGTTGGGTAGTATGGGTTCTTTGTAAATTTTGGATTTAACTAATCAGCAGATGTGTCATTGGCAAATATATCTTCTCATTCAGAGGTTGTCCTTTCATTTTGTTGATTTTTTTTCTGGGCAAAATCTTTTAGTTTGATATAGTCTCATTTGTTATTTTTTCTTTTGTTTCCCTTGCCTGAGGAGATATATCAGAAAAAATATATATTGCTAAGAGAAATGTCTGAGATTTACTGCCTATTTCCTTTTAGGAGTTTTATGGTTTTGAGTCTTACATTTAAGTTTTTAATCCATTTTTAGTTTACTTTTGTATATGGTATAAGAAGGTGATCTAGTTCCATTTTTTCCCAGTAAAATTTTTAAACATAAAATATACATTTATTCTGATTTTGCTCTTGTTTGTATCCACTAAGAATAATAGAAATTCATCAAAATCAAAACCAAAAATGTACAAAGATTTATAAAGTTAACCTGAGTATAATAGAGTTTTTAAACTTGAAATTTTAATCCAAGAAGTAGCCATTTCATATTCATTCTGAGGATCTGATCACCCAACTTAAATTTGCCCCCAATGATTTTCCATGTCATCTTGTTTTATTTTTCTTCATTGACCTATTTTCTAAGTTAAATCTTACTGTTATTTCATTTGTGTCATTTAGTATTATGTCTGTCCCCAGGTCTAGAAAATAAACTCCAAGGAACAGTGACCTGTGTTCCTAATACTGACAATGTTGTCTAACATATACTAAGAATTCAGAAAGTATTAAGTTAATGTTGGTGTATGTGACATTTCTCAAAATGTATACATGAGTATTATCAAGACATATAACAGTTATTTGTTCCAGTCGATATATCTTATATGTTACTCATGGTGGTATTCAATCTATATTAGCATATCAAGGGCTGTTTAGAATCTTAAAGTGAAGTGAATTTTTTAACTGTGCCAGTCAGGGCATTTTTCAAACCTTGTGTGAAATATTTTCTTAGAGTAAAAGGCTGGAGACTTGCCCAAAATGAGCAGTCTGAAAAATAAATTCTAAAGTAATTATGGCAAACTCAACAAAGCATACAAGAGTTCACAGATGGTGGGAATGTTTGGTGAAAGTGGCTTTTCAAACCCTTAATTCCTCATGGAAGACACAATTGGGTTGCTGGTTGTGATGTTTTACCAACCCTGGAAGAGGTCCTTCAGGTCACTGGAAACTCAGAATGGATATTTTCAAACCTCTAGCATACAAAACATGTCATCATGAAACCTCAGCATAATTACCTTATGCAGTGGCAAAAACTACATTTTACAAACTGTATCTCCTGGATCTCACCTCTGGGTTTGTGATAGAAATGCTTCCAATGGCCTATATTATAAGTATGATCAGGCATCAAAAATCATGGAGATCTACTGACCTTCTAATGTGACAGCAGTCCCAGGATATGTAAATTGTTTCTGAGCGATGTCTTGCAGGGAACAACCATACTTGACCATACTAGGCCTATTGGCCTCCTCCACCAAGGAAACAGTTTAAAAGACAATACCGCCTTTAATCTTCCAGGGAACTAGTATTACACGTAGATGTTTTAGAAACACTAAGCTAGGCTATGCAATAAGTGTGTACACATTAACTGAGTATTTTTATTGAAAATGTATTCTATGTAACAGTTGGGTGAAAATACATTGACAATGTTTTAATTTTCATGTATGTATTTTGTTTTCCTGTAAATCTAGTCAATGTCAGCTAACTTGACATTTTTCAGACCATTCCAACCTAGAAGCAAAACTTGGGTCACTCGTGATTATTTCAGAAAAAATAATGTCCAAAATGTACCAAACTTTGTATTTTGTGCAATTTTCCTTTTGATATTGTAAAGTTGAACAACTTTATCACTTCCTGTCACTGCGGTACAGAAAGGAGAAAACTTTCTTCCTCCACCTTTAAATTGGCATAAATGTCCCTGCTCCATTAATAAAATTACAGAGGCTATTTTCCTCTACATATTTATGGCAACCTTTCTGACCCATGGGCCAGAGTGTTCGGGGAAATGGCATAACTCTATCTCTTTCCATCAGTTAATGAGTGTGACCTTGTTGCGGAGGCAGAATGCTTCTAGGAGCTATTTCTCTAGCTTTTAGCCACAAATAATGGAGGCAACAGAAGGTTTTGCATCATTACTGAAAACTCCTCTAGACTGATGCAGCATGCTGGTTGTTTCAATAAGAGCTGCAGTGAATGACTCTCAGAAATCACCTACTGCCAAAAGCATATAGATGGCCAAGGCTGAAGCATAAGCCACCACAAAGAGATGAAGAGATTCCTTTCAAAGATGTAGATAGCAATGTACTGGGAACTTTTCTTCTTTTCATCTTGCTGAGGGATCTATATAGAGCTGTATACTTGTTTTTAAAAATGTTTGGTTTACTGGGAAGAGGGAAAAATACAATTCTCTATAGTCTCCTTGCATCAAATCATAAATTGTTTTGAAGTTGTCATGCTCCTTTGCAGATCATATAAATGTCCAAAATACATGTTGGTTTTTGGTCCATAAGCACAGAGATACTGATTCTGACTCTGGCCTCAGCATGTTTACTTATTTTATTATTTCTCAAAATAGGATTGAAAAACTGAAAAAAAAAAGTTTAAAAGGTTGTCAGTGGCTGGTGGAAAAAATTTATTTTGGAATAACTCTTGTAATTCTCCAAGTTAAAATTTATAATTTTTTGTTTCCATTCAGAATACCATCATTCCAAATCTTCATTTCTATAACTCTAACCACCTGATAAAAATATGCACACAATGTAGGAAATAAATGTTTAAATTGATTGTTATTGGAATGAGAGAGAATTTCAATGAATTTCAGCTTATCTAACATTTCTATTTTGTCCTAAAAGGTAATGTTTTCTTTAATTAATGATTTTCATGTTTCTGTCTTCATATGGTACTTTCTATATAATCTTTCATATAGTTAAATAGTGATTTGATCATGATTGATTTTAGTTGCAGTAACAGGAAATATTAAAATTACTAGTAACTGAACAAAACATAAATACCTATTTCTCATGTAAATATCCAGAAGTACTTGATCCAGAGCTGGTAAACTGGCTTTGTTTCTCGGGACCTAAGCTTCTTCCAAGTCACTATTGTGACACACTTAGTGTGTTTCCCTAGACTTTAAAGTCCAAAATGATTTCTGTGTTCCAGGAGACAGGATGAAGGAAAGATCAAACATACGGTACAAGGATTAGTTTCAGTTGTCTGTTCAAGTAAATACTGTGGAGCTGCCATGTCAACACATCCTCTTTTAATCCAGTGGCCAAAATTTAGTCACATAGACACAGCATGTGATTTTGAAAGATAGTTGCACACAGTAAGAAGTAAGTCTTTAACTCAGTCTTCCCCATAGTAGGAACAGTGCTTCAAAGAGTAAATACTCAATAAATATTCATTAATTAAAATAATAAAATTAAAAATTAAACTACTTTCTATCTTGATGAAATAGGGATCAGAATTTTTGGAAAAAAATTCTGAAAATGAAGCAAAATCTAAGACTTCAAACCCCAAAGAATGATCTTCTCGAAAAGCTAATATGGTATTGATACTCACTCTGGTGTCTTTGTGTCTGTTTCCCAGAGATTTCATAAAAATAGTTTGACAATTCTCAGTCAGGTTCATTTTGGCACATTTTAGATATCAGGAAGACATTTCAGAAAGAAATAAATTGAACATCCCTAAACTATTCTGTCTGTAGGCAGCTTTGTCTTAATTAAAAATCCATTAAGAACAGCAAGTCAGTCTGAGTGCTTCCTTGAATACAGTTAAACAGCAGGCTTCTATCTACTAGAGGAGTGGTAAGTTCTTAAGTGAGCAGGAATTGGCTTTACAAGCACTACACTGAGGGTGTTTTGATGCTCATTGAATTTAAAACTGGGGGCATGAAGCCTCTTCTTGTAAATACCAGCTGCTTTGACTTTGATTAGGTTGTGCCATGGTAAATGCAGCTGCATAGTATATTACTTCACACTTCCTTTTAAAAGTTACCAATAAAATAATTGTAAGAAATGGCTTAGTTTCCCATACTTTATTTTCACCCAGGAACTTGCTGAGAAAACTCAAAAGCTTATTTAGCTTCATTTGCTCATATTTCCAATGAACAGTATTTTAGTATTCATCTGAATTATTTCCCTGAAGGAAAAATCCATGTATCGAATACCCTATAAAAGTCTGAAGCAATCTAAATTAGAACAAGGTGAAAATCAGGTGCCATCGTTTGCAAAATGCTTGGAAGCACTGAATGATTTTCTGTCACAGAAAGCCTAACTGCATTTAAGCAATTGTTCTTAATTGGAGAAAGACTGGTTATGTTAGTCTTGGTCGACAGTGCTCAGGAGACGGAATCAATTTGTTGACAAGAATAGCAGGGCTTTAAAAAAAAGATATTAAGCTTTGGATACTTGCTGCATAGATATTTCACAGCTAGGACTACTCTCCCTGAGAAGGACTTTGCTGTCTATGCTGCTGATCACTCTCTAAATGGAAAAAGTAAATCCCTGGGGTGACTAGCTTATTAAGATGCTGATGGCGCTGCATTTTAGGAGGGCTCCATGGCCATTCTGAAATAAGAACCTGAGAATTTCTGTAAGTAGAATCCCTGTATACATAGGGTATCTTATAGTTGAGTCTACAAAGGAGTAGATCCGGTTCTTTCCAGAGGGCATGTTTCTACAGGGTTATCCACAAAGGACTAGGTGAGAGTGAAAGGCTGCCACCACTGTCTGCCTTAGCTATGCAATGATCTGTTCATTCAACAAACATCTTCATGACCAGGAACTGTGAAGAGAAAAGAGATGAACAAGGCAGAGAATTTTTAACTCTTTTCAGAAAAGCGTATTATTATAACATACAGTGAATGTGCTAACAGGGATATACTCAACGTATTACAGCAGTGCAGAGAAGAAACACAGAGGAGGCATGACTGAGCTTTGGGTGTTGAATTGGTAGGTTAGAAAATTCTTTCAAAAAGTAGCATTTTATGTTAGTCTCAAAAAGAATGAGACACAATTATTGGACAAAAGTAGAAGTGAAGTTGAAGTAGAAGAAATGGCATGACTAAAGTTGGGGAGCAGAAAACACAAGAAAAGCATCATTGTAAAGCAGAGAGTGAAAATGAAGAAAGATGAAACCAGCAAGTTAGTCCACATCCTTCATTTCTGTGTACCACATTAGAGGCTGTGTGGCTTGTTCAGCTGTCTTGATACTTAAATGAATTCAGAGCAGAGGCATGTTCACGCTCATTTTCATTAGTTTTATCTTTCATTGGCATGAACAATTTTAAAGCCTTGTACTATTCTGATTCTGTGAAATAAAATGTCTGAATGCTTTATAAAATCAAGTTTCCCTGTGTCGTGGAACCAATACAGATTCTTCTTGTCCAGCAACCAGAAAAATATGTGAGGTAAAGTTGGGATGTCTGACATGACTTTATTGCAGATATTACAGCCTTCATGCTTGCCCTGCCTGCCCTGCACTGTGGGTGTGTGCTGAACCACCAGCCGACTGCCAACTGCACTCCAGCCGCTCACCATGTGAATCCCTTGTTGCTCGCCACACAAACACTCCTGTAGGGGTTCCTGCCCCTTATATATTATGCATAGACAAAGCCAGTTACTAGCCAAAATATTATATCAATGCTTATATAACTGCAAGTGCACTGTGCATGTGAATCTAATTGTTACCTGTAAGTAGTCTACACCTGCACATCTGGGGTGAGGGAGCCTGACTGACTCTACTGTCCTCACACTCCTCCCCTTCGGGCTTCCTCACCTTATAATTTATATGAAATTGATCGTCTGCGAAGTTCTCTTGGTGAGGTGGGCTGAGTCCTGTACCCATAAACCACAATAGCAATAAAGGCTACAACATAAATATGTACCCATTCCACTAGGGTGTAAGTTTCCACCCTAGGAGTGAAAAGAAAAAGCAGTTACTGGAACCACCATTGGCAAGTCCCTCCCTTCAGGCAATATCCATGCAAGTTTCTGATCTGTTGACAACACAGTGGCAGGCAGAGGGGGCCTCCCCAGGAGCACATACCACACCTTCTGCACTTCAACTGGGGGCTCTGCATCTACTTGCAGTAGGAGGGGGGAACTCATAATAGGCCACAGAGAAATTACAAAGGAACCACGGAGGAGTGTCTCATGGCCAACTGGCACTGGATGAGTTACTTGTAACACTGGAGGCCACTCTCCGATTACCCACGACACTATCTGCAAGTCTTTCTCTACTCCCTGTCTCCAAGAAGCAACAAGTGTCAGCCAATGCAAGTGGGGAGCCTTTATCTCTCAACGCCAGGTCCAAGTAGCTGTCTGGCCCTCCTTTAGGGTCTCCAGTGCAGGCAACAAAATGTTCCCTTGTCCTTCTATGACTGGCTAAAGAAAGACCTTTTTGGTCTGCACCTGTAGCTGGATAAGAGCAGAGGGCCAGTGGAGCAGCGCTTCCACTGGAGCTGGCCCGCCCCTCTTCTCATTCAGAGTCCAGAGTACAGTCTACAGGCATTTGGTCTAGTCCCTCAAATTGGTAGTGGCAGCTGTGATCCGTAGGCCTTGCTTCAGCAAGCCATTATACCATTCAATCATCCCTGCAGCCTGGGGGTGATAGACCACATGAAATTTCTAGTCTATGTATATGTCATTGACCCACTATTTCACCTGGGTCCCAGTGAAATGCATTTCCTGACCACTTTCAATAAGCAGGGGCCACCCACAAGCAGCACACAGGTGTTCAGGGATAGCAGTACTGCTTTCTGATCTGGGTGACATGCTAGGTTTGCAGCCAGCAGTTTGGTGGCCATGTCCACACATGTGATTGCATACTTAGACCCTTCCAAGCTGGCCACTGGTCCAATCACATCAATCTGCCACTGAGTCAATGGTACTCGTCCTCCCACCACCTGTCCAGAAGTTCCTGCAGGCCTCCAGGAATGCTCTCAGGAATAGACAACACAAGTCCCACAAGCTTACTGCACCTCTGCTAAGGTGACAGGTAGTCCCCATGACTTCACAGTTGACCACATAGTCTTTTGCCCAATATGCAAAAGATGTTGATGCAACCATTGAACAACTTCCCTCCTTGATGGGCTGCTAGGCACTGTTTCTAGCCATCACACCTTGGCTAGAGTGTTGGCCTCATTTCCAGGGAAAGCTAGGGGCACATGCCCAGTTACATGGTATACAGTGAAATGTTTCTGGTGACCTAGTTCCGATTGGTCTTGCCACAAGGCCTGTCCCCACAAAGGCCTGTGCATAACCATCCATTTGTTAGCATGCCATGTAGAGATCCACAAAGTCGTGCTTTGCCACACTGCCCAATTATCTGTACAAACAGTCAAATGTACTGCCTCATTAGCAACCATGAGCCATACGGCTTTCAGTTCTGCCCATTGGCTACTCCAACCAACTCCAGTATCAAATAAGATAGTGTCTGTCTCTGGCTGGATTGTCACAGCAGTCCACACAGCCCGTTGGCCTCTGCTAGACCCATTCATGTACCACGCATCTGCAGTGACAGGTGCCTTTCCCTCATGGAAAGGACTGGGTTCCATTTCTTCCACTGTGAAAGGAGAAGTAGCCCTTTCAGCTACCTAGGTAACAGGGCCTAATACCTCTTGCAACTCAGCTCACAAAAGGTAGTGGAGAGAGTGTTCCTCTGCTGCAGATAAGCCCTCCAATTGGCAAGTGTGGGAGTCTGAGATGTCCCACTTCATGACTTATCCATCCAATCTCAAACCCATCCCATGATAGGATATGTGGTTTTCACCATTACAGGGGCAGTTCCAGCCTCAGTGGCTATCAGAGCAGCATACACTGCCACCAGTTGCTTCTCAGTTAAGGAGTACCAGACTTCCTCTCCTTTGCACACTGGGACCAAAACCCTAAGGGTTGCCATAGCTGTTAAGAATGCTGTCAGAGGCCCCATCCAAAGCCCTCCTGTGACATATGCACATCCAGTTCACAGGGCCTATTAGGATCTACAGTATGAAAACTTGAGTGCACTTATAATGCATTTTGCCCCCTGGAATGTTTGTTCTGCAGTTGAGGTCCAGGCCCACTTCACCCCTTTCCTTACTAAAGCATAGAAGGAACAAATTGCCTGAGCTAGATGTGGTACAAACACCCTCCAGTACCCAAGGAAACTTACAAATGCTTGGAGTTGCTTCACTGTGGTGGGGGCAGGGTATGTCTGAATTTTATCTATAACAGCATCGGGGATAACTTTTTTCTTACCTAACCAGACAACAACCCCAGAATTTGACAGATAATCCAGGCCCTTGTAGCTTGGCCTTGTTGATTGCCCAGCCACATTTCTTCAGATATGACAGCACTTGTGGTACCACTTTCTCTAGTTCTATAAGAGAATCAGTGGTTAACAGAATGTCATCAATATAGTGGGAGAGGTGCACTTCAGCAGGCCATAATCATTTGGCCAGGTCCTCTGCCACAAGCCTGTGACAATGGTTGGGCTATGCAAATACCTCTATAGAAACACCATAAAAGTCCATTGCTGGCTCTCCCAGGTAAAGGCAAGCTGAACTTGGCTCTCTGCAGCAATATCAATGGAGAAGAAAGCATTGGCCAAGTCAGCTACAAAATGATAAGTTCCCAATTCATTAGTTAATTGGTCCATCAAGTCTGTCACTGCATGTATCAGAGGAATAACCTTATTCACCTCCTGATAATCCTCAGTCATTCTCCATGTGCCATCTGGCTTGCACCCTGGCCATACAAGGGAATTATAGGGGCTATGGGCCTCTCTGATGAATCCCACCTTCTCTAGGTCCCCTAGAGTGGCTGTGATTTCCTTATGCCCTCTGGGCAATTGGTACTGCTTGGTCACTGTCACCTGTGTGGATGCTGGCAGCTCCACTGGAGGGTGCTCAGCATCCCCCCTTACTACTGTTTTTACTACCCACACATGTAAGCAGAACTCCCCTAGAGAGGTCTTGATTTACTGCCCCTGGAGTGCATCTATGCCCAGAACGTACTCAGGGATGGGAGACACATAAACAGTATACTCAAGTGGGGGCAGGCACCCAATCCCTAGTGAAAGTCGCATAGCCTGCACTTTCACACTGCACCCCGCACAACCATTTATATGGGCCTCAGGCCCTGGGAACTTCTCAGGGTTCCCATACAGGAGGGTGTATTCCACTTCTATAACTACTAGGACTAGGATCCTCTGGACACTTGCGGGGTACCAGTGGATCTCCCCCTCCACGCATGGCCTCTGGTCCCCATTTTTCCCCCCCTGGATAAGTCCCTTGACTCCCAACCTTCAAATTTCCAAAGGATATTGTTCTCCTCTTGGGAGGCTGCTGGCACTGCCAAGTGGTCCTCCAGGTGTATTGTGCAAACCTCCCAAGAGACAGCCTCAGACTGCTTCACTTTCTTGTTCTTCTGAAGTTTCTGGAAATGCTGATCGGCCCGCAACTGCTTCCACAGTTCCAAGAGATAAGCATTAGGTTTCCTGTTAATCTTGTTGCTGTCAACTCCGGCTCCTAGGAGATCCGCCCACATCTGTGTGTGGGTGACCTGGGTGAGCTTGCCTTTCACCTGAGGGGAGGGAGCCTGAGACACATCTTAAACCCGCTTTCAGGTGCACCAGCTCTCCGCCTCTCCCAGGCTTGCTACCATTGTAGTGACATCATTAATGTGGCACCCGACATATGGGGACAGAATTACTATAAGAGACCTGAAAGAAGCTGGTGGGGCATGCTGCAACAGAGTGTCCCTCATCTCCATGGTGAACATCTCATCGTCTGATCCACGAGTGTTCATATTAGATATTGCCTGGTGCATGCCCGATTCCTGCAAGATCTGCACCAGGTCCACGTAGGCTTGCCAGCTACTTACAGTGTCTGGCACATCTCCTGCATTGGCCCAAACTGTCCAGACCACGACCATCACCCAGTCTAAAAGAGAATGGGATCCCTACCCTGGCCCATGGTGGTGCCAGTTCTGCCGCCACTGGTACAGGGAGGGCTATGTTGTGATAGACGCCATTTTCTCCATCTCATTATTGGTGCATATTATGCTATTTATCCCTTCGTCCCACAAGAGGAGAAGCCAAGCAACTAGCAGTTCTCCAGCCTTTTGACAGAACTGCTTTCCGAGATTGACTAGTTCAGCCTGGGTGCATGGGCGATACGTGATGTGCTCCACCATCTGGGGAGGGCCTGCCTGGCTGCCCCCTGGTGCCATGGGCTGCTGGGATTTAATCTTCCGCACTACAACAGGGTGGGCGCCTAGGGAAGTCAGCTCCTCCTTCTCGTCTTCCTGCTCTGGAGATTTGATGATTAGAATTGGTGAGGCGGAGCACTGAACCATCTTTCGAGTGAGGTCATCTTCAAGTGCCTGAACTTGAGCCTCCAGAGCATCGCTCCTCTCCTTGAAGCTCCAAAACATGTCGTCCCCTGGGGCTGTGGTATCCGTTGCCATGTCCGTTTATGTCCAGGTCCCATCTCCGGTTCATAGGGTTGCAAGGGAGATTCAACCCACTGAAGCCCCTGCCGCCCTCGCGCTTAACTTCCCTAGGCTCTCGTTCACCTCCCACCCGGCTTTCTCTACCATTTTGGGAGCGCTACTGACCTCAGACCAGTCCCCTGGGGGAGCCCAAGCTGCAAGGGGACCTGCCACTGAGTGCCATGCACTGGTGCAGGCCACCCTTCCATGTACCCCATGGATGTGAATCGTATACCAGATTGCTTTGGATCCTGCCTACTATGCCAATTGTCGTGGAACCAATGCAGATTCTTCTTGTCTGACAACTGGAAAAATATGCAAGGTAAAGTTGGGATGTCTGACATTCTTTTATTGCCAATATTACAGTCTTCATGCTTGCCCTCTGCCGTGGGCACGCACTAAGCCACCAGCCGACTGCTAACTGCGCTCCCACCACTCTCCATGCAAACACTCCTCTGGGGACTCCACCCGTTATATACTATGCATAGACGAAGCCAGCTACTAGCCAACATGTAACATCAATGCTTATATAACTGTGAGTGTGCTGCACATGTACATTTAATTATTATCTCTAAGCAGCCCATGCCTGGGCATCTGGGATGAGAGAGCCTGACAAACTCTATGGCCCTCACACCCTGATTTCAAGAGTACTTCTATAACCATCAACAACCATTCAACAGTCACTCAGATTGTTGATTCAAAAAAATACAGTTACCAGAATGAAATTTTGCCCCAGATGTGGCAACTCAGCAGTCTTCCTAACTCAGTGTGGGATGGAGGGTTTGTGGAGTAAGAAGTCAGGGCAGAGAAGTTAAAAAACATTGGTGTCTCCCTATTTTTTCCTCAAAATATTTACATTTGTGAGTGGTAGTGGAGGGCAACATACTAAAACTTTGTTTAGTGATTTAAAGGTTTCTAGTACTTTCACATGTATCATTTCATAACCATTTTATTAAAAAGACTGGGAAATTTTAGCACAACTTAAATTATCTTCATTGGTTTCCTTATCCAGGTTAATATTGATTTTTTTTTTTTAACCTGGAACTTCATACAAGAAAAACCTACTTACACCAAACATAGATTAGTCATGTAGACAATAAGTCTCTAAGGGTCTTTGGTTCAATCCCCAGTCAGGCCACAAGCCTGGGTTGCAGGCCAGGTCCCCAGTTGGGGGTGTGCATGAGGCAACCACACATTGATGTTTCTCTCCTTCTCTTTCTCCCTCCCTTCCCCTCTCTCTAAAAATAAATTTAAAATATATCTTTTAAAAAAGAAAATAGGTCTCTAAAATTTTTTTAATAGTAAAGTGTTCCCCAAATTTGACTATTCAAATCACCTAGGTAGCTTATTAAAAATAAAAATATCAAATTTTACTCTTAGAGACTGATTTGCTAAATCTGTAATCCAGTCATAAAATGTATATTTTCAACTCAGGTGAATAAACCAGACTTTACTTGAGAAATACTGGCCTAGAGTCTGTAGTCCACAGTAATAGCAAGTTCCAACCAAGTCCCCTGCTCTAACTTGGACTTCTCTCCATTTCTAATTAAATTCAAGCTAGCTAATTAATTCAATAGTTTGGAATGAACTAGCTTTATTTGCCCACAAAGTCTTTCTTGGTGAAGAGTTTAAGAAAGAAATAGACCTTGTTTCTAATCTCAGGTTTGTAATAAATTAGTTCCATGGCCTTAAAACATATCACTTCACTACTCTACACTTCAGTATGTTTGAGAAGAAGTTAAATATATTGTATAGGAGGGGCCATGGATCTCCTTCCTTTACAGCCAACCAAGAGAACATGGTTATGACAAGCACACACATTCCTCTTCAACAGGAGGAGAAGCTGTTTCAGAGGGAACTGTTCATCTGGGGCTTTATAATACAGGATCGATGAAAGGGAGGATAAGGCAGAACCTGAAAGGTCAGGGAAGAGGGATGTTGCAGTAGGGCTTGTCAGCTCCTGGTGGGGAGAACCCAGTCTGTACTGTTCACAGCTTTAACCACAGTGCCTATCCCAATATTTGGCATAAGCTCGGGATATATTTGTTGAGTAAACAGATAGATGAGGCTAATTTGTTTTAATATTTTTGTAGCTGCTATGAATAGTTTCAAAATAAGAGATTCCTTCCTTCAAGTTAAGCTTTGATTCCAAGAGAAAGT
This sequence comes from Furipterus horrens, assembly GCF_987537825.1. Lineage (NCBI taxonomy): Eukaryota > Metazoa > Chordata > Mammalia > Chiroptera > Furipteridae > Furipterus > Furipterus horrens. Next base: position 83,056,753 of record NW_028327174.1, on the reverse strand, counting down.
AATTACAATCATGCTAATAAGCTTACTATGAGGAAATAAAACCATTGTAAAGTTGTCATCCAGAGTTTAAAAAAAAAGATCTAAATGGGTACTCGAAGGTTATTTAGGAAAAATTACTTATTTGCGATTTCATCCAGGATCAATTCTAATTTCCCAAATTAATTATAACATACAGATAAACTTGAAATTAAGTGTCTTTCTTAAAATTTATTATTTTTTTCCAATTAATTAGTAAGTTAATGCTTGTTAAACACTAAATGCCAGAGTTTTAGAAGAAACCTTTGTTGTTCTGTTAGTGTAAATTAAGACTCAAATTAGTATCCAGTTGATGTTTGAATGGACAAGCAAAGTTCTTCAACCTGGCCAATGCCTACATATGGACAAGATGTATCCTGCACAAGAACACCCAAAAAAGAGAATGGGGGGACACAGGGTTGACCAAATTCTGGTCTTGTACCCAGGCACAAAGTTCTGTCAACAGGGAGGAAATTTACCTTTGTCTAATTTAGCCTTACAATAGCACTGGTCTTTATAAGTGTTTTATATTCTCCAGCTATCTGGCCTGAGAAGAATCAGTTTATTTGCAATGTACATCTTAACAGGAGCTTAAAGGCATGAAAGAGTGTAAAGTTATAAAAATCTCCTTAATAAATATTTTAATTAAGTAAAAGATTAAGAGACTTATTTTATAATACTTATTGTTGTGTTTCACAAATAATAAAAAGTTGGTAAAGGGTCAAACAATTTAATTTTATGTTATTTTTAATACAACAGAAGTGCTCACATTTGGGGAAAATAGACGGCTTCTTTTAGCATTAAATAAAAAGCTAAATTATGTTTTTATATGCAGATAAATGTGAATGGATAAAACTAACCTTTCATTTGTTAAAAAGGTAAAAAGATTTTCATACTTGGTATAGTACAAATATAAAAATGTAAAATAGAATTTTGTTGATGTTTTATTATGGTTATTTGATGATTATATTTTGCATAGAGAACAGAAACTTATTCAAAAGAAAACATAATTAGATATATTTAGGTATAATTTAACAAATATATGTGAAAAGATAATGCTTTAAAAAGTCTTCAAACCTTCATCCAATTACTGAGATATATGTGTAAAAGATTAGAGTTTATTAAAATACTTAATTTGAGAATTTATATATTAGCACATAATACAATGTTAAAACTTACATTTTTAGGAATATTATGTTTATTTTCTTCACCAAAAGATTCTAGCTAAATTTTTTTTAGCAATTATTTATATAAAATTTCAAATATGGAATTTCACCATCCGAAAACTCAAGTATGTTGTCAATGTTATGTTCTTAGTGAAACAACAGGAATTGAATGACAAAGTCACAGACTTTGGAATTAATTTGTAAATTATATTGTAAATATTTTTATTGCTTCTAAAGTGGATACATGAAACAGACATTTTCATACAATATAACAATTCTCAATGTAATTTGCATTAAAGTCTGTGTTGATTAGCATTCAGGCTCCAAAGGGATAAGGGCTGGAGATGTAAGGACTGGATTTATTATTTTTCAGCTTTGTTTATATAAAATTGACAAAATTAAAAGATGAAGTATTCAACATGATGATTTGATATACATATACCCTGAAGTACCAGTTTATGTTAGTGCTTTCTTTTATGTTTCACAAACCCACATTTTTTTCCCAATTTCAACTAATACCATTTTCACCTTCGAATTTTTGTTTGTTTTTGTCTCACAAGAGAACTAAAAGATAAAGTGAGGGATAATCTCTTCAGGCTGCCACTGGTAGTGAAGGTGAGCTTCAACACCTCAGGTTCTGTGTTGCTTCACAGAAGACCAGGGACTTCTTCTAGATACCCGAGCTCATACCAAAACTTATGAAATGTAATCTGATCTGGGGCTTAAAAATCTGTAGAAAGTACATCTTTCTAGTACTAGAAAGTCTAGTACATCTCATTATAAGAGAAAAAATTCTTAGGCTGCTAATTTATTCATTCATGAATTAAATTATTTTGATATTTAATCAGGCCTTGTGCTAAACCTTGGGAATCAATTTTGAATAAGAAAGGCAAAATCCCTGTCCTCACAAAATTTGCACATTTTAGTGGTGAATGACAGATTATAAACAGGTAAACAAATAAATGACTATACAATTTCAAGTTATGCTGTGTGCTATGCCAATGCTCGCCAAACAGGGACCACCAGGAGCACACTCACATGAAGTTGGGTTTAAAGGTACTGGAGATCTTATTCTGGGGGAAATCATGAGGTTTCTCAATCATAGGGTGCAAATAGAGGCCTTATAGAGAACTCAAGCTTGTATTAAAAGAGTTGGAGAGTATTACAGAATTGTGGTTTTGTTCTGGCAGGGATGTTTTAAAACAATAAAGACAATTTTAGATTTCAGTTTTTATGCAGGAGGTAGAAGAAAAAAGCAAAGTAAAAGCGGTAGTGAAGAAGCATCAGTCGTTCAAGTTATATGGGAAAGGAGGATATTTAATCATTTTTGTGATTGGTAATGCTCTTGTTTTTGTTTTTGCTCAGATGTAATTACAAAGTGGTCTTGTTTATTGTCTTTTGCCATCACCGTTAGACTGATCCTGTCTGAAGTTTGAGTTCCATGAAATTGTTTATGTTTAACAGAAGAACACTACAGCAGGGCTGCCAGTGCCAGGCTAGCTCTCTGATGAAGACTGTCAGTGGCTGCTTTTTCTTTTTTTAATAAGAAAAATAAAGCAAATTAAATGGTTATATTGACTCAGAGATAAAGATTATTTGAGATAGGGTGTTTTTAAAAAGGCGTCGATTGATTGAAGGAGGAGAGGGGGTTCTGGGTAGATATGGGCAAAAAAAGAAAAAGTGGGGGCAATTGTAATACCATAAACAATAAAATAAAATAAAATTTTAAAGTAGAAAAGGCCTCATTTTACTTACATACATGTGCAGATATCTAAATAATGTGAAGAAATAAACCATGAAAAGGCATGGAGAAGATGGTAACAATTAAAATAATTGTTGATATGTTGTATCAGTAAGGCTGAAAAATGCAGTGTCTTAAACGTTAAAATTTCATTTTTCTATCAAGTAACAGTATGGTTGGTCCGGGATGGTGACACAGCTTTGTAGCACAAAGTAGCTAAAGGAGTTAAGCTCTCTCAATCAGTGCCATCTTCAAAAAGTGGTATCCACTTGTATGGTTAAAATAAATTCACATTTAAGACAAAAAAATTAGAATACAAATGTCAAAATTCAGGAAACATGGTTTCTCTCTAAGCTATAAAAGAGCCACAGGTTATGCACATTTTTTTCCACTCAATATCCGATGAGCTCCAACTGTCCTTCATGGTGACCAGGGAGGCTGGAAAGGCAGTCTCTAACTGGATGTCCTCTGTGCTCAGGAAAAAAGGATTTTCTGCTAGAGAGCCGTCCACAAAAGAGGGTTCAGCAGCTGGTAAGGCTAAAGCAAGCAGAAACAAGCTGGATGCATTAGAGGAATAACACAAGGCCAGTGTGAATGAAGGGAAATGAATAAAATTAAATAGAGAAGTAGGGAAATGCCAGATTTTTTTTTGAGGCCATCCAAGACAGAATTTGGGTTTTATTCAAAGTGCAATGGAAAGAAAAGACATTGTAGGATGTTTGAAAGGCCCTTATCTAATTTTAAAAATGTATTCTGCTATGTGAATGTAGATGGATAAGTATAATCAGGGGAGCAGCTAGGAAGACATCACCATAATCCCAGGGTGAGAACTGTGGCTTATGGCAGAAGTAGGTGGACACTGGCCGGGTAGCTAAGTTGATTAAAACATTGTCCTGATACCCATGGTTGCAGTTTGATTCCCAGTCAGGGTACATAAAAGAATCAACCAATGAATGCAAAAATAATTAGAACAACTAATTGATGTTTCTTTCTCTCTATCCTTCTCTCTGTCTTTCCCTCTCTCGCTTAAAAAAAAATCAATAAAAAAAGAAGTAGGTGGATATGAGCTGTATTTTGAGTGCAAAACTAACAAAAGTTCTGAATGGATGAAATGGCAGGTATGCATTAAAAGGAGGAGTTAAAAGTGATACTTGCTTTTCAGCCCGAGTAAGGTGTAGGAACATTTATTGACATGAGGAAGTGAAGGAGTAAACTTCAGAAAAGAATAGACTGTTTCTCTAATTGAAATGAACAGTTCCTCCACTGAAATGGAAGATTGAGGGGTAAATGCAGGATAGTGAGGAAAAGATACAGTTTTCTTATTACTACTTTAAATTTTTAGTGAAATAATTAGAAAGTCACCTGATGTGAGGAGAATGATGTGTTGTAACTCAAGAAAGGAGAGAAGGTATATAACCAACTTCAGTGAGAATTAGAGGCAAAATTTATTAGGCGAATGTAGGAGGAGTACTGAGCAGCACTAAAGACCCACTTGAGATCTGTGACCACAAATTTTAAGTACGACTTTTCAACAACGTTCAGTGCTTTCCTCCAGCTATGTTCAGCTTCTCAGGTAATGCCAGAACTGGGGAAGATTTCAGTTTAATTATATTTTCACAGGCTTACATAGTGCAGAACAGAAAGTTAAAAGTCACAATAATGTGATTTCAATTCAGACTAGAGAATCTAGGTCAAGTAAAGAACAAAGTGAGGGCATGAGTAGAAATTGAAGAATGAAAAATAAAGTGGGGCAGTGGATTAAATGTGATCATAAATGTTGCACTGGGAGTGTTAGATTATATGAACTGGAAAGAAAAGATGATGCCTAGAGAGTAGAGTGCTTAGCATTGATACTTTGGAGAGGCTTGATTTACTGGTAGTGAAGTTCTGTGGTATGAGTACGGACATGAATGGATGAGATGGAATGGATACAATGTCTATTATTGGAAGTGAAGATGTCAGGGACTGAGAAAGGAGATTATTGAATAGATCTTGCAAATATTTGTGGAAGTCCTCAAGGATAATAAATGAAGCAAAGAGTTACTTAGGAGATCGGCAGTTCTTCCAAACACAATGGGTTAATATGTGAAACTGTTATGCTATATAGTTTTTGAAGGAAAAAGAAAAATGGTATAGAACTCACCAGAAGAACTGTTAAATGTATGTTATGAATATGTTCGAGGTAACACTTTTCAGCATTTTACATATATCAGACTATTTTATCTTCTTCCATACCTCATCATTTCCCACATTTTTTAGTTGAGTAAACTGGTTAACTAAGTTTCCAATGTTACTAGTAAATAGTGGAGCTGAATCTGGGCACTCTAGACATTGTGAAATACTTTCTTTCTTAGGATCAATGATCTGGGTACCTTTTAATGTTGAAGCTGATAGGATGGTAAAAGATGGTGGGATGGTGGTTTTGAGAAGGCAAGATTTTAACAGGCAGACCCAGAGATCAGTTGGCTGCTCTTACGTACTACTGACTGAAGTTTAGCCTAGGGGACAGACAACCCATCAAAGGACATGGAGTTCAGAAGCCTTCTTAATTCCAGAACTACTTATACCCTGATATTGTCTCTCTTAGATGACATGGACTAGGCTGCAGCCCTGCGGGGAGAAGTCTTAGATGCTTGTAAGTGTGGAAGTCTAGGATGCCATCACTTATGGTGAAATGTGAGGACTGTGAGAGCTTATGAGTCCCACCATAAATATGGTCTCAAACATAATTTATGAGGAGTCATTCCAAGTATTCCTTTTGCCTCAAAAATTCCCTCCCAATTGGAAAAATATTAGTCACACATAGTTCTCAGTGAAGTTGAATATACAGCTATCATTTCCTAAATCATAGTAGGGGGAAGCAAATAAGTGGCAACTCTTCTAATGGAAGTAAACTTTCAGAGAAACATGTGGTTCTGAGGGTTTATTGTCTCTTATTGGGTATTAATTTCACTTAACAGAAAAACAAATTCAGTTGGAAATCATTTATTAAAATAGGCATAATTATCAATAATTCATTAATCATTCTTTTAAGATGATCCTATTTTATCACTAATACTTCCCATACTTGAGAGATTCAGGAGTTGGGTATTGGAAAAAAAGTATGTATTTCTTTCAATTAAAAAAAAAGATCAAACAATAAAAGAAATAATATTACTTGTCTGAGTTACTGGTATGTAAGCTAGACTTTGCCATGGGACCCTATTATAATCTATAATTTAGTTTAAAATGTCAAATATTTTGACTGTTTAAACAACCCATTAAATTCTTTGCAAAATTACAAAACATTCTATAAGTGACATAATTAATATCTACTCCAATTATACACAACACATCATGCTCAAGATATATATTTATTTGAAAACAATTTAGTCCAATTTATATTAATGCAGAAAAATTACATCCAATAAACCACAATTGGAGAAGAGACAAAATAATTGTGTTCGCTCACATTTCCACATGGATATCATTTGATATTTAATTAAAGAGTGATGAGTCACATTCACATGGAAATAAAATATTTATTCTCTTAGTAGTAGTAAGAACTTCTTTTGAGTATGTAGGGTCTTCTGGGTTTATTCTCATATAGCTGCCGTTTCAGAATGTAAGGAATTTTTCTCTTTATAACTTCTTCTTTTTCATTTTTTTCATTTCCATCATCAAGAACATCTTCCTGAATTAACTGCAAAATAGACAGAATATTAATAAAACTCACATGCATAAAGTCTTCCATTTCAGAGTATTTTTCTACATCTTATCGCATTTTCTATTCAGACAGTAAAACATATGTGAATGAGATGTATGAGGTTCAGAGCAACTAAGTGTTTTTTTGTCCAAGAACAGATGGCTCTTAGGTAGCTGAGAAAGAAGGAGAACATGCTTTTTCTGATTCTCTGTTCAGTGGTCTTCCTAATTCATCAAGCTAGCCATTTTTAATACATCAAGACCACACACTAATACCTCCAACTGAAAGAACAAACTTGATAGAACTCTGAGTATTTGTCAGGCTTCAATTTTTGCTAGACCAAAATGTTATAAAAATACATTATAGATAACAACAAATAGTTTTGACTCTGGTAAACCAAATTCTAAGATCAACAAGATTTTATGTTCAGTTAAGTTATTAACTGACTTTTCTTGAAAGCCATTCCAAAGATCCATTTCACAATCATGGAGAAAATAGCAACTAACATACTTAGTCACAGAAATTAAGATATGTAGAAGTTCTGTTTAAATAGTAAAGATCTCTTTAGATGGGATGCTTAATTATTAAAATCAAGTTCAGATACAACTAGAGCAGTTAATCTCCAGGTAGAATATTGCCTAAAGGATCTCATGAGATATATTCCATTTTAAAATTAGTTCCAAACATGTTTTCTAATAATATTGCTCTACTTCAAAACTTTCAGCTAACATAAAATATTTAAGAAATCTTTGTAGAGTTTCACACATAATTTACATAAAATTAAAAAAAAAGATGGTTAAGATAAGAATTTTATTCATATTGGTGATTGCCTTGTAAACTTTGGGGTGCTGCACTAATACTGGCAGAATACTAAGTTTTTAATTATAATGCATATGCATTGGATTGTATCACAAGTAGTACTTTATTTCAATCCACAGCTATTCAATTTTAGAGGACTGAAGAAAAGCTACTGTCAGACAATCTCGTTTCTTAATGTTTTGTTTCTCCCTGCATAATTACTTGTACCATGCTCTGAATATTATTGTATTATGAATCACTCAGTAACATTTAAAATAGCAAAATTTCTAATCTTACGTGCACCCGATTTGCCTGTATAATACTTTATTGAAGTTTTCCCATGTATATATAAAATATAATTGACATTTCCCTATGTTGAAGCTAGTATCCTTCAAGTGCTAATGATTTAAACAACAATTTAAAGAGTAAACCATTTAGCTGGAATTAAAATTAAGGGGTGATTAGTTTAACAAGTAAGACTAAAACTAACCTCATGGTTATGCACCTAGAACATCTTTAGTGTATAAGTTAGGATAAACACTAAAAGTTCTGTTTTGCCTTTCCTCTTTTCCATTGGGTATCTGTGATAGTTATGAATATTTTTATATTAACAAGGAAGGCACCCTCAGATCCCTAGTGTTGATGTAAGCACATAGTATAAAACATTATGCATATAATTCTGAGGTTTATCTTAAAAAAATATTCCTTGTTGGGAAAAAATTTAAATTGTATTTTTTTAAAATCATCTATTACTCTCCCAAACAAACAGGACTGTCCCAAATCAAAGGTGGTGTGTTATCAGTGTAGTATTTATGACAACAGTTTCATTTAACCTTTCACTGTTGTTCTGTATAATAAAACTTGGCAGTCTTGACTGTGGTAGCTCAGGTTTAGCTGCTATGGGTGCCTAAAATGTGTACATTCAACTGAAATAGGGAACATAGATATATGTTCATACATCTTTATATGAGTATATATCCCTATCATTCTGGTTTTATTTGCCGGTCATATTCAAATACTAATAGAACCTTTTGTGTTCGTTTATAGATAAGCACACATGACTTAATACTTCTAAAAAATCAGTTTTATTTTCCTAAATTTCATTGGCACTGCTATCACAACCACCAACAAAAATTGCCTTAACATGATATTTAAGCATTTGGATCAAAATCTGTCTTAAGATATATCCCCTTTTTAAAATTGAAGTAAAAAATATTTTGCTCAACTCCAAACATTTGAAGGACACACGGAAGATCTGAGGGAATATTAACCTCAACACATGGTTTATTCTTTTCTAATATTTATGTCTTCCTGTTACGATAGTGATCAGAATTTTAAAATGGTACAAGTAAGAGATAACTATAATTATATTCATGTTTTGTTTTTGTTTTACCTCCCAGTGTTGAAAAGCCCTGCTGTGACAGATACTTCGTATCTGGTATATTGTCAACATTGCTTCCAAGCTAAAGTCATCCAAGGTAATGGGAAATTTCCTTCTTGTAATAAAGGGCTCTCCTGTTTCCTCAGCTTGGCTGTTCAGGTTATTTATAAGACTGCAAACATTTAGCAGAGTCATTTTCCAAGAGGGAACACTTGGCTTACTGATCTGAAACATTAAAAAAAAACAGACATTACATTTGAAATTTATATGAATACAAAATAAATTTATATTGTACTAAGCCATTATATTTTAAGGTCTTTTACTCTAGCCTAAGTACATTGTCATTAATTTAGTAATCACATTACAAAGTTGAATAGTGCTAATGCTCCATATTTTCTATTAATAAAAATAAAGTCATACACATCATAAATGAGCAAAGCAAGCAAGAAAAAAGAAATGACAGGAAGTATAAATATATAAATATGTATGTATATCACATCACAGATGACAATATTAAATATACCATTTTCTCTCTTTTTTTTTTTAACTCCTCACCTGAGAACATTTTTTTTTTCATTGCTTTCAGAGATAGAGGGAGAGAAGAGGGAAGAGGAAGAAACATTGATGTGATCAATTGCCTCCCATGTGCACCCGGCCTGGGGATGGTAGTGTCCTGACCAAGATGGTGGATGGGGGATTGGGGATTGAACCCGCAACCTAGGTATGTACCCTGAGTAGGAATCAAACCCACAACCTTCAGTTATGGAATAACTCTCTGACCACCTGAGCCACGCTGGCCAGGGCGCCATTATCTCTTAATTACACTTCAGTTTGGTGTCTAATGGAGCAGGGACTAAAATGTTACTAATAGATTTGGACAATAATAATATTGAGAGACCACTAGTATAGTTAATACATTAAGAGTTGTCATAGGAGAACTTAAATGTGAGATAATCAGTAAAAATTAAGTATTTAAAAGGGCATAAATGAAAGAAAGCAAAAATATTTCCTACTAACATAAAATAATTTGAATGACTTCAAAGCCATGATGGGAAGACTCAATAACAATAGTTTCAGGTGTCAGTTCTCTCTGAATTATTATCCAAATGCAATCCAACTACAAATCAAAGTTTCAATTTGGAAAACATGGGGACTGGAATTTGGAAGAGACAATTGGAGTTTGCCAAGATAATTATAGAGTTAATTCTGAAGTATGAATGTGTGAGCATAACCAAAAAGCTATAGAAAAATAAAAAGGTAATGAAGAATAACTTTTTTTTACCAGTTGTTAATTTTTTTTTTAATTTCAGGAATTAAAGAAGTAAGTCGATGGAGCATGAATAAACATAAGACTCAACAGAAGAGAATATAATGTTCAATAATAGATTCAAATATATATGAGGGTATTACATATAATAAAGTTTGCATTTGAAATCCCTGGGAAGTTGGCTATAAGGAAATCTGGGTGTAGATTTAGTTATAACTTTTCTTGACATATTATAGTCTAACAATATCCAGATGGGTTAAATATGAATAAAATTACAATAGTGTGTAAATATATAAAATTTATTTTTCAAACCTGGAAAGATATTATTAAACAAATATCAAAACCAGAATCCATAAATAAGAAGATAATTTAAATACATAAGTGGATAAATTATCTCTCTGGATAATTAACATCCTGAACTAAAAATCAAAGCAAGCTACAGTGTAAAATCTGACAGAGTGTGTTAGTGTTCTTAAGAAAGGTGAATATCTTCACAAAAAAAGGTTAAATACCTCAATTAAAAAAAAAACTTAAAAATTTAACCTTGGTTACTAATGTGAGTATTCTGTAACATGTCACAGAATCGCACATGAAAGAAATATGTAGACTGATCTTTAGCATGGCTACCATTAGATCAGACTTAAAAAAATACAGGTTCACTCAGTGGTCCCTGGGAACTGAGACATTTCATTTCCTAAATATTTTTTGGTCTGGGTGTAGATTGGTATAACTTCTTGATTGATGTTTTGGCAATGTGTATTAAAATTATATATGTCCATAACTTTGATTAAGGGCAGGCAAATATGTGAGTACAAAGACATTCACTATAATGTTTTCAACATTTTGGAAATTCTTTCAATTATGTCCCCTGAATATGAATATTCAGTCATTGCTTGAATTTTTCTGCTATGAAAACTTAAAGGCAACATGCTCCACTGTGTGGTAACAGCACCTTATTTTCTGCTAATTTAATGGGACAATATAATTTTAGATTTGGGAAGCTTTTAGAGATCATCTAATTAAGCATTTTCTATAGCATATTTCTTAGAACACCAGTTCTGCACTCACTGTTTTTAAAAAGGATTCCATTGTCAAGTAAATTGGAAAACTTCAGTTTAAAGGAAAGTAAAAGTCTTCCTGAATTTAGGTATCCCCAGCACTTTTTACTTGCAGATATTTGTTATAACTTTTCAATGGTACCAATAAAGTATCCAATGTTCTCCAAATTAATTCGATCACAGAATGTTTTATTCATAAACTATCTGTCAGGACTAGTTTTGTCAATGATGATAATGATGATGATGATGATGATTGGATGAGGAAACAGTTAATTGTCTTTCCTTTTGCCAGTTAAAGTAGTCACTATATCACTCAACATTATTGTTGAATGTCACATTAACTAACTCCTGTTATACCTAGGAAGCACAGCAGAGAAAGTTCTCTTGACCAAAGGATGTCTAAGTAAACGTGTATTTGAGAACATTTAGTATAAGGTTTAAACTCTTTCACTCAGGAAAAGGACAAAGACTGTCTCCTAGACCAAATCTGAGTCTGGCTCCTCTGAACTCCTGAGCTCTGTCTTTGTCTACATAGTCCCATTTTAGCACAAATCCTGTTGAGTCAATACAGTGAAAATGCCTTACCCGTGGGATCTGGTCATCCTAGATATAGCTGATATTTATTCAGATTTCCACCCTCAATATCAGAATCCTGTAGAATTGTCTAGAAAAATCCTCTTAGCCTTATTGTTTTCTCTCAGTAACTTCTTATCCACTAACCCCCACCCTGCTCCTTCGCTATGAATCCACACTTATCCATTGGATTTGGAGTTGAGTCCAATCTCTGTAAACCCCTTATTGTCATATGTTCTCTTGAATAACTCTTTCTTACTTTCTTTAACAAATGTTATGAATAATTTTACTTTAATAATAAACAACCAACTTATGAAATCATTTTATACAAATATTTATGATAGACCTAAGCCTATAGATAAGAACTTTAGAATAGTGTTCTTCTTGTTTTTGAGATAAGAAAAACTGGAATATTTGTCATTTCCTACTTACCATTATTTGATTTAAATTTTGAATACTGAATAAAATACTGGTAAAATTTGTTTCCTTAATTAAATAAAACCTACTCTATATGACTAATACTACCTGTAATATACTGAAATCAGATGAGTTCAACAAATAGTGAATTTAAGCATTTCACTGAATTTAAAACAATTAAAGTCATCTGTGGTGGAACCCTAAAGTTTTTACAGTAGAATGCAAAAGGTGAAGGTTGTTAATGAAACTTAGGTTTCCATTGTTTGTTCATAAATGTTTATGAATTTGTATTGCATTGATTCTGATCATAGAAAATTACAGCATTCCAGAATTATTTAAAAGTCTGAAGAAAACATGCTGTACCAGGTTCTCTTTCTTAATAAAAGTATATCAAAGCACTAGAAAACATAATTCTAAGTATATAGTAAAAATTGCTGTACCTAAAACATGCTCATCCAATTAGAGAAGAGAAACCTGAGATGACAAGACCTGAGTTGGAGCATTGCTTCTAGACAGGTGTTTTGAACGCTGACTTTCTTACCATAACATCTGTTGAGTCTTCAGCCTTGGCATCCCAGTGTTATAACAGTGATTGCAGCAAGTGGCTGTCTCACCTCAGATTTTAGTTTTCTTTGAGAAACATCTTTTGGTTGGGAACCCTGTTCCCTAACTCTACATTTAGATAAACAGTTGGAAAATAAAGGTAGTGTGGTAGCATGGTAATCAGGTGTAATCTAATTAAGTTTTATTCCTCAGTACAGGTTAGGGTCTCGGAACCTTGTTTTCAAGAAGCATAGAGAGGAATAATAGGGTCCAGTATACAAAATTTTACTTGATTCAATAAAAACAATGAGCAGGTACAGATAACACTTTTATTATAGGAAGAATTTAAATCCAGGCATGAATCTAACATAAATGCCTAGGAGATCATGAACTCCAACTGCAGCATTTAAAAAACTTTTTTAAAAGCAAACATTGGCAACTATCCACTTGGTTAAGAGCAAATAGTTCATAAGTCAACAGTTGCAGAATTAAATCTCAAGGCTTCTGTTTGCCAATCTATGGCTCTTTACGCTCTACCACATGTCTTTCGTGGATTGTCATGAACTTTCATTTTTAATTTAGGAACACCATTTTACTTTCTCCAATATAATGAAAAAGGCAAAATATGTCACTCAAATCTCATTTTGTGTTTAACTGGAAGCCAATATACCTTTCATCACACACAATTCGATAGGAATGGAAACAAGTTTCCTTTAAATACATGTACATGTCCACATAAATAATATGTGACTATTTAATTAAAGTTACAATACACTGATTGATAGTCACTATAATTTTTTCCCTGTCACATCAACACCCTTAACTCCTTTGAACTTGAAGAAAAGTTTCCCGAAAAAGGAAATGCCTCCCTATAAACTTTTCCGTCTTTATGTGAAGTTATTACTATAGGAAAAGGACACGGTGTTTATAATGAGAGTTTCTATGTTTTTCAATCCTTGGTTTAAAAAAAGAAAAGCTTACCTTTGATGTGTGCACATTGGTCAATAAATCTGCTTCAAACCCTTTCATTTCCTCTTCTGAATCTGAGTAAAATCAAAACCACATGTTTACTATATAACCATATATCATATAATTACATTTTAACCTGCAGATTTCAGCTTAATCTAAAAAAATAGTCTCACAGGGATGTTGTCTTTTCTATATATGTATTCTACTTAAAATTATATTCAAAAAGAAAATTATTGCTCTATTTTACACCAAGAAGAAGCCAAAATAACTGAAGCACATCTAAGAAAATAAACACCTGATTATATGCTAAGAGGGCTATTGATGATTTGGAGTGGTTTATTCTCTAAATCTCAAAATTAAAAACATGTGTGATATAATAGAAATGTCATCAAATATATGTTGGTTAATTTTCACCAACAATAGTAAACATATATAGAATGTATGCATATTGATATTTTTAAAAAGAACATAATGAAGAGGTATATACAGACTTCTTAAAACAAAAAAGAAGAGAATTGCTTACTGATAATTTTAGAATAGGAAAAACATTCAGATTTTCTTAACTTGAGATACTATTTTACAAAACATATATTGAGAGGTTTGTTTTTTTATTTTAAACAAAAATTTAGAATTATGTATACTTAGCAAATTTTATCACAGCCCATTAAGGAAATTGTATAAGCAAAATTGATGTCCATTAACACATGTATAATAGCATTAAAATGGATTTCTGATTTTTTAAAACAATATCCTTTCCAATTTCCACTAATTTTATAGAGAAAAAAATTCACAAATATTATAATATATTTAAAAAAATAAAGTTAAAAAACACTACTATCAGATTACTTAATCCAAACTCACTAATCTAGGTGTCATAAAACAAAGAAGTTAAAATGACTGTCCTCTTACACTTTACATTCTTATTAAAAAGAGGTGTGACACTTGGAGAAACCATTTGTTAAATTGTTTCTAGGAACTAAAATACACCAGAGATCATTTTCTCCTATTTCTTAGGGACCCAATTTGTTTTTCACAAAGAATGACAAAGTCCTTTAGCGATTTATAAAAAATGTATACCAAAATCCACATAAATGTTGGCTTATCAGAGCAAGAAGTTTTCAAAACTTAATAAAGAATTTCATTAATAACTCAGTTTTTCTCACATGCTCTAAGTATACTTCTACATAATAGTAGACAATTTGGTATTTAGCTCACACAAAAAATTGCAAACTTAAAAGTTCAAGGTCTTTTTAAAGATCAAAAGAATTAAATTTTTTAATAGTTAACATTTATATCTTCTATATTTAATTTTATAATTTAAAATCATAGGAGGAGTTTAAATTAAATATTTCAATGTCATATTTATAAGATAAAAATGTATAAAACAGGTTAAATGATTTTCCTGCACTTATACTGTTTTTTTTAATTTTGATGTGATCATTTATTTATTTTAAATATTGATTGAAGTATATTACAGTCGCTATATTTCTTATGACTATTCTAAATTTAAATCTCATTTTTAAAATGAATTATTGATATTTAGAAGTAGATGGCTGCTTCTCAATTATCATATGCAAAACACTCCAGGTAAATAATTTTTTTTAAAGAAGAATGCTAATTTTCCAAATACATTCTGTATCAACTTAAATGGCATGCAAGAAAATACTTGATAGGATGTTTATTATTTCTCATATAGAAAGACTACAAAATGTATTCTTAAAAAGGACTTGGAATATTTTTGTATTTTTCCAGAAATAATGTTTTACAAATAATGCTTTATTCATTTACTCATTAATCATTGATTTTCAAATTGTTATCTTAACATACACACAGTTGAAATATAAATTGGGGGAAGGAGAAGTGACTATCTCTTAAGAGAATAACTGAGAATGAGACAAAGCATTTTTAACGGAATGGATTTTAATTAAGTGTTCGTACTCTGAGAGGCACTGCATCTGTACTTCTCAAAAGATAGTGACCAGTCTAGTTTATAAATTTTGGGGTTTTTTTCCTCTAGTAATTACATTCCAAAGAGGGATATGAAGTGTTTCATTAAAATCCCTTTTATTGCCTAGCAGATTCAGAAACAAAATTTTTCAGTTCTTGCAATCATAAAGACAGAGAAAGGAAATACTCAGCTTCTATTTATTAATAAAAAGCAAATCCAGAATAAAGGAGAATCTCTTCTCCCTGGATACATTAACATAAGTAGAATACACTACAAAAAAGGAAAAAGAAATCACTTCAGGGAGTTGTGAAATGCAGCTGAGCTTACCTGAGCACAGACTCCAGGAGCTGAAAGCCAGGAGTACCATACATACCAGCTGGATTTTCATTCCTGCCATCATCTCCTTGAGATTCCTAGGGAGCCAAGTTCTGAAATGTAGAGACACGCTGAAGGAGGGCTCTCTCTAATGCTTCCTCTTGCCTTCAGCTGATTTTCAAAGTGACTGAAGTATGAGAGGAGTTTTGGTCATTCCTTATATATATATATGCAGGAGGATGATGTCATGAGAGCATACAGGGATTATCTGTTCAGGATGTGCCCTCCCTTCATCGCCATTCCTCCCCTCCTCTTTACACTCCCTCCTCCCCTTTGCTTTTGCCCCCCTCCCATTTCTGAACCTCCCCTGAAAGTGAAGTCTTCCCTCATTTCAGCTACTACTGCAGATTTCTGACACACAGGAATCATTCAAAAGCAATTCCATAGAGAACACACTGGAAAAGAACTTCTAGTACAATTCTTTCCCCATTTCCTCTCATTCTTTGACTCTAAGAAGTTGTTGTTTTGATTTTGTGAAACATAATGTCTGTCATTTCTAATAAGTAACAACTCCAGATGAATGCCTGACATGCGTGATTCTTTAGGTTCGGAAGTTCTTAGAGAGTTAGGGTTCTTTCCTGATAACTCACACTTTTGAAAGTTTTGTGGTTTCAGGACTAATATAGATCTTAGATAATACATGCTAAAAGAGGGAAGAAAGTAAAAGATCAGCAGAGAACCAGTTATAATATTGGGGCTAAGCAAAATATTTTAGATAAAGCAAAAAATTAAAAATACTAGTAACCCTAAATAGGATATTATTTCTTATAAAATTAAAACTATTTTATAATAAGTAACAGGAAGAGTGACTTTTGATTAATTGTCATAGGAAAACAATTCCATGGTTTATGAAATCCAACTATAAATTACGTGTTAACAGGTGCAAAATGTATTATTGTATCACTGATTGTTGTTTTCTGATACTTTCCTCTTTTTCTGTCATTCTTGATGCTAGATCCTGTTCACTGTATAATCCCCTTCTAACTGCTTTCCCTGTTGCATCACACTTTTTTCTCTGTTATAGTCATAAAAATGAGACTGCACTTCCGGAAATGAGACAATCCTGCATAACCACCATTCACCAAAGTCACATTTCTAAGGAAGTGTCTTCATATATTTTTTAAGTTACAATGATACTCATTTCCTCTCTAACTTCTCAGATGAAAATTACTCAAAATGTCTTTTGAAGTAAAGTGATCCTCTTGCATTAAGGATTTCAGGGTACATGAAGTCATCTGCTGTCAGGAACGTGAATATTGGAAGGTAAAACTTTGTGTCAGGTTTGTTCACTTTTTAGTTATATCAATCCTGTAGTAACAATCAAGAAAAGAAGTCTGGATTGATTTCTTCAGAGAGTTGATTTATATGATATATGTCTATGACACTAACTTCTGCATTTTCCCTTAAACTTAAGGAAATAAATTCATTTGAAACATTTAATAATTATTTAAATTAGCAAAAAGTTATTTATATAATGTTCAGAAATTTAACAATAGCAGATGCTTTTATTGCTTTTAGTTTGCTTTATAAACTTACATACAATACAATATTAAACATGACTCATCTGAGGAAAGTATTATACAAAGGCTACTTAATTGGCAAGGAAATTTGCAATGTGTCTGAATTTTTTTCTTTCTTGCCACTAGGGGGCGAAATAGAAGTTTAAAAGGCTTTATTTTCATTTAACATCACAGAATTATGATTTTGTTTAGTTTCTTCTTGCTATCAGAGCATCTTGGTGATAGAATACTTTTTAAAGCCACCTTTAAAGAAATTACATATTCTTTGCATGACGTGTAATTGGTTGTTTTGTCTTCTTTTGAATTGCAAATACAAAAAATAATCTTTTTAAGTTGTGTGCTAGCTAGCGGCCTAATAGTAAAAAGGAAGTGTGATTCCTATTTTCTTCAAGTGATTTCTTTAATACTTGAGGTTCAGGGAAATTGTGACAAAATTTATTTGTAATTTATTAGAAAAAAGGGGAAGAATGAATAAGAAAATTAATTTTGTTTTAAGTATATCTCTTGGATATTAGCTATCGCTGTGAGAATTGTGTAAATATATGGTCTCAAAAAATAGAGAAATATATCAAATAATTTAAAATCAAATATATGCACTATTTTTCTTTTGGGAAAAAAACGTTTAACTTTTTATAGTAAAATTGTATATATATACAGTATATATTTTATCTGTCCTCTAGTTGGCATATTTAAAAATCTGTTATTCTTTTCCTTTCTCCCATTAATCTGTCTTTTCATTATGAAAGGGTTTCAGGTAACAACCTGGAAAGATAGAAGGAAAATTATTTTTATTCTCCTACATCCGGAAACTTCTAGAAGGGAAGAACTATCACTCATTGGTGTCTATCTCTTCTTCCAAGGCTTATAATACTTAGGTGTCCCATATGTATTAATTGAACTAATTATTTTAAATTCATAACATGTTTTTTCATGTCTCCATTTGTAACATTTCTTTTAGCCACATCTCTAATTTCAGTGATTTAAAATTCCTTTTTACCATTAATCTTAATATTTGATGTGAGCTTTTAACTAAGTCAGTTTTCTCAGCATTTTCTCTGGTCATTATTTTCCCCCACTGCCCTGAATGGGAAAGTCAACTTGAAAATGTTATTTAAGGACTTCACCCTGGGATTATGTGCATTCATCAGCTGAGTGCTTAGGATAAATTGTGGGTTTACATCATTCCTGTAAATGAGTCTCTGGTTTAAAACCTTAACCCTGGTTCATCTGAACAAACAATGGTCTTAATCTCTTTGTAAACCGAATTGATTTTTCTGTTCAATTAAAGTCCATTTTCCGGACATACAGATAGTCATATGCTTGTACACACCCACATCTTCATATACTATCTTCTACAGGAAACGCATATAACCCAGATCTTGGAGATTTTGGTAAATGTAAACCACATATCCAATTTCCCAATCTATATGTGCCCATAATCTCTATAAATACCCAGCTCATTTCCCTTTGGCTCTCCCTGTCTCTGCTTTTGCATCTTTGTAGGCAATTAACTTGGAAAAATTGATGATAGATTTCTGTAGTTAAAACACTTTGCCACTAAAACTCCAACTATAACACATGCTTTTCCTGGAATTAACATAATAACAAGTTGCCATATTTAAGGAAAGATGGTCCACATTGTAGTTACTGCTGATCTCTCTTATAACCTTGTTTCTCATATCTTAAAAAATTGTGACGTCCACAAAAGTATTACCCACTATGTGTAATGCTCAAGAAATCGTCCTTATAAGTCTCATTTTCTTAAGACCAAAATAAAAGCACTATAGAAAAAAAAAAAAATTCCTAACAATATTCTCTTTTTCTTAGTTTTTCAAATTAAAGTGTAATAATATGGAGTAAAAAAAATGAGATTAACTTTCATCGAAAGAAAAGTTCCCCCCTTTATGTTACAAAATCTAAGAAAAGAAGTACTTTCTGTTAAAGAATAGGGAGGGGCAAGTTGTTAGAGGCAGAGGACTAGAGTGAACATTATAGAATTTTGGGTCTAGAAACAGCCGCCGTAACTAATAGCACAGGCCTCTGTGTTAGGTAAAGATTATACTTGAAGTTCATTTACTGAAAACCTCTCTATGACAGGCACCATGCCAGGTTAATTTTATTTCATGTAACATAGCATACTGTGAAGCCAGGTTCACAGAATGTTATTATTCCCATTGTGTAGGTTTAAAAAAAATAAAGAACCGTAGAAAGTTTAAATAAGGATAAGGGTACTTATTAAATAGAGCTTGAATGGCACTAAATTTTTTTTATTTCTAAAGCAACAGCTAATCTTTGTAATATTAATACCGGATCCAATAACAAGTCCAAGGAAATCTTGTATTAACATGTTGCGGAAAAATTTATGGCAAATAAAGGACAGGCAAACACTTTTAACCTAAAAGTCCATTTAGCAGAAAGTCAGGTTGAATTCTATTCTCAAATTGATTTTACTTCATCACTTAAACTTTTTTTTATTGTTGTTCCCTTTCCAGGCTTGGGTATATTATACATATTAAACCAATAAATTAACCGATTATCTAAGAATCTTTCTTCTTATTATAAAGACTATGTGGTATAAATCGGCTCTAAGAAAATTGCATTGAATTGTTTTAACCGGGGCGGGAGATGAAAAATATGAAAGAAGCATCAGAAAGAAGATGAGGTTGCAGCGCAAGGGCAGTCACATGAGTAGCCTGGGAAAGAGACGTTTCCCATTCTGTACTCTAGGTGGAGGCACTAGTATGTATAGAATGGAAATAGCAGCCGAGCACTCATGGGGTGCCAGGCCACCTTTTAATGCAATCCTAATTCATGAAGCCAAAGGACAGTAGAGATTAAAAGGACTGTGTGGAACAACTAGTCTTATACTTTAATTTTACAGAGGACACCCACAGACATTGATACCCTAAGTGGGTTACAAATGTCCTCTACTTCCTAATTCTTAATCACACTGGTCCTAACTGTTTCAGGTCCAACCCCATTTCTTATCCCAGGGAAAGGTTACTCTAATGTTAGTCAAACTGTTTTAAGAAATTAATTTGTTTTCGGTTTTTTTTTTTTTTTTTTTTTAATTATTAGTACAGCATCCCCACAAGTTGAAAAACATCCAAAGTGTATTAGTCACTATAAAATGAACTTTTCCTTTTGGACAGGCCTCTCTTTTTTGTCTTTTTCTGTTGTATAATACTGTACTTTTGGCAATATCAATTTCCATTGTTATATTTTAATTCAAAAAAATATTATATCTCCTAAATTATAGATTCTTACTCATATGATCTTCTGTCCTTTCACTGTGTAATATTGTCACTTTTTAAAA
This sequence comes from Furipterus horrens, assembly GCF_987537825.1. Lineage (NCBI taxonomy): Eukaryota > Metazoa > Chordata > Mammalia > Chiroptera > Furipteridae > Furipterus > Furipterus horrens. The sequence goes on along the minus strand of NW_028327174.1, from coordinate 83,035,981 downwards.
TGTCTCCTCTGGCACTGATGTTAGATAAATATGGTCATAAATCAGAGATCATTATTCAAATACCTGCAAGACCAGGCAGGTGACATGTCTTAAGTCCTATTTAATGGAGCCATCTACTTGCTACTTGAACTTCAGATGATTTTCTTCTGTGTGGAAACATAGAACCAAAATGTGATATATTCCATTTTTTTTAGCATGTCTGAGAATTTATCTGAAGAAACCCAGCACACTAATTTGAGAAAATATATGTACCTCTATATGTTCACCACAACATTATTCACAATAGCCAAGCTATGGAAGCAACTCAAGTGCCTGTAATAGGTGAGTGGATAAAAAAGCCGTGGTACCTTTACCCAGTAAAATACTACTCAGCTGTAAAAAAAAAAAAAAAAAAAAGAAGGAAATCTAACCTTTTGCAACACCATGGATAGACCTGGAGAACATTATGCTACGTGAAATAAGCCAATCAGAGAAAGACAAGTACCATATGATTTCACTCATATGTGGAATCTAAAGAACAAAATGAACTAAAAAGCAAAATAGAGACAGACTCATACAGAGCGAGCAGGCTGACAGCTGTCAGAGGGGGGGAGGGGGGGGTTGGAGAGATTGAGAAAAAAAGAGAAAAAAAGAAGAAAGAACTCATGGACATGGACAACAGTATGGTGACTGCCAGGGTGAGAGAGTGGAAGGAGGTAGAGGAGGGTATAAAGGGTATATATAAATGGTGATAGATGAAGACTAGACTTGGGGTGGTAAACTCACCATACAGTGAACAGATGATATGTAGAATTGTGCACCTGAAACCTGTATAATTTTCTTAACCAGTGTCACCCCAATAAATTCAATAAAAAGGGGAAAAAACATTTTTCAGAAATTCAGATTTTTATGGAAATGTCATCACAGTTAGATGTAAATATTTAGTTCACTTTTTTTAAACAATCAGCAGCAAATTGAAATGTCTATCTAGGTACTGAATTAATCCTCAAGATTTACCATTTTGCTAGTCCCTCATTTAAATCTTATTCCTATTACTTTCTACATTTGTGACTTTAGATGTTAACTTTCTGGGCCTCTTTCATCATCTGAAATATAAAAATAATAATTACGGCCTAAAAGATAGTAATATGGCTTATTTTTGTTCCTGTATAGTCACATATATTCCAAAGTGTATATGTAACAGGCACATAGATATTGGCTTGTGCATCTGATTGTAAGCTACTCTTACTCCTCCCATTTATCTTACTTTCCTGTCCTCTTTGTATTTTACATTTTTATTCATTAACCTTTTTAAATCATATAAGTATCTGTTCACAAAATCTTATATTAGACTCCATCTCAGAGATTCTCTGTGAACATTATGCTTCTTCCACCTCTCCAAAGGTGAATATTCTTTTGCCTCTTTGCTTTCCAATTTTGAGGTCTTATGATGGTAGTCCAACCTATAACGTTTGTCCCTCTGTTGGTTGTTTTTTAATTAAAGTATAATTTATATATAATGAAAGGCATAGATCCCTAAGTATAAAGATTAATGAGTTTTGACAAATGCTTGAATGTATATAATTCAAACTCCAACAAAATTGAAAATTATTTTCTTCACACACCAGAGTTTTCTCATGCACATTCCCCATGAACTCCTCTGACACCACAGGCCTCTTCTTGATCTTCATATAAATGAATGAAACTGTATACTTTTTCGCAAGCGTCTACTGTTGCTCAATAGGTTTCGAAGATTGATTTATATTACTGCACACATCAGCAGTATGTAGCTCTTTATTTCTGAGTATTATTCTTTTGTAGAAATACACTGAAGTTTGTTTATACCTCTCCTGTGGTGAGAAGGTACGCGTGTTAACAAGAGGAGCATGAGCACACACGTGTGCAGAATTTAATCCAACAGTTACAGAACCTTGAATTAGTAACTAATGTAAAACCTATTTAAATTCTAGAGCCTCTTTCTTAAATTGTAAAAGCGTGAAATCCAAGGTCTGTGTACTTAGTCGATTTGACATTGTGTTTTTCCTCTTTGGAGCTATTTTATAAATAAAACTCTTTGAGAATTCAGTATTTTCCTGCACATGTATTTTCACTGCTCTTGTATAAATACCTAGAATAAAAGTGCTGGGTTATAAGGTAGCTACATGTTTAACTTAAAAAGAAATTACCAGTTTCCAATGTGGTTGTACCATTTTAAAATCCCACCAGCAATATCCTTGCTGACATTTGGTGTTGCCATTCTTTTGAAGTTTAGCCATTATACTGGATGTAAAGCATTTTCTGATTTTATTTTGTTTTTCCTTGGTGTCTAATGATGTTGAACTCTTCTTTCATGTGCATGGTGGACATTCTTATATTTTCCTTAGGGACTTTTGTTCCTATCTTTACTCATTGTTTAATTGAATTCTTTGTCTTTTTTTTTCTGCATTATGAAGTTTCTTTCACAAATATATGTATTGTAAATTTTATTTCCCAATTTGCAACTGTGTATTTTTTATAAGAATATCTTTCAATGAGCAAAAGTTTTAAGTTTGATGAGATCTAATTTATTACTTTATTCATTCTGGTTAGTGCTTTTAATATCCTAAGAAATTTTTGCACTAATGTCATGAAAATGTTTCTTTTTATTTGTTTGTAGAAGTTTTATAATTTTACCTTTTAAATTTAGATCTATAAAACATCTCAAGTTATTTTTTATGAATACCACAGAGGTTCAGATTCAAATTTGCCTTTTGATATTTAGTTGCTCCAGAACCATTTATTTGGGATTGCTTCAATCTAGAGACTAAATTAGGGATAACTGATATTTTAAAAATATTTAGTTTTCAATAGTGTATATTCTCTTCTTATTTAGGTCTTTTATTCCTTAACTTCTCTCAGCAATGTTGAAGAAGCTCAACATTGCGCAAACTTCTCAGCTAGTGTTCTGTTTTGCTAACTTGTATTTTCTAATTGCTTTTTTTTAAAACATTAAACAATTTTAATAAAAGTTTCTGTACAATGCTAAGCAGTTTTATTTACACATAGGAAATGTAATAGGAGTAGTGTTTAAAATTACAGAACTCCTTAAAATTTCAATGGCAGGTAAATCTGGAAAAAATAACAGCATTGCATTCACAATTATTTTCAAACAATAAATATATATTTATAAATAGTGTAAATTTATATCAAGATTAGAAACAAAAATCACAAATCTGAAGTTTATTCCTTTATGTGCAATCCATTATCTTTGTGACTTGGCTGTTAATTTTTTAAACATTTCATTTAGGAACCAAAAGTGTAATAACTGTCATGGTTTCAAAACAAGACAGAAAAACATAAAAGCAGTAAAAAAGTTCCTTACCTAACTTTTCACATTAAAAAAAAAAAAAAGGAGACCAAAGAAAGCCTTAAAATTGCTAACTACCTTACAAAGAAAT